>NW_006921940.1:1591506-1596993 GCF_000298275.1 Orycteropus afer afer | reverse complement strand
TCTGGTTAGCAGGCAAGTTCTTAGCCACTATGCTACCAGAGCTCCTAAGAGGGAAATAGAATTATATATTATAGTATATTAATTATAACTAGTTTTAGGACTAAATGTGATTATTCCACTTTAACAAATGCTTTTAAAAAAAGTACAAAAATGGCACAGAATTCCATAGATATATTGATATATTGTACATTATTTGATTATCATTATTGTATATGCATATATTACATATATATGTTTATATGTTATATACACATACACACACATACACACAATAGAGTCCTCATTAATATATAATTGAGAAAAGGAATTCATGAAAATAACTGCTGTATCTGGTCAACATTAACTCAGTGGATGAAAATTTTATACATAAACATTCAGTGGCTATGGATCAGTCACTTAATTTTTTTTCTTTAATTTCCACCAAAAGTAATTAGTGATAGGAGTATTATTAATCCTTGTACAATTATGGATACTGATTTTAATGAAAGAGTTAATATTAAAATGCAAGGAAATACAATAAGAATATATTAAGAACATATTTTATCACATTAAATAATATCAAAATAGTCCATTTATTTTAGGCATGCACTGACAATAGTTTGTTGTGAAAAGGATTATGTGCATATATTAATAAGGCTCAAAGATAGAGAATTTACTCATAAACTATGTGTCATGTGCAATAGAAGTGGAATTAATTTCTCAGTCAAATAACGAAATAACTGTCTTGTTTTCCTGGCAAAGCATTATTCAAATATTTATGTCTGTAGTGATTTAACTTCCAGTTGCTCTATTGCCAAGAATCAACTTTTTAGAAGGTACCAATTTATTGCCTCTCTGCTCCAAACTATTTCAGTAGGTAGCACATGATCAGGAATCAATGATATTGAAGGAGGAAGTCCAAGCTGCACTGAAGGAATTGGCAAACAAACAAGGCTCCAGAAATTGATGGAACACTCATTGAGATGTTTCATTAAATATCAGAAACTCGTTTATGCCAATAAATTAGGAAGACAGTTATCTGGCCAACTGACTGGAAGAGATCCATATTAGTGCCCATTCCAAAGAAAAGTGATCAAATAAAATGTGGAATTTACCAAAAGACATCATCAATATCAAATTGAAGTAAAATTTTGCTGAAGATAATTGAAAAAGAGTTGCAGCAGCATATTAACAGGTAACATCCAGATAAGAAAGCTGGATTCAGAAAAGGATGTGGAATGGAGAATATCTTTGCTAATGTCACATGGATCTTGACTGAAAGTAAAGAATACAAGAAAGATGTTTACATTTGTTTTATTTACTAGGCAAAAACATTTGATTGTGTAGACCAACACAAATTATGGATACATGGTGAAGACTGGGAATTCCAGAACACTTAATTGTGCTTATGGAAAACGTGTACATAGACCAAGAGATTGTTGTTCCAATATAACAAGGAGATACTCCCCAGTTAAAATCAAGAAGGGTATTCATCAGGGTTGTTTCTGTTCACCATAATAATTCAATCTGTATATTGAGCAAGTAATTTGAGAAGCTGCACTATATGAAGAAGAACATGGAATCAGTGTTGGAGAAAGGCTCTTTAACAACCTGCAATATGCAGATGACACAAACTTACCTGCTGAAATGGAAGAGCGCCTGAAGACCTTACTAATGAAGAGCAAAGACTATAGTCTTCAGTATGAATTACACCCCAACACAAAAAACAAAAGATCTTCTCAACTGGACCCCTAAGCAACATCACAGTAAATGGAGAAAAGATTGAGGTTGTCAGGGATTTCATTTTATTTGGATCGAAAATCAACACCCATGGAAGCAGCAGTCAAGAAATGAAACATCAGATTACACTGGGCAAATCTGCTGCAAAAAACTTCTTTAAAGTGTTAAACAGCAAAGATGCCACTTGGAAAACTAAGGTGTGCCTGTCCCAATTCATGATATTTTCAATTGCCTCATATGCATGTGAAAGCTGGGCAATGAATAAGGAAGATAGAAGAAGAGTTGATACCTTTGAATACTGAAGACTACTGAAAAATACCATGGACTACAAGAAGAATGAACAAATCTGTCCTAAAACTGCTGCCGGAATGCTCCTTGGAAGCGAGAATGGCTAAACTTTTTTTCACCTACTTTTATTGGTCATCTTATCAGAAGGGACCATGCCCTGGAAAATGATATCATGTTTGGTAAAGTAGAGGGTCAGCAAAAAAGGGAAAGACCCTCAAAAAGATGGATTGACATAGAGGCTACAAGGATGGGCTCAAGCATAGCAATGTGGATTGTAGGGTTGGCCCAGGCCCAGACAGTGTTTCCTTCTGTTGTACAGAATGTCACTATGAGTTGGAACTGACTCAATGGTGCCTAAAAACAACACAGTCATATTCTGTCATATAACATATAGTCTGAATTCAAGTGTTCTCTTCTTTTCTTGAATATCCTCCCTTAGCTGCTCCATATATAAGTTAGTCCTACATTTCTTAGATGTTTTTATTACTTCATTTAATAGTTAACCACCTTCCATAAGTTAGTAATTCTTTTTATTGAAATTTCTATGTTCAAATTACTGATGTAGTTTCTGTATCCAAACTGGTTCTTAAATGATACATATCCTTAAGGAAAATATTATGTAAGCAAATGTAAATAAATGATTTTTCAACATATTATTGCTGCATTTACTTCTACCATATAAGCTCTTTCACCATCATTAGCTAAGAGATGACAAGATGACTTTATCACACAATTTCTCTACCACTAAGTTTCAGTCAGACTGATTTGCTTATTAACTTAATATTAGTTCATTCTTAGGTTAATTTCTTTCAGTGTTGATAGCCATCTTATGTGAACACCTGTGAAAATTTTTACCTTTAAAAAATTTTAAACTTATTTTATTTATTTATTATTATTATTTTTAATTTACTTCAATGCCTTGCTCATTCATTTAAATTGGAAGAGTATTTGAGAAAATGAACAATATTGAATTTTCCCTAACTTTATTGGAATCATTCTAATATTTTTCCTTTCGTATATAAATATTCAAAAGCTCTTTGCTTTTTTTTTTTCTTTTTTTCTAATGCCTTAAAAAACCTACAACAAAAACAAAACAGAGGAAGCATTTTAATTCACTTTTTTTTTCTTCCATATGCCCAAATTGTTGTAATGCTTGTGAAGAGTTCCATCACTTCCTAAGTTAAAATAAATTCCATACAGATAAAAAATTTTAACAAACTATAGAGATACCAAATTGGTACAGGAATAATTTCATAGGCATATACAAATTATATTCCAGAAATTCTACAGGAAGGATTTTCAACATATAGCAATATTGAAAAAGAATCTGGTGGTGCAAAGTTAAGAGTGCTACTATTCATCAAAAGGAGGAGTTTTCATCCACTCAGAGGTGCCTTAGAAGATAGACCTTGGTTACCTTCTCTGAAAGGTCACACTCTTGAAAACCCTACTGAGCAGTTCTATGTTGCACACATGTAGTCGTCATGAGTTAGAATCAACTTGATAGCAACTGGAAACAATATTAAATTAATATAAACAAGGTCAAGGAAGAAATAAATAACTAGGAAAAATTATTTTTAACTCGCAAGATGAGCTCATGATTAATATACTAATGTATAAAAATACCTTGAAAATCAATAGAAAACTATTTTAAAAAAAACTAATAAATAGTAGCTAAAAGATATGAACAAGTCAATCTTAGGAAAAAAGATATACAAAAGGTTTGCAAATATATGAAAAGTTCATATACTCATAATTAGGTAAAAGTGAATTTAAAATAAGAGGGATTTTACTCATTATATTGGGAAAAAATTATAATTTTTTATATCACAGAGATTAAGTTAGAGGGAAATATGAATTCTCAAACAAAGAATACAAATTTGAGGACCACTTGGCAACATTATTAATTGTAAATGAGCATACAATATTCACAAAGAAATTTAGTCTACAGGTTTGCATCTAAACAGAAAGATATATGGACAAATGTATCTTTTAGAGTTCTTGAAGTAGTATTGGTAAAAACAAATGACTACTGCAATACACTTGTATTACCTACTTTTGATTAAAATTCAACATACCTAAAATTAACCTCCTTATGTTAGTTCCTAAATTTGCCTTTTGCTTTTCTTTTTCTTTTTTTTTTTTAATAATCTTTCCATCAAACACAAAATTAATCCACCCTAAATATCTGTAATTCACTCCAAGCTAGCTCTGTCAAATAGACCTTCTCATGAGGAAGCTAGGTGCTGTTCCATACGATACCTAAGATGTTTGACTTCTAACCAGAAGGTTGGTGGTTCAAACTCACCAGCCACTGCATGAGAGGAAGACTGGGCAATCTACTTGAGTAAAGATTTACCACCTTGGAAACCCAAAAGGGGTTGCTATGAGTTGGAATTGACTCAATGGCAGGGTTTTTTTTTTTTTTTTGAGGGTTTGAAATGTAGCTAGTGCTACTGAGGCACTGAATTTTAAAATTTGTTTAATTCTAATTATTATAAATGTTAATATATCTAACTACATTAGGCTAAAATACACTTTATGCGATAGTTCTGTGTAGATTTCTTGTTTTCTTATACCAAGCACTAAATAGTCACTGATTTCTATTGCAATTATCTCTCAAATATATTTCAAACCATCACTCTTCTTCTTATACTGATGGACTGATGGTTACCTACTTCATTTATTTTTTTGTCCTGTCTTGCTACAGTGTCTTCCTAAATATCCCTCTGTTATTTTCACCCCATCTTAAAGTGATCCCCTAAGATGCTTGTAAAATGTAACACTAAGTGCATCATTTCTACATTTACAAATATTCAATATTTTCCCCAAAATTTTGGCCCTTGATTGTCTAATTTTCTCCTACTGCCATAATCTTCAAAAATCACATTACTTCTAGACATCTGACTTCTCTCAATACTTCTTTTAAAAAGCATCATGCGGTTCCGGCAAGATGGCAGACTAGGCAGAAAGACTGCACAGACCCTCTTCAACAAAGAAAAGGGAAAGCAATTAACACAGACACAGAAGATAATCTAGGACCCCTGAGCTTTGAAGGGAAGGATATAAAAGTGGACTAAACGCCAACTAGCAGAAGAATTTGCATGAAAATACCAAAAAAGGAGACACACGGAGCTACAGTCTGGCAGCGATCCTGAGCGGTCCTGACAGCACAGACAGCTTGGAGATTACTGAGTGGTGGTAAGACCTAAGAATTAAACTAAAAATCACTTTGCTAGCCAGGGATTGCACGGAGGACTGTGCACGGTGGCTGGGGAACAAACGGAGAAAGTGAAGAGAAAGGTGAGCTGAGCTGTGGATATTTGACGGTCCAGAGTGCGCCTCCATTTTGAAGGCTTTAAAAAGCAGCTTGATTATTTTGGATATTTAAAGAGACAGCACTCTCGCAGATTCCTGGGGCTTAAGAACACGTTCTACTTTCCAGCAACCCCAAGGACACTTGGGACCTGCAAGACTGAA
>NW_006921940.1:1551911-1585786 GCF_000298275.1 Orycteropus afer afer | reverse complement strand
GGGAGGGAAGCCTGTCAAATAGATAGAGATAAGTATTGATTTAGGTGAAGAGAAGGGCAGTATACCAAATGTGAGTGACCAATATGGCACCATTGAGGATGAGAAAGATATAGAGAGGTACACGGGAAGTACAAACAACACATAAGAACCCTTTTGCACATACAGTACTGCGTTGTCTGTGAAGGCAAACATGGGTATATGGATGGATAGATGGGTAAACACACTAAACGATTAGGTGTGTCTATGAAATGAGGAATGTATCCAAAAACATATATTAGAGTTGACAGACAATGGTCCTATAAGTTTATGTGAATGATCAGAATTCCCAGGTGTATAATAGAGCTGACAAGGGGCACAGTTGTGGTCACTGCTTGGTCACAGGCAGTTACCCAGAGGGACCAAATAGTTGAACCTGCGGGCTTGGGACCATAGTCACAGGGACATCAAGCTCAATTGGAATAACATACTATACAAAACATTGTTCTACCTCCTACTTTAGCGAGTAGCAACTGGGATATTAAAAGCTAGCAACCTGCCATCCAGATGCAACAATGGGTTTCTCCTCGTCCAGAGCAAAGAAGAATGAAGAAAACAAAAATTCATGGAAACAATGAGTCCTAGTGACTGGTACACCATCCGATCTTCAGCCTATACAACCTTGAGACCAGAAGAACTAGATTGTGCCCAGCTACCACTGTCATCCACTTTGAAGGGGATCTATGTGGGAGATCCTTGATACAGATGGAGAACAATGTGGAACAAAATTCAAAATCCTTTGGAGAAAAAGAAAAAAAAAGGGGTGGGGGACCAGGTTTGCTGGTTCTATAGAGCCTGGTGGAACCACTGAGACTATGGCCCCTAACTGCCCTTCAGGTCTGGAATTGAACCCACACTTGTGGTTTCCAGACAAACAAAAGACAGGCATATGAGTTGAACATTTACACTCCTTGGAGATACACTCCTTGGAGAGAACAATCATGGGAAAAAGAAGGGCTGCTTATGCACAGGGAGATAGCTCAGGGGGCAGGAGTGTATGGAGGAATGGACACTGGGAAGAGGTAAGTATGGGGAGGAAGTGGGAGGGGAGCTGTTGCACTGTGGTAAACTGTGGTCAATGACATGAGACAAAGTATATGTGAACTGCTGTATGGAAAGGGAATTTGCTCTGGAAATCTTCACCCAAATCACAATAAAAAATAAATAAATAAATAGCATCATGCATTTTTATGTTTTCACGGCTTTCTTTGCACATTAAAATTCTGTCTGGAATAACTTTCTTTAATTTTCACCTATGTTTCTGTCAATTTTTTCCTCTATGGCTAGGCTTATTTACAACAAAGAATCCTTAACTGCTTCAGTTAATTTTAAGTAAAATACCTCCCTTCACTGTGTACATAACATTCATCTAAGTAGTTGTTATGAATTGAATTGTGTCCTCTCAAAAGATATGTTGAAGTGTCAATATCTGTGAAAAGCATTTCATTTGTAAGTATTGCCTTTGTGTATAATTAGTTAACATGAGGTCATGTTGGAAAACAGTTAATGCTATTTCATTATGACTGATGTCTTTATAAAAAGAAGAGAAGAGACACAGAAGGAAAGATGCCAAAGAAGGACAATTATGTGAAGATGGATGGCAAATCTCGGACTTATGCTCCCACAAGCCAAGGAGCATTTGGGGCTAACAGAAGCTGGTAGAGACAAGAAATATTATTTCCCTATATCTTTCAGAGGGAGCATAGACTGGGTAACGCCCTGAACTTGGATTTCTACACTTGAGAATTATAAGACAATAAATTTGTGTGGTTTAAGCTGTTTAGTTTGGGGTAGATTACTGTCGCAGGCTTGGTAAACTAATACACAATTCCAGTGATAACTAATAAATTAACAAGGAACTACAGTCACAAATAAAAGCTCAGTAGTTCAAGAGCATACAATGCAGGATTTTCTTCAGGATAAAGACAGGGTAGGGTAAGAACACCAGAAAAGGGAAAAAATTGCTAGCAATTAAGTAAGGCATCTCATCCATGGTTATTTTGTCTTTGAGTATTCTTTTATTTTCACTATTTAAAAAATCTCCTTAGAAATTAAATATTTTATACAATATAGATTTTAACTCAGACTGATTACAGCTACTTGGAGCTTGATTAATGGGACTCCAGTCTTATTGCCTGTCTTTGAGTCTTTGAGAATTTCTTTAGTAAGCTGGTGTCACTAAGAGTAAGAAAACTATATTCTCTTACAGTCTGTTGCAGCAAAAAAAAAAAAAAAAAAGAGATTAAAAGGATTTATTCCGAAAAAAAATAAAATATATATTCAAAGGCAGGGAGACACCATTCCACATAAATAAGAACTGACTATTCCAATTAAAGAACTTTTAACAAAGACAGATATAGTCCAGGGAACAAAGAAATTTAATACAGTCATTTTATTGTTTAGTCTTTGGTTGAGGTCACAAGGCGTATGGGTTAGAGTTAATGAATTGGCTTCTATTGGATAATTGAGTACAGAGGTTTACAATGATGGATTTCAGGGAATTATTAAAGAGATTTTCAATCATAGCCACATCTCCTTCAGCATGGACCTCTATATATCATTGATGGATGTTTAACTGTATGTCTCACCAATTGCAAAATAACACGTCTTGATACCAGGACCTCATTTCCCAGAAGCATTTTGTTCAAAAAGTCCTTTAAGTGGTGTGGTAAATTTTAGATAAAGACCGCTCCAAGACCGTTTCAAACAATTTTCTTTACTGTATTCTTGTCATGAAGAAACACTTCTTGAGCCCACTGTTTACAAAGAAAGCTAGGTCAAGATTCTTTTCTTTAGAGTGTATTTTTTTCACACCTTGGCTTTGCCATACAAAGATATTACTTTTTTTGTTTGTTTTGTTTTTGTGACTTCTGCAATTATATGGCCAGATAATAGAAGCTTGTGAAAAGTTGTGAATTGATTCTGTTGAATGTGGCTAAGCAAACATGAAGTCCCAAATGGGTAGACAAGTAAAAAGACCAGTCTAATCCAGCAAGGAATTAGTTTAATTCAATTATTTTGTTTTGGTTAAGAGATCTTCATGAAATTCTAATTTATAATCCCCTCCTCTTGATCAGACATTTCATCAAACATCTTCTCATCAATTCAAGAAATATATCTTGTGCATGGACTTAGTTTAAATTGTCTATGGTTATGCTACTCTCTGATGGTTGTATGAATTACCAAGGATTTTAACTTCCACCTTCCTATAGGGGAGTTCTCATCTTCAGGATGAGCTCTTCTATCAAGAAAGAGTAACTCATCTTCTACAAGATCCTTCTGACCATTAGGCATTTTGATTTCCTGTTTTTCATCATGCGGTTGGAAAACTCTTCAGGTAGTCCACAGGATACGTAGTGATTCAAAATGCCAAGTGACTTTACTAAATGCTTTGATTTAATTCAGAATTCTTCCAATTCATTAAAGACAATCATTGCCTTCACATATGTTAACCTGGGCATGGGCATCAGGTTGTTTGTCTGTGTCAAAGCACTAGTGGCTACTCTTCATACAACATTTAACAATACCAGTTATGATGATAATTAGAACCATAATTGCAAGGAACAAATTTGAGCTACCCTAGACATGTATTCTTCTTAGGTAGCCTATTAAACATATCAGAAAAGGAAAACACACACCAGTTTGTTTTTGTATGTGAACCCAAGTGTTTATCTAGTGTGTTTTTTGCAATACCATGCAAAAAACCATGTTTTACTTCTGAAGTATTGATCCAGGTGCAGCACGAAGTATTCACTACAGCACAGACTCCTCCTTACTAAGCCGAAAATAAATCTAGAAAATTTCTGTCATCTAAAATCACCTTAGTCAATGAATTTAATTTTTTTCTTGAGCAGTTATGGCATTAGCCACATCAGCAGCTACATGAGATATTTGTAATAGTGAGTTCCAAACATTCAAATCCTCACATGGTATAAATGATCATGCATAGGGAAAACCAGCTTGTGGGTTTTCTACAACCAGATTAAATCCATAGCTTTTGGCTGTCTTGCCACTTGTTAACAAATTTAGAAGGTTAGCTCAATGTAAGTTTTCATCATAAAAATGGATGTCTAAAAGAACTCCAATATGGTCAAAAGTACACTGGCCAACCATCCAAACAAGATAAAGCCCAGGTATAATATTCCTTAGTTGGATTCAAGTTGGCGGTAGTTGGATACCATGATTCTACAGATAAAAATACGGAGCTGTATGGGGCACATATTATGCCAGTCTTCGTATTTTTCATCTGGGAGAGATAGCTTAATTTATCCATTCAAATCAACTTTCTGTCAAAGCATTGTTGCAAATAAATAGTCATGCAAACTTTAGCCAATTCCACATTTTAAAACATTTTTCCCCCTGTAAGCAAGCTGTTAAATTTCATGAAAAAGCCACATTCCAAAATCTAAGAGGGGGGTTTTATTAAATTAATCATTCATTTTTGCAGTGTAAAGGTTTCCAGCCCACATTAGAAAACATTTTAACTCTAATTTGGTGTAAATTGAAATGGACCTGGGGTTGAGTTAGCATCCCAGAGGAATAAGACAGTCTTACATGTATAGGTCACCTAAAAGTGATGTTAAAATTGATGGTAGCACCAGGGCAGGGGAGGAGGGGGACTATAGTTCAGTATGGGAGAAGATAAGGATCTGAATTTTAATGTACAGTTCAGGGTTTTAGGTGATAGATCCAGCACATAGTAAAATTTGTGGATCTTGCAATTACCTGAGTTAGTTTGAAAACGGAAATTACAAATAGTTAAAAGGAGTTGCAATGAGAAGTAGTATGGGCATAAAGTTTAAGGAAGTATATACATAGTTAAGAATCACAGCATAACAGAAATAAACAAGGACTACTAGCCCACAAAAAATAGCATTGGCAAAATAAACTTCAGCTGTGAAAGGCATAAAAGAGGATAAAATAGAAACAACTAATAAAGGATGAACATAACTACAATGTTAATGATTAAATAATACAATGGAACATAATTACAATGTTAATGATTAAATAATACAATGTTAATTAAAAATTAATGTCTTACAAAATTTTTCTGTGGTTGATCTTAATAGCAAACAATGAATGGAATAGAAAAGGTAGAAACAATTGCAAAATATGCAATAAAAATTTAAAATAAATATGGATTCTAATTCCAGAAAGGTTGTTAGGGAAATAACTATTATGAAAAAGTGGTAGTAATATGAAAAGTTCTGGACTCATAAAAGAACAACATATCAAAACATGGAATTGTATCCCACAGCTAGAATCCAGTAAAGATCAAGAAAATTTTAGAATTATCAGAAAACAAATACCTAATACTTCTATGGTTAAATTCTTTATCATTCTAAAAGTTAGAGTTTATAGAGTAAAACTTATTCTCAAGGAAATGGAAAGTAAACAAGTGACTACTAATCCTAAACTTTCCATATAAGTAATACATTCAAATTAAGTAGAAATAACCATAATGGTTAAAAGTTGGTATCGCAGATGATTCTAATCTTTAAAGCCATCAAAATACTCACAACCAATTGTGGTTCTACTGACTGAAAAAATAAAAAATGTTTAAGGCTCTCATTTATACAGTTTATTTCAAATGTTTAGGTAGTAAAATATAGCAAATTCTAAGACGAAAGCAGAATACCAAAAGGGTCCAAGATTTACTGTTGGTTGCACAGGAAGTTTAGGGCAGCTTCAGAGATCTCAAGAAAAGTCGATTCAGCTGTCGTCTAGTTCTATTTCTGGACATGTTTGATTGTAATTATAGTTCCTTTGGGAGTTGGGGCCTTCTTCAGTAGGGAAAAATGAATCCAAGCTTCAACTTTCTAGTTTGGCAGCACAAGATTTTTAAGATAAAATAAAGTTCCTTCCACAGAGATTCAAAATTTCCAGGTGAAGGAGAAGGGGTAGCAGGCTGTCAAACATTTATTGTTAAAATCCTCTTTAAGAAAGTTAGAGTTCTCCCTAGCATAATTAATCAAGGATTAGTGGTCCTTTCATAAGTCACCTCTATTTATACTTGAATCTACAATATCTGCTAAATACTGTAAATTCATTGGACAACACATTGCAATTTTGTAAGGAATTATTTTTTGAGGGGCAAAAGTTTGTCTCTCAAATTCGTTAACCATCAGGAGTGCTTGTAGCCAAGTCAACCCTATAGAGGATGTTAAGTTTTGACAGTTGAGTTTTTATAATCCCATTATTCCTTTCCAAAAGTCAGGAAGACTGGGGGTGAGAAGAACAATGGGGTATTTGGAAAATAGAAAAAAATATATAAAATATATAGTTTTTATCACTTGTCCAGTAAAATGTGTTTCCCTTTCACTGTAGAAGACAGCTGTGACTACCCACATGAGATTTTTTTTTTTCTTTTTAGCAAATTTGTTTGAAAAAAATGCTGTTGTGAACTTTAAACAAAGGAAAACATCAATGTATTGTGAATAACTGAAAATCGTAACTAGTGCAAATTTATAAATGTTAAGATTTTTAGCTGGATAAAATCCATTTGGCCTTCAAGCATTTGTCTGGTTGCCAAAAGATATTTTCTAGATGGAGGCTGTTAATGTTTACCTGGATATACTCTGAAGCATACAGAGCATTGTCTACTTGTTCTACAGCTTTCAAAAAATATGCACCAAAATATTTTTGTGATATATCTATTGTATTTTCCCTGACCCAGTGCTCCTTCATATGGAAGGTCGTTGCAAGGGGAATATGAAAATCCTTTGTAACAACAGGTTTGTTATCAGGTCCTTCCTATAAGGAAGAATTTTTGTTAAATATACAACCTTATTTTATATATTGTTTTGCCTCTAATTTAGAAGTATGTTTCTGGTGGCAGGCTAAATCACGCCAATCTGGAGGGTCCCATTTAGGATATTCAATCACTATACCCTTAGTTATTTCAGGGGGTTCCCACTGCAAGGGTGACATTTACTGTGGATACAGGGATTGTTGGGACAATTTTTATATGACAGCTTATAATCATTTGTCCTACAAACACTTATTGTCATAAAAAGTAAAGCTACTGAAGGGCTCTTGTGAATAAAATAATATGTATAGTTGGCTGCAGCTAAAAAATTTCTGCATAAAACTCTTTCCAACAAACTAATCACTTGAACACTAAACATGTTCCTAATGTCTGTAAGAAAAGATTGGAATAAGGGCATAAGGGAATAAGGTTGTGTAAACAACCTGTAAGGACATGTTTATTGCCAAGGCCCATTCACAGCTGTGTACTAGGATTCTGACAGAATAAACCAAACTCACTACCACTGAGTCAATTCTGACTCATAGCTGCCCTTTAGGACAGAGTAGAATGGCTTCATAGGGTTTCCAATGCTGTAAATCTCCATGGAAGGAGATTGCCTCATCTTTATTCCATGCAGCACTTTGTAGATTCAAATTCCTGACATTTTTGTTAGCAGCTGAATGCTTTAACCACTATGCTACCAGAACCTCTGGGTCTTTATAGACACTATTATATATCTAATCCTTGACTTCTTCTTTAAAAGCCATTTGCTAGTATACACAAAGGATTGTTTAAAGTGTCAGGAAATTGAGAGAAAAAATTAAAAAAGCCTAGGGTCCTAAATTAACATGGCTCAATATTTTTTTTAAAAATTAGGTTTTGAGAGTTTGACACCTTATTTTTCTTCACTGTCATGACAGGGATTGTCACAAGTGGAATGTGGTGCAGCCCTTTTAGCTGCCACATCAGCTAATGCATTTTCTCTAATTTCTTGTGTTTGAGGAATGTTTCTGATTGGTTGACCTGAAGGTTAACTACTATAGTCTCAAAGGGAATAAGAGAGATTCCAGGAAATTGGCCTCATGGGGCCATTTTTAATTTGCTTCCCAGATGATGTGAGAAATCTTTGTCTGCATAACACTTCAAAATTATGAACAATTCCAAGACAATACCTCAAATCTATAAAAAGTGTTACCTATTTTCTGGAAGCCAACTTGTAAGGCCTAGTGAGTATAATCAATTCAGCTTTCTGGGCTGAAGTAACATCAGGTAGTGAGTTGCTTTCCAGGACCATAATAGACATGGTAATAACATATCCAGCTTGATAATGTGAACTAGAGGATTCTAGTTTTAAATAAGACCCATTAATGAAAAGAAGCAAATCAGGATTAAAGAGAAGAGTTTCCCATAGGACTTCTCTTAGAGTAAGTAATAGGTTTGTTAAATACAGGAAATCATAATAGACAGATTAAAATAATCAGGTATAGAAAACAGGGTAGCTGGATTAAGGAGTTAATTATATGTAACCTAACTAACAAATCTGTCCTGGAATAAATGCAGTCAGAATGCTCCTTGGAATTGAGAATGACCAAACTTTGTCTTACCTACTTTGGTCCTGTTGTGAGAAGGGACCATTCCCTGGAGAAGGATATCATGCTTGGTAAAGTAGAGAGTCAGTTAAAAAATGGAAAGCCCTCGAAGAGATGGATTGATGCAGTGGCTGCAATGATGAGCTCAGAAATAGCAAGGATTGTGAGGCTGGCACAGCCTTTCATTCTGTTGTACATAGGGTCGCTATGAGTCAGAGATGACTCAACAATGCCTAACAACAACAACGTTAGACACAGCTAAAAGTAAGACTTCACAGGAGGTTACCCCATTCACTGAAAAATGTTAAGTTAAAGAAGAATTTAAGATTATGGCCACAGGATGCAGAGTATGCACATATAAAAATTCCCCAAGTACAATGTCAGCTGTAACTTCTACCAGCTCTGCTGTGGCTGCAGCTGCTCTAAGGCATTGGGATATCCCCTGGCTAGTGTATCTAAGTATAACCCATTTTTTATCCTACAGTTTGCTGTTGGGCCCCAGGTGTTTCAGTGAGCATCCCTAAAGTGTTTTCAGCTGTTTCTAGGACATACAAAGAAAAATCTGAATTATAATTTGGAAGTTCTAGTTTCTTGAAAAGTGACTCCATTAGTAAGAAACATCTTAGATACCCTCCTCAGACACTTGAAATTGGTCAGAAGTATGTCTCTTTAAAAACTAATGAAGTGGGTGGGCTATTAGGGAGAAATTAGGAATCCAGATGCAACAGTAGCAACAAGCCATACAAATTCTCCTAGCTGCTTCTTAGAGATAATGAAACACAGAATTTCATACTTTTTCAGATCTCTGGAAACCCCTTGTGCTGAGATAATATGTCCTAAATATTTACACAAGGTGGAGACAACTCTAACTTTTCTTTGAACTCTTTATGCCCCCTAATCTCTAGATAAGGAGCTCTAGTGGTGTAGTGGATAAGGCATTCGGCTGCTAAGCAGAAGGTCAGTGGTTTAAACCCACCAGTTTCTCCATGGAAGGAAGATGAGGCAATCTACTTCTGTAAAGATTTACAGCCTCAGAAACACAATGGTGTCACTATGAGCTGGAATCAACTCGATGATAGTGTTTTTTGTTTAATCACTAGATACTATTTTTTAGGGAGCTCTGGTAGTATAGTGGCTAAGACACTTGCCTGCTAACCAGACGGCTGACGGTTCAAACCCACCAGCCACTCCTCGGAAGGAAGGTTGGGCCATCCTACTTCCGTAGTGATACTGCCTCGGAAACCCAAGGAGGGGTCACTATGAGTCGGGGCCGACTCGATGGTACATAACAACAACAACAACAACTATTTTTTAAGCATGTGTCTAATGAACAGACTAACGAATCATCATTGTATTGGAACAGAGTGGAGGCATTGATAAATTTTAAAAATTGTAAATGAGATGTGAAATTTGAAAGAAGTAGATAAAAATGTCAGTATAAATATGAGCCATAACTGTCCAGGTAAATTGTTGATTATTCCACATAAACCAAACCAAAAATCAAACTCACTGCCATCAAGTCAGGTATGATTAGTAGCGATCCTTCCCTCGGTTTCTGAGGCAATATCACTACAGAAGCAGATTGCCCAAGCTTCCTTCCAAGGAGTGGCTGGTGGGCTTGAACTGCCAGCCTTCTTGTTAGTGGTACAATGCCTTAGGCACTATGGGACCAGAGCTCCATTCCACACAAAGGTAAATTGATTTGACTCTGGGTGAACAAGGACAAGGTAAAAGGTACTGCACAAAAATTCTCACCATAAAATGAGTAATTTCAGGAAAGAATATTAGATAAAAGTAAATGAAGGTTAGGTATTACAAGAAAGCGAGGGGTAACTATGATGTCAATGGCTTGGAAATATTGCACAAACTACAATCCTTGATTCCCATATTTCTTTATAAGGAAACCAGGGATATCACATGGGCTAGTGCAATAATGAGTATCCCCACCCATTTTTTGAAGAAAATATTGGAATAATGGAGTTTGTCCTTCCCTTTTTTCCCTCTTTATAGGGTACTGTAAAATCTTTTGCAATGGCTTAGAATAATATATTTGAATTTAGATGGGTTCAGCTGACAAAACTTGACCAAGATCTGTGGAAGAAATATCCCATAATGTTTCTGGGACGGCTAGGAGGCAATGTGAGAGGGGGAAACACTCTGTCCCAATTAAGATTGGCTAAGTGTCCTAAAGACTGAGGGAGTGTTTCTACCTGCCTGACTTTGGGAATGGAGTTAGTAGCTGGGCGAGGTATCTTCTTGTAATGGCAGAGTAATTTCCTGGAAATCACAAAGAATCTCCTCTCTATTCATAATTTCTCTTATCATAGTAGGAGAATCATAAGGTATTTCTAAAAGTATTTCTCCTCATTCAGTATTTTGTAAATTACAGTTCAGTTTATTAAAAGGTCCCTACCTAAGTAGGAGAGCTCTGGTAGCATAGTGCCTAAGGCACTTGACTGCTAACCAGAAGGCTGGCAGTTCAAACCCAACAGCCACTCCTTGGAAGGAAGGTTGGGCAATCCTACTTCCATAGTGATACTGCCTCAGAAACCCAAGGAGGGGTCACTATGAGTCCGGGCTGACTCGAAGGCAAATAACAACAACAACAACAACAACCACCTAGGTAGGAGCTCTGGTGGTATAGTGCCTAAGGCATTTGACTGCTGAAAAGAAGGCTGGCAGATCAAACCCACCAGCCACTCCTTGGAAAGAAAATGGGGCAATTTACTTCCGTAGTGATACTGCCTCAGAAACCCAAGGAGGGGTTGCTATGAGTTGAAATTGACTCGACCGCAATGAATTTGGTTTTGGTTTACCTAGTACCTTAATAAGAGTATTTGAGCTCAATAAAAATGGGTGAATATCTTCTGTATTTCCTAGAGAAACACTAATTGGCTGAGAATGAGTTTAAATTTGTTTCTGATACATAATTTCCATGATTTCATAATCTTATTACTCTGGGGTAAGGGATTTTCCAAACATGGGATTCAAAGCTTAAAATTCAAAGGTTACATATTGATTTGAAACCTAGAATTTTTCCCATTTACTGGGAGGGTAGTCTTTCCTTGTTCATTTAAGGGCATTACCAGAAAACTTCTTCATTTGATCACTAGAGTCCAGTCATTCTCATCTTAGTGGAAAGGAAGTGGGAATCAGCATACTGAATTAAACCTCAATTTAGTACACTTTCATTTAAAATGTCCCATTTTCATACAATAAAAGTCATGCTTGGGTTTCTTGACTGGTCTACTCTCTTTTGGGTTCTGGTATTGGATATCTGCACTCCCAGTGTCTGCAGCTGCTGACACTGTAAAGCTCTGAATTTATCTTACTTGATTTTAGCTCTTTGGTATTAGGTTTGATCTCACTGCAAAATTGTTTGAGTCAATTGACATGTGATGGCCATAAGGTTTCTAAAGGGAACTGTTTCCTAATGTAAATGATGATGTTTGACCAAGTTTGAAAGCTCTGGGATAAAATCATTGAAAAAGAGAATAGAAGACAATCTCAGAATGCTCATTACCTAATCTAAAGCCTGAGTATTAATGAACAATCTTCCTAATCTATCTCTGATATTATATACGTTTTAACATTTCTCTTGTTTAAAAGCTTGAATTTTGGTCCAATCTATTTTCCTTGGAAATACTCTTGCTCTAATCAGTGATGATAACCTTGCTTACCTTCCAATAACAAACAACTAACTGTTCGTAGTGGGGATGGACTCATGAAGGCTCATCCACATATCATCCATCCTCAGTTATCCATAGTTGGGTATCCACAAACTTCAATTAACACATGAATAAATTGATAAAGATCAGGTATTCTTGGCTGGTAGGTGGAAGTGAAGATCCTGAATTCCTATGTAAATTTACCTGGATCTGCCCTGGGCTTGAGAGAATGCTTAGCTATGGCTCTTAGGTCTGCTTTACTGTATGGCATAAACATTACTTGTGGAAATAGCCCACTTTGGTCAGGTTGCTTCTTTTAAAAGGCTTCTTAATATGAGCCTTGTCTTTGGCTTTTCTAAGACTGAAGTTCTCAGCAAAATGAGGAGGTTCAATTGAGATGTGTCATGGAATGCCTCCCAAAATATCTGTCATCTTGGCTGGGCCATCATTCTCAGTGACTTTGCAGTAATGTAATGATGTAATATGGCTGTTATATAATGATCTTCCATGTGATATGACATAGTAAGCCCATTAATTGTAAGAGGATTATTATGGATGCAACACTTTTTATCCCATCACAGACCTGATCCAATGTAAGGGAGGTTTCCCTTAGTATGATCTGCAACACCTTTTATCTTATAAGAGATAAAAAGAGAGAAGCAAGCAGAGAGATGAGGACTGACTAACAGAAAGAAAGAAGAGCTAGGAGTGGAGCATGTTCTTTAGACCCAGGGTCCTTTTGCTGGGATCCTTCTAGGAGGAAGAAACACACAATGAGAAAACCCCTAGAACTGGCATTTTGAACTTGAACTTGCATGCTGCTAACCTGTGAGATACTGAATTTTTGTTCATTAATGCCATCTACTTGTGGTAGTTCTGTTACAATTAGATAACTAAAAAAGGTCTAGAGGAAGAAGCAGAGGTGGAAAGAGGTGGATAAAGGGAGGCAACTGGAGGGGGAGGAGAGAGAGAATGACAGTAGAAGGAACAGAAGAAAGAGATGTGATAATGGCAGAAGGAACAACAGAAGCAAAAGAATAGGAGGATTATCTGAAAGTTTCAACTGAACTTGAAACTTTTCATTAGTTCAACTTGTTTAGATACTGTATTTGCATGGAAGCAATATTATTTTCCATTAATTCACCTTGTTTAAACATTTTATGTCACACAGAAGCAAAGGTATTTTCATTTTGTATTTTAGAATCTTTCAGGTACCAATCAAGAAAAGCTTGCCATTTCTTCTTTCAGACTTAAAAATATTTTTATTCAAGTTGTTTGTGAAGTTATTGTTATTATTATTATTATTACTTTATTTTTTTATCTTGAAAGTATCCCATAAATCCCATCAATTTTCGAAACCTTCTTGTTTAAGGTATGCCAGTGCATCAGATAAAATAAACTACTAGGGCAATAATGTTTTATTATGAAAATGGCATGGGTTGCCAACAGATAGATCCCAAGGTCTTTGGTGTTGACATCATACTTTTCATGAAGGAAACATGCATGTAAACCATAGTTACAAAAGCTTAATGAACCTCAAAAAGAAAGAAAAGAAAAAAAGAACATCCCTGCTATTTCCACAACTAACAAGGCTATTACATGACGTTCGAGAAATGAACAGAAAATGAAAGCAAACACTGAATAATTCCTCAGGATAACCTCTACAAAAGAGTAGTGGTTCTTTCCAAAAAGTTCTTGCCTTCAAATTGTGAAGTTTGAGCACAAAAAAGTTTTAAATAGGCTCACAATTCTGGTCCACAATCCTCAGGTCTGCTTCATGGGGGTGTTTTGGGGGTCCCAGATGAGCTCCCCAATTGTTGTGGTGAAAAGGAAAAGAAAAGTACATTCCAATGCAGGAAACACTAGTCCAAATAAGTGAGAAATGATGATCTGAATTAAAGAACCTCTTCCAAAGATAGATATAATTTAGGGAACAAAGAAATTATATTGTACTAATTTTACTGGAGCCAGGAAAGGGAGGGAGTGGGCCAAGACCACAAAGTGGCAGGTTCCAGGTAAGAATTAGGTAAGGGAAGGGCACAGAGGTTTCCAATAGCTAAGGGAGACAAACATGTCTGTCAGT
The DNA here is from genome assembly GCF_000298275.1 of Orycteropus afer afer. NCBI lineage: Eukaryota > Metazoa > Chordata > Mammalia > Tubulidentata > Orycteropodidae > Orycteropus > Orycteropus afer. Next base: position 1,571,662 of record NW_006921940.1, on the reverse strand, counting down.
TTGTCATGCTGTGGGGCTTGTACATTTCTGTGAGGCTTAAGGCTCTGCCACTGGTTTTTCAGATGCCAGCAGAGTTGCACATAGTGCACAGGTTTCAACGCAGTTTATGGACTAACACAGAGTAGGAACAAGGAGGAGACCATCCACTTCTGAAAATTTGGCCAGGTAAAACCTTATGAATGGCAGAGAAACACTGTCTGACACGCTACTGGGCAACTTTATGAATAGTTCAGAAACATTGACACAGTGCGAGAAGACGAGCTTCTTGGGTCAGATGGCACTAAAAATAGGACTGGGAAAATTTGCCTCATCAGAGTACAACCAACCTTAATGACATGGATAAACTAAGTCTTTCAGGACCTCCATGTGCTGCCATGGCACAACTCAAATTAAGGAGAAACAGCTGCAAACATCAATTAATAATCGGAACAAGGAATGTATGAAGTATGAATCTAGGAAAATTGGAAGTTGTCAAAAATGAAAGGGAACGCATTAAGGTTGATATACTAGATATTAGTGAGCTGAAATGGATTGGTTTTGGGCATTTTGAATTAGACAACCATATGATCTATTATGCCAGGAATGACAAACTGAATAGGAATGGTGTGGCATTCATCATCACAAAGGATGTTTCAAGATCTGTCCTGAAGTATAATGCTGTCAGTGATAGGCTAATATCCATACACCTGCAAGGAAGACCCATTACTACTACTATTATTCAAATTTATGCACCAACCACCAAAGCCAAAGATGAGGAAATTGAAGATTTTTCTCAACTTCTGCAGCCTGAGATTAACTGAACATGCAATCAACATGTGTTGTTATCACTGGTGATTGAAATGCAAAAGTTGGAAATAATGAAGAATCACCAGTAGTTCGAAAAATTGGCCTTAGTGACAAAAATAACACTGGAGATCGCATAGTAAAATTTTGTAAGACCAACACCTTATTCATTGCAAATACCTTTTTCAACAACACAAATGTTGGCTATATACGTAGACTTCACCAGATGGAGTACACAGGAATCTGACTGACTACATCTGTGGCAAGAGGAGATAGAAAAGATCAATATCTTCAACCAAAACCAGGCCAGGAGCTGATTGTGGAACAGACCATCAAATGCTCATATTCAAGTTCAACTTGAAGACAATTGAAACAAGTCCATGAGAGCCAAAATATGACCTTGAATATGTCCCTCCTGAATTTAGAGACCATCTAAAGAATAGATTTGATGCATTGAAGACCAATGACCAAAATGAAGAAGAATTGTTGGATGACATCAAGAGGATCATACATGAAGAGAGCAAAAGGTCATTAAAAATACGAGAAAGAAAGAAAAGACCAAAATGTATGTCAGAAGAGACTCTGAAACTTGTCCTTGAGCAAAGAGTAGCCAAAGCAAATGGAAGAAATGACAAGATAAAAGACTGAACAGAAGATTTCAAAGAGCAGCTCAAGCAGACAAAGCCAATTACTATAATGAAATGTGCAAAGACCTGGAGTTAGAAACCCAAAAGGGATGAGCATGCTTGGCATTTCTCAAACTGAAGGAACTGAGGGAAAAATTTAAGCCTTGAGTTGCAATATTGAAAGATTCTATGGGTAAAACAATGAATGAAGCAGGAAGCATCGAAAGAAGATGGAAGGAATACACAGTCACTATACCATAAACAACTGGTTGATCTTCATCTATTTCAGGAGGTGGCATATGATCAAGAACCAATGTTATTGAAGGAATTAGTCAAAGCTACACTGAAGGAATTGGCAAAGAACAAGACTTCAGGAATTGATGGAATGTCCATTGAGATATTTCAACAAACGAATGGAAGACAGCTACCTGGCGAACTGCCTGGAAGAGATCCATATTTGAAACCATTCCAAAGAAAGGGGATCCCACAGAATATGGGATATCATTAATATCACATGCAAGTAAAATCTTACTGAAGATAATTCAAAATTGGTCACAGCAGTATATTGACAGAGAACTTCCAGAAATACAAGCTGGATTTGGAAGAGGACATGGGACAAGGGATATCATTGCTGATGTCAGATGGATCTTGGCTCAAAGCAAAGAATACCAGAAGGCTGTTTACTTGTGTTTCATTGACTATGCAAAAGCATTCGATTATGTGGATTATAACAAATTGTGGATAACATTGAGAAGAATGGGATTTCCAGAACACTTAATTGTACTCATGAGGAACCTGTACATAGATCAGGAGGTAGTCATTTGAACAGAGAAAGGGTACACCACATGGTTAAAAATTAAGAATGGAGTGTGTCACAGTTGTATCCTTTCCCCATGCTTCTTCAGGCTATATGCTGAGCAAATAATCTGAGAAGCTGGACTATATGAAGAAGAATGTGACATTAGGATTGGAGGAATAATTATTAACAACCTGCAATATGCTTGTGACACAACTTTGCTTGCTGAAAGTGAGGATGACTTGAAGCACTTACTGATGAAGATTGAAGAATACAGTCTGCAGTATGGATTATGTCTCAATATAAAGAAAACAAAAATCCTCACAACTGGTCCTATAAGCAACATTACAATAAATGGAGAAAACATTGAAGTTGTCAAAGACTTCACATTGCTTGGTTCTACAATTGACACCAGTGGAAGCAGGAGTCAGGACATCAGGCAACATGTACCACTGTTCAAATCAACTACAAAGGACCTGTTTCATGTGCTGAAGAGCAAAAATGTCTCCTTGAGTATTAAGTTGCACCTGACACAAGCCATGGCATTTTCAATCGCCTCATATGCATGTGAGATCTGGACTGAATAAGGAAGATCAAAGAAGAGTTGATGCTTTTGAGTTGTGGTGCTGGTGAAGAATGCTGAAAGTACCATGGACTGCTAAAAGAACTAACAGGTCTGTCCTGGAGGAAGTGCAGCCAAAATGCTCCTTGGAGGCAAGAATGGCCAGACTTTGTCTCACATATTTTGGTCATGTTGTCAGAAGAGACCATTCCCTGGAGAAGGATGTCATGTTTGGTAAGGTGGAGAGTCGACAAAAGAGGGGAAGGTCTTCAACAAGATGGATTGACACAGTGGCAGCAGTGACGAACTCAAGTATAGCAGGAATCATAGAGCTGGCTCAGGACTGGGCGGTGTTTCATTCTGCTGTGCATAGGGTCGCTATGAGTTGGAGACAACTCAATGGCACCTAAAAACAGCAACAACATTGGTTATTCTTTGATTGATGTCACAAGGAGGATGAGCTATGGGTGAGATATGAGCTTCTGTTGAATCAAATCTATTCTTTAGGTGGTCTCCAAATTCAGGAGAGATGTAATCAAGGTCATATTTTGGCTCTCGTGGACTTATTTTAATTGTGTTCAGCTTCAACTTGAACTTACATATGAGCAGTTGATGGTCTGTTCCACAATAAGCTGTTGGCCTTATTTTGGCTGAATATATTGAGCTTCTCAATCATCTCTTGCCACATATGTAGTCAATTGTGAAATGACAATAAGAACATCATCCACGAAGAAAGTAAAAGGTCATTAAAAAGAAAGGAAAGGAAGAAAAGACCAAAAGGGATGTCAGAAGAAACTCTGAAACTTGCCTTGAACAGAAAGTGGCTAAAACAAATGGAAGAAATGACAAGATAAAAGAGCTGAACAGAATATTTCAAAGGGCAGGTCTAGAAGACAAAGCCAATTATTAAAATGAAATGTCCAAAGACCTGGTTAGAATACCAAAAGGGAAGATCACTCTTGGTATTTCTCAAGTCAAAAAAACTAAAGAGGATATTTAAGTTTCAAGTTTCAATATAACAGATTCTATGGGCAAAATATAGAATGATGCAGGAAATATCAGAAGAAGATGGAAGGAATACACAGAATCACTGTACCAAAAATAATTGGTCAATGTTCATCCGTTTCAGGAGGTGCCATGTCATCAAGAACCAATTCTACTGAAGGAAGAAGTCAAAGTTGCACTGAAGGAATTGGCAGAAAGCAAGGTTCCAGGAATTGAGAGAATACCCACTGAGATGTTTCAACAAACAGATGCTGTGCTGGAGACACTCACTTGGATATGCCAAGAGATTTGGAAGACAGCTATCTGGCCAACTGACTGAAAGAGATCCGTATTTTTACCCATTCCAAAGAAAGGTGATCCCACACAATGTGGAAATTATCAAACAATATCATTGATATCACATGCAAGTAAAAATCTTACTGAAGCAATTAAAAAATGGGTGCAGCAGTGTATTGACATAGAAATTCCAGAAATGCAAGATGAGTTCTGAAGAGGATGTGAAACAAGGTATATCATTGCTGATGTCAGATATATCTTGGCTCAAAGCAAAGAATACCAGAAAGATGTTTACTTGTGGTTTATTGACTATGTGAAAGCATTTGATTTTATGTGTCATGACAAATTATGGATAACCTGGAGAAGAATATGAGTTAATATGAATTCCAGAACACTTAATTGCTTAATTGTACTCATGAGGAAACTGTACATAGCCTGGGAAGCTGTTGTTGGAACATAACAATGGGTACTGAGTGGTGTAAAATCAGAAAGAGAGTGTGTCAGGTTGTATCCTTTCACCATCCATATTCAGTCTGTATGTTGAGCAAATAATCCAAGAAGCTGGAATTTAGGAAAAAGAATGTGTCATCACGATTGCAGCAAGACTCATTAACAACCTGCTATATGCAGATGACACAACTTTGCTTGCTGAAAGTGGGGATGACTTGAACCACTTACTGATGAAGATTGAACAATATAGTCTGCAGTATGGATTACACCTCAATATAAAGAAAACAAAAAATCCTCACAACTGGACCAATAAACAGCATCATGATAAATGGAGAAAAGATTTAAGTTGTCAAAGACTTCGTATTATTTGGTTCTGCAATCAGCACCAATGGAAGCAACAGTCAAGACATCAGACAATATATTGTATTGGACAAATCTGCTGCAAAAAGAAACCTCTTTCCAGTGCTGAAGAGCAAAGATGTTTCCTTGAAGACTGAGGTGCACCTAACCCAAACCATGGTGTTTTCAGTCACCTCATATGCATGTGAGAGCTGGACAATAAATAAGGAAGTCTGAAGAAGAGTTGTGTTTTCGAGTTGTGTTGAAGAAGGATACTCTAGACTGCTAAAAGAACTAATAAATCTATCCTGGAAGATGTGCAGCTGTAATTCTCCTTGGAAGTGTGAATGGCCAGACTTCATCTCACCTACTTTGGTCATGTTGTCAGAAGGGACCATTCTCTGTAGAAGAATATCATGCTTAGTAAAGTGGAGGATCAACAAAAAAAGGGGAAAGCCCTCAACAAGGTGTATTGACACAGTGGCTGCAATGATGGACTCAGGTATAGCAAAGATTGTGAGGCTGGCACAGGACTAGGCAATGTTTTGTTTATTGTACATAAGGCCGCTAATCATCAGAGATGACTTGATGGCACCTAACAACAACAAAAACAATAACTGGATAATTGAATATAGAGGTTTACAGTGATAGATTGCAGGAAATAATCACAAAATTTTCAATCCCTTACATATCCTTTCAGTGTAATCATAAAATGTCATTTGTAGTTGGTTAAATAACTAACCAGATGTCAAGAATTGAGAAAAAAAAATCTTGATAACAGGATCCTATTTCTCAGAAACAATTTGCTAAACAAAATCACCTTATGTGTTATGGGAAACTTTGGATAAAGCCCACTCTAAGACACTTTCAAGTGATTCTCTTTATTACATCCTTGTCTAGAAGAAATATTTCTTGAGCCTACTTTATACAAAAGACAGCCATCTCAAGATTCCCTTCCTTAGAGCGTATTTCTTTCACACCCTGGATTGGCCCTAGAAATAAATTACATTTTAATTGTTATGACTTTTAGCAATTACATGGACAGAAAATAGGAGTTAGTGAAAGTTTTTGAGTTGACTCTTTTGAATGTGATTATGCAAATATGAAGTCCCAGGCAGACAGGCAAGTAAAAACCAGTTTAATTCACCAAGAACTGAGTTTAATTCAATTCTTTAGTTTTAGTCAAAAAATCTTTATGAACTTCTCCTTCATAAGTCCTGGTGTCTGGAACAGAGCTGCTAACTCCATAGCAATGGGCATATCACAAACAGACATCCAGTGCTTCCTAATTGTCTTTCTGAAACTCCATATTTTAATCATTCCACTTATCAAATTGTTGTGTTGTTGTTAGGTGCCGTCGAGTCGGCCCAGACTCATAGTGACCCCTCCTTGGGTTTCCTAGGCAGTATCATTACAGAAGTAGATTGCCTATCCTTCCTTCTGAAGAATGGCAAGTTTGCATTAGTTAATTAAACAACTAGCTCTGTCTGGGTTCCTGTAGGAGATAAGATATTATACAATTATGATTCAGTCTACACATTCACACTGTTTCCAAGAAGTTCAAACTTTGTCTGTTCTTTTGTTGTTGATATTTCTGTCATCCCAGATCCCTCATTTGCTCTGTTATGAGCATTTATCACAGATCTCATAACAAATATCCTATGGTTTATCATAGTAATCTTTCAAATTCCAATGCACTTATCAATACTAATCTAAAGAATAATAATGATAGCTCAACATGACCAAGGCAATGCAGGATGTTGTGAGGTGCAAAAGAGTTGAAAAAAACAAAGGTAAATACTCTTACATAAATGTTCCTGCAATAATAGCAGTAGTATACAATATCTAAGAGTAGATATATAAATAGACACAGAATATGAACAGATATGGGAAGGTAAGTGGAAGTACAGCTCAAGTGTATATAGACTTGGTAGAGAATATTTTTACATATGTATTTGTATGTATTTCAAATATACCCAAATACATAGTAGAGCATATAGGGGCAAAGTTTTGAAAACTCCTTAGCCACAACAAAACATCTTGATGTAATAAGTCACTGGATTTTGGGACTTAGGATCCTGTGAACCACACAGTCGTGACTACCCTGAGTAGAAAAACTGGATGGTCCCTGGCCACCGCTACCTACACTATGAACAGAATTACAATAGAGTGTCCTGGATGGAGAGGGAGGCAACAATTGTAGAACAAGATTCAATTTCTTAAACAATAGCAGATGCACTGGCCAGATGGAGATTTTGAAATTCCTGAGACTGTGGCCCTTAGACACCGTTCAAGCCAGGAAGTAAAATTTCTCCAGAGGATCAACTTTTAATTAAATGATAGATGAGCCAATAACGTGAGTATTATATCAGGGAGAAATATACTTCTCAGTAGAGTCAACCAAGTGAGACTGAAAGTATAACGTTTGCCCAAAAATAAGGCTCAGAAGGAAGGGGCAAGGAAAAAGGATGAAGAGAAATGCAGAACTGAGGGAGGAAGTGTGAAGAGTGTTGTTACTTTGAAGAGATTTCATCCAATGCCATGAAACAAAAGGTGTATCAATTGTTGAATGGAAAACTAATGTACACTGGAATTTTCACTCAAACTACAATAAACATTTCAAAAAGAAAATAAGAATAATAGATTACATTTGCTACCAATTTTCTATGTGCTTATTACTGTTCTAAGTACTCTTTTCCTTGTGCCCAACACTGTTCTAAGCACTCCTTCACTTGAAAATGCTTGCAAATTCACAGCACTTACCGGTGTCATGAAAGGTAAGCACTCAGCTGCTAAATGAAAGAATCATGGTTTGAATCTACCCAGAGGCTTTGCAGCAGAAAGTGTGGGCACTCTCTATATGATTACAATCATAGAAAATCAAATAGGGTAACTGTACCTGTCATTTGGAGTCACCGTGACCTGAATATCATCTCAAGTTTACCCAATAAACAAACAAACAAAACTGGGAACTTTGGCAAACAATCTCATAAGAGTCATATTGAAATATTTTTGTCTGCAGTATGGATTACATCTCAATATAGAGAAAACAAATATCCTCACAACTGGACCAATAAGCAGCATCATGATAAATGGAGAAAAGTTTGAGGTTGTCAAAGAATTCACGTTGCTTGGTTCTACAATCGATTCCAGTGGAAGCAGCAGTCAGGACATTAGATGACGTGTAGCACTGGGTAGATCAACTGCAAAGGAAATCTTTCAAGTGCTGAGGAGCAAGGATGTCTCCTTGAGGACTAAGGTGCACCTAACACAGGACATGATATTTCCAATCACCTCGTATGCATGTGAGAGCCGGACAGTGAATAAGGAAGACCGAAGAAGAGTTGATGGTTTTGAGTTGTGGTGCTGGTGGAGAATGCTGAAAATACCATGGACTGCTAAAAGAACTAATAGATCTGTCCTGGAGGAAGTGCAGCTGGGATGTTCCTTGAAAGTGAGAATGGTCAGACTTTGTCTTACATACGTTGGTCGTGTTGTCAGAGAGGACCATTCCCTGGAGAAGGATGTCATGCTTGGTAAGATGGAGGGTCGACAAAAGAGGGGAAAGCCTTTGAGGAGATGGATTGACACAGTGTGTATGACAATGGGCTCAAGTATAGCAAGGACCATGGAGCTGGCGTGGGATTGGGCAGTGTTTAGTTCTGCTGTGCATGGTGTCGCTGTGTGTTGGAAATGTCTCCATGGCACCTAACAACAACAAATACACACACATACACACACACACAACTCAATGCCATGGAGTTGGATCCAAGTCATAGTGACCCCTCCTTGTGTTTCCGAGTTAGAATCACTATGGAAGTAGATCACCTAACCTTCCTTCGAGGAGTGGCTGGTAGGTTTGAATCGCCAGTTTTCTGGTTAGCAGTCAAATGCCTTAGGCACTATGCCACCAGAGCTCCTATAAAACTGGGGAACTGATTGTTTTTTTACTGGCCACTCTCAATGAAATCTCAAGATTTCATAGTGAAGAATGTGTATATAGGTATTATCCTGCTTGTCTTATAAAAATGAGCAAAGATGTTGAGAAATGCCACCATATATATGTGTGTGTGTATATATATATATATATATATATATATATATATATATAGTGGCTCTTGTTTTAGTTTTCTATTGGTAAGCTGCAAATTACTACAAATATAGGAGATAAAACATTACTTATGTATGTGTTTGTACATATATATATAATATAAATATATGTAAATATGTATTATATGTAATTATATACATATAATGCATAACATATATAAGTTTGGGCTTCATACTCAGTTTCTTTAGTAAGTAAGTAACTGGTATCACTCACACATTCTCAAATGTATATTTTCATAATTTATAAGTGTATCAAAATTTTGAAACATGTATTTAGATTGTTTATGAATTTTTTCAAATACACTGAAAATTTTTCCTCCTTTCCTTTCAACATTTATTAAATCTGTGTTGAAAAATTACCTGAATTACCTAAATTTACTAAAATTATCTGAATAAATTGAACATTTTTGACTTACACTCAATATTAAAAAACTTAGGTTTCAATCTACAGTATATTTAGAAGTATATAATTAAAGTGTAAGGAAATTCTTGACTTCAGCATGTACCAAAACATCCCATTTAATAGCATGTGACCAAAACCAAACCAAACTCACTGCCTTCAAGTTGGAGCCAACTCATAGTGACCCCTCCTTGGGTTTCCCAGGCGGTATCACTATGGAAGTCGATTGCTCAACCTTCCTTCCAAAGAGTGGCTGGTGGGTTTGAACTTCCAGGCTTCTGGTTAGCCATCAAATGCCTTAGACACTATGCCACCCGATCTCCCAATAGCATATGAGGGTGCTGTTTATTTATTTATTTTTTTATTGTGCTTATGAGAAGATAGGATAATGGAGAATGACTACGTGACCCAGAAGGTGGTTTCTACGATAACTTCCTTCCATGTAACTCTTCTTAACTTTTGATTTTATCCTTCAAATGTTAGAGATTTATCATTTATTTTTAAGTTCTGATTTCCTAGGGATATTCTGAATACTATGACTTACATAAAGCATGCAGGAGATAAATGAAGCCCTTTAATAATACATAATCTGCAAGAAGAAGTTTATTAACTGGCTGAAATATATTAAATATTATTAATTAATGAAATATTTCTATTTATATTAACATCATGAAATGATCAATTTGTTTTTAAATCCTATGTGTATTATTTAGGAGCTGGTGGTGTAGTGCCTAAGGCATTTGACTGGTAACCAGAAGTCTGGTGGTTCAAACACACCAGCCACTCCTTCAAAGGAAGATTAGGCAATCCTTCTGTCCTTCCCTAGTGATACTGCCTCAGAAACCCATAGTGGGCTTGCTATGAATTGGATCTCACTTGACAGCAGTGAGTTTGTTTGTTGTTGGTTTTTTTTTCTGGTTTTCAGTCTATTTTCACATTTCTTCATCTAATTCAGGGTGCTAAGAATATCTTCCTTGATGAGGTTTCCATTTGTGCCTATTTTACCTTTATTTTTCTTTCTATCTCACTATTTTAAGTCATAAAAGTTTGCATAATGGGAGTAATTACTCTTAAGCCTATGTGCCCTCCATTACACAGTGTATTAAAAAGATCTATAAAAAGATTAGAATGACTTCCCTTTTCCCTGGAATAACAACCAATACAACAAGGACATGCACTACTATGATGAACAAAATCTGATGTGGAAAAAACCATCTTTGGTAACAAAGATATTATTTCTTTATTTCTTGTCAGTTATTAGCCACATCAAGTTTTTAAGATTAGGGGGAAAAATCTGAACACTGATATTTTGACATTTACTCACTAAATAATCATATTTTTTAAAAAAATATAAATAAGGGAAAAAATGAAGAAATAGTTAGAATTTTTCAGTTCATTACAAATAAGCTCTTAAACAGACTTGTACTTCGAAGTTAGTCTGAGCTAGTTAAGTAGTCATGTTATTCTATTAAGAGCAACTCTAAAATAAATACACTCTTTCAGATTTAAAAATATTTGTATGATAATCCTTTAAACTGTTCCTTTTCTGTTACTGCATAACACTAGATACTTTGGAATAACTGAGTTTTTAAATAACTAAAGATATTTTATGTTAATTGTTGAGGTCATTGTATATGAATTGTTGAGAAGTCACAAAAGTAAAAATCAGATAGTATCAGTCTAAAAAAGAAGGTAAAGGAGAAATCCTAGGAGAATTTCAGTTTCTGACATGACAGCTGCCTGAGGAACAATGGGCAAAGATCAAGGCTGGGGTCTGACCAAGAACGTAAATCATTTTCACCTATCTCTGGTAGTGTTGGTTGTTTGCTAACTGAAAGTCAAGGGATTTGAACCCACCAGCGGTCCCTCTGCAGAAAAGTCGTGGAGATCTGTTTCTACAAAGATTGTAGGCTAGAAAACTCTACGGAGCAATTTTACTCTGTCACATGTGGTCTTTATGAGCTGGAATCAACTCGACGCCAAATAATAACACAAACCCTTCCCACAACCCATGCTCACTACATATGTGCTTAATCAACGTTGTGACCAAAATGGGCTACACTCTCAATGTAAATATGAATAAGAAACAAACTCATTAGAAGAAAAGGCAATAAGGAAACCTGATTATCTAGACCTTTTAGTAGTGAAGAAAGATAGGAAATAAATTTCCCTTGGGAATGTATAACACTTAATGGACATCATATAATATTTGTAGTCCACAATTACACTTTTAGCAATAATATTATAAAGAAAATAAAATTGAATAAAATAAAAAATAATATATAAAAACCTTAAAGGTAAGAAGTAGATTATAGTAGACAACATTTGTGCAACCAGCAAAAGTAAACGCAAATCCTCTCTGGATGAAAATAACTTCACCCCAGCATTATAATAATGACACAAAGTTCTAAGAAAATAAGTCATATGAAATTAAAAAAATATATACATATATATATATATATATATATATATCATAATGCATTTGGAACATAATGCACCAGAATTGAAGGGATAAAAGAAAAATGATATTAAAAAATCTTTAAAGATTAAAATAATCAAACACATACTATAAAACATATATTTAATATGCACACTGAAAAAGAGTAACAAATTTACTAGCAAGAAATGAAAGAACATATATATGTGACAAAATAGACTAAAAATAAACAAAAATAAATATACTAGCTGAATAAAATATACACCTGATGGATTATATATAAAACCAAAAAAAAAAAAAAACACTGCATCAATTCGATTCTGACTCATAGTGACCCCCTTTGGGTTTCTGAGGCAGCAAGTCTTTATGGAAGTAGATTGCCTAGCCTTCCTTCCATGGAGTGGCTGGTGGGTTTGAACCACCAACATCCTGGTTAGCAGTCAAATTCCTTAGGCACTACACCACCAGAGCTTCTTTATGGATTATATAGTTGAAATAAAAACAACCAAAAAAAATATTGTGTAATTAAAATAGATTCATATATATAATGCATTATATAATATTGGACAAAGCCAAGTAGAAAATCAGTAAAAGTAGAAAATCAGTAAATGATGGAGGAGAGATTTAAAGAATTTATCCAACATGACAGCCAGAGAGAGGTGGGAGGAAAGAAGAGATGCCAATATGAATGGTGATATTTTAAAAAGATTGAGAAGTGCAAATAACAAGTGAAGATCCAATATATGTCAATTGAAATTTTATAAAAAACAAAAATGAGAATGAGGAAGCAGAAATATCTGAAGAGATGATATTTAAGAATGATATAACAGTATTCAAAGATATCATTCTTATGTCCAAGAACCTCATTAAATTCCAGTACAACATAGAATATTTAATAAACACAAAGATAAATCTTTTAGAAGTAAATAATATCCACAACATAAGAATTAAATTTAGCTAATGAAAAAAAAAAAAAAAGATATATAAAATGTTTGCAGTTAGAATAAGAATAGATTTCTTAATACACAATGAAGTCCAGAAGACAAAGTTTGAATATATATATCCCAAGTGAGAAAATAGCTTCCAATTTTCAATTTCATAGATAGTAAAACTTTTCTATTTTTCGTTAACAAATTTAAATATATTTTCAGAAAAGTGTATAAAAACTTATAGTCTAATTCCAATAGATTCTCAATAATGAAGCTTTTGAAAAATTTACTTCAGTGCAGGGGAAAAATAGTCACAGATGGAAATCTGAAATTAAAGACTTAACACTAAGTGAAGTTATTTTGAAACTGGTAGACAAATCAAATAAACCTTGACCCGATAAAGAACAGTAACACATTTCAAATTTTGAAGACAATCAAGATGGAATAAAACATTGGAGAATAAGCCCATTTATACAAATGAGGATACACGTATCAAGTTTAATATCCTAAGAACTTTGTATATTTTAGGATTAGATGAAAATATTAAATAATTTTATATGTAATTGAGCATGCATATTTAAATGCTTCTGTTAATCATGTAAAATAATGGCCATAATTAATATAACTCCAACAGTAGATGAAAGGGGCACTTGGAATAAAATAAAGATTAAAAAATAAAATAAAATAAATGAACTAAGTGAAAGCATGAAAAGGAAAATATTTAAAAAGAATTTGAACATGAAAACACATAAGATTGAAGAAAAAATTAAATTTAACTCCCTTTTTAACTAATGGAAATGTTTACTCTAATCAAAAGAAAAACCTAAGTAAAATCTGCTTCCAAGGCACACAAGTAAAATAAAATAATTGTATAATTTAAAATATCAAATTATTAAACAAAAGGACAAAATATGTTAAACTTAGATTTACCCTGCAAATACTTGTATAACTAATTTATTAAATTTCCCCAAAAAAATCCTTACTGCCATTCAGTCAATTTGGACTCATAGTGACCCCTCCTTGGGTTTCCAAGGCCATATCTCTATGGAAGTAGATTGCCCCATCTTCCTTTTGGGGTGGGGGGAGTTTAAAAAGTACCCTAAAAAATTTGATCTCCAGACATGTATCCATCATTTGGAGCATACAATTTCAAACATACATAGAATATTTATGAAAACTGACCTATACACTAAGCCATACATCTGAGCCCAATGAATTTCAAATATTTAGTCTTGGTGAGTGCACAGTGCAACCAGACTAGCATAGTGGGTAATGGTGGGAAATGACAAATAGGGTGCCTATGAAATGACTGAATAACCATAGGTTTTATGGATAATGAAAAATTATGTTGAGGATTTTTTCATCTGCTCATTTGTCCCTTGTATACCTACTTCAGTAAAGTATTTGTTCAAATATTTTGATTGCACTTGAGTGCTCTGTTCTGCCTTTGTTTTTCACTTTTTTTGCTTGTCTATGTTTCAGATCAAATAATGTTGACTGTTCTGTCTTCACTGACACTTTCCTTAGCTGTTGCTAGTTAATGGATGAATTTATCAAGGGAATGTTTTATCTCTGGTATTGTGTTTTTTTCATTCCTAGCTTTTTGATTTGCCTTTATTTTATAGTTTTCAATTTTTTGCACAAATTCCCTATCTGTCATGTCATTCTCCACCTTTCTGTTGATACCTTTTAACATATTAATAATTATTATTTTAAAGAAATCATAGGCTTTTATTGTTATTATATTTCATGATTTTAAATGAAATCAATTACTTTTGCCTTCATGTTCTGTGAAATAGGTCATTATGTGATTTGGAAGTTGTAAGAACATGCCTAAATCGCAAGTAACAGCCTAAAATCTTATGTTTCATTTCCAAATCGATACTTCGCCTTACAGCTCTGTCACTAGCTCTAGTTTTTCTGCACTTGGGAACCATGAGGGACTTCATGGTAATATTTTCAAAAGAAAATTAAACAGAAAAATAATACTTCAAGTCTCAAGAGTCATGCAATACACAAAATTGGATGCTGCTGCCTACAAATCAAAGCATACACAGGTATATAGTAAACTTTTAATTTGTAGGTAAAGAAAGTTCATACTGAAACAATGATAGAAAGTACAGAATGTAAATAAGTCAGCAATTTATTGTAACTGTCAAGTTATATGTATTATAGGTTATTTATGTAGTGTACCACTACACTACTGGCAGCACAATTGCTTTGTATACAAGAGATATGAGATAAATGGGCTGTGTGCAGGAAGATGTTGTGTTCATTATATCCAGTTATGTTCTTTATACTCCATTCTCCAATCAAGATTTCTGTACTCTTATATCTATGGGACCTCAGACATATATACAGTAGAATGTTGCTTGAATGGATGTTATAAGGCACATGACTGTTTTTGGAGTGAGTTTCATGGTTATAAATAATCACTAGGGTAAATAATCACTTCATTAAAGTCTGTTAATAATTATAGCTAACATTTATTATTATCCCTTCTAACTATGTACCTGATACATAGGTAGTTTTCATATTATTTCATATTATAACTCTCACTAAACATAAAAGATTAATTGTATCCCCTCATTTTCCAGGGAAGAAAATTGCATTTCAATGTAACACAGTTTAAAATAGCTAATCTAAAAATTGATAACTGTCTGAGACTTTGATAACTATTTCTCTAACAATTTTATCACAGCAGAGATTAAATGGATGTATTCTAAATGATATACTGGAATACACATCAGTTAATTTATTCACAATCATTTTTGGAAAATTTCTCATAAAAATAGTGTAATAAATGGACTGGTTGTGTTTTGGAAATATGAGCAATGGGAAATCAGTGATCAGAATATTAGAAGATAAGTGAGACATCTGAAGTGAAGAGATTGATTATATTAGAAATAAGTATTTTAAAGATGCAATAAACTATGATAAGTTTTAGCCTTTATAAAAAGTAGTGTTAGAAAAGAAATTACAATTTATATTGTCTGAAATATCTAGATATTCAAATTAATTAGAGATTAATTTATATTTTTAGTAATTCACCTATAAAAGTGATGTTACAACATTTTGAAAAGATTATGATTTTGAATTGAATGCATGTATCCCCAAATCCTAATTGTGCCACTTATTAATTTAGTTGTGTTATATTGAGCTTTTATTTAAATATTTAAACATAAGTCCACCATTTTTAAAATGGGCATTATATCAATATCCTCAACTCTATCCCCAATCTCTGTAGGTTATTTGTGAGGTTAAATAGTTTGTTAGATTTATGTAAACTATTTAGCTCCATATCTGTCTCTTCATAATTACTCAATAAAATCCATAATCTGTATGGTCCAGGAAAAATTGCATAGTGATATGTAGAAATTTTATATTCATAGACCTCATAATTGGAAAATTATTGAAAACATTAACTCCAAAATGTCAATCAGACCTGTGCATTCATTTTACTACTATTGAAATGCAAATGTATATATTTGATCCAATAGTATTTTTCTCTAATTAGAGCTCAAATATAATCTTTCTCTGTTCTACAAATGGCAAACAAGAATTTTAACTTTAAGAATGGGGGAGACACTGATAATTAAACTCATTGTAAGGAATATGAGGAGATTTATTGTTGGAGTGGTTAAGCACTTGGCTGCCAAAAGAAAGATCAGTGGTTTGAAACCACAAGCCACTCCAAGGAAGAAAGATGAGGCAGTCTGCTTCTGTAAAGACTTACAGCCTTGTAAACCCTATAGGGGAAGATCTACTCTGTCCTTAGGGTCACTATGAGTCAGGATTAATTTGATGGCACTGATTAAGGAATATATATATAAAATCTCAGTATCCTAAATTTCTAACCCAAGTATTATAAATGATATAAAGCAGACTACAACACAATATTGGAGGTAGTGCTGTCACTTTAAAAAACCATTTTGTAGGTATATTTCAAATGTACTCCAGATTGACTTTATTTATAATTACTAATTATTACTCTAATTTATCCATAATTATTATAATTACCTTATTCATAATCAGGGCACCAAAGGCCCAATTAAGCTCCCAATTAAAGGCTAAGATTGGATTGCTTCCAATTTTTGAATCAACATTAAAGAAAGCGGCTGAGAGGCGAAATCACAAAATGGCTTCTAGGACCTCAAGAGCCTCCTTCGGCATGACATAACGACAGCTCTGAACAAATTTGGTAATAATTCAAACAGACGCTCAATGGCATCATATTTACCCTTATGTATTATTACATAGATATTAAAAAGGTGACAATTTCCTATTTTCCTATTGTCCTATCTGTTACTTGGCAAATTGCTAACAAAGTATTCTGCAATATTTACCCATTTCATTTCCAATGTTGACATTTTAAGGCTAAGTTTTTGACCTCAAGTCTTTTCTTTATTTTTTAAAATTTGAATGTAATACTCAATGACTTACTAGCATTGTTACTACTAGTGTTATCATTTTTTGTAGTGGTTGTTTTATTTCTTTCAGATGCAGTTCGCGCCAAAACCTAGAATTCCGAATAGTGGAATCCACCTCTCTTAATTTTGACTCTGCTTTTGTAAATACACTCTGAGATGTAGAGATGTTTTCTATTACACAACAGGCCATAAGGGCCACTGTATTTTTGAAATTATTGAGCAAAAACAAAATTTCTCACACACTTTTTTTTGGGGGGGGGGGCAGGTTTTAGTAATCAGCAACAATACTAAAATAAAGAATGAATGTAAAGTAAGTGTCTATTAGACTACTGTCTCTTTGCTGCAAGGTGTTCCTAGTGGCCTTATTTCCAGCAACAACTGAAAAGGAGCACCTTCAAACTTCAGAAAACACATTGTATTGCTCACAATTTAATGATGGAGACAGATTGTTACCTTCACTTATTCCTTAAAGCTCAATTTTTGAATACAGAAGGTAATAAAACTGAGCACAAATTGGCCGCTAAAACACTTTGTAGAAATAAAAAAAAAAAAAAAAAAACACTTGCATATTTTTAAAGAATTCAAATGGAACCAAACTGGATTTCATTTCATCACCATGAGTGGATATCACATGTGAGTTTCTTAAAAGGAATTTACTTTGATTACATCAAAGTATCCATACAAAATGAAGACTGATCTTTATCCAAAATTGTATATAATTAATATAAATGACATATTTATATCAGTATATATAAAAAAGAGATACACGTTGATTACTTGCCTATTTATATTTTTATCAGCCTTACTAAAAAAAAATACATATATATTTATATATACTCTATGTTTGGATTCACAGTTAATGAAGTAATAGAACCGTTATTTGAAAAATTTGCTGTATATTAAGCAGGTTTACAGAAATCAATTCATAAATACCTTCAAAATGTATTTGTCTTAAACTTCTCAAAGACATCTAAAAAACTACAACTAATACATAACTTCTAGATGTAAGATAATTGCAGCAAGGGATATATCCTATTTTATGAAAACATAATGTCATTCAGTCTCACTTAGAAGGCAAGTTAATTGCCCAAGGAGGACTAACATTTTAAAGGTGGAAATTGAAGTCACATTATGTAAGTTTGAAAGCGAGTTTTGAATCCATAATCAGCTTGAACTTAAACTTTAAATATATAAGATCCATGTCCATCATTTTGTTTCTGTTTGAGAGTATGAACTGGGTTAATTTAACCACGGATCATTTAAGTCCCATAATTCATTACACTAATTTTAAATTACTAATTTTACCAGAAAAGAGAATGTTGAGCTGTAGCAGAACATAATGTATGAGATCTTAATTGTTGAACTCAGACTCCCTGTCATCAAGGGTGCTTAATGATTATATGACATTAAGGACAACATTTAACCATTCTGACCTTCAGCTTTATCTATAAATTTTAGTAAAGTTAGTACCCAACACCTATTCTGTATATTAAATAGTTCATATAAGTAAAGCACTTAAAACTGCCTGCCATATGTTAATCTACTTTTAATTATAAAAAATATATTAATAACAAAAATAATAATAATAAAAGACTTTACAGTCAAGTCTATGCTTAACTACTTACCTAAAAGTTGAAAGTTCAAACCTATGAAGTGGCACTGTGGAGGAAAAGCCTGACAATCTCTTTCTGTAAAAGATTATAACCAAGAAAACTCTATATAGTAGTTCTACTCTGTAACATATGAGTCACCATTATATGCCATATAGGTAAGATAGTTGTGGGATGGGTTACACTTCAATCCACTTCTAGAATAATATGAATTTCACTGACACAATTGTAATGAATGAAAAGAGATATAGTCCATGTAATAATGCATGGTGAAGCACACGAACACAATAAAGCTTAGTGTTTAACAGTAACACAGTTATCTTACTCTTAAGACAAAAACTAGGGCATATTGGGTGTTAGTGATACTCTTAAGGAAAAAATGAACATAACACACTAAGGAGATTTTGCTGATGATGTCTATTAAAAAGCAGAAGGTGAAACACAGCTGAATTTTGGACAAGCAAGAAAGAAGAGTGAGAAGCAATACTAACAGTATTCAACCAAGAATAATTTCAAATACTCATACTGAAAGATTTAAGACAATAACATTCCCTAACTTTATAATGATCTTATGTTGCTGGAGTCAAATATTAAGAAATACATGCCACAATTTTACACAGATAAAACTTTATTTGAATTCTCAAGTATTTACATTGCAGTGTAATTTTAATGTCCATTTAAGAACATGTGTATGTGTGTGTGTGTGTGTGTGTATAAAAGGCAAAGAGGACAGGAACAGATTGAGGAGTCAGTCACAGGGAGCCAGATGAGGAGAGGGAACCCAGGCCACACCCCACAAGCAGCGAGGTGGGAAGCAGAGAGAGGACAGAAAAAGCAAAGGGGACTGGAACAGATTGAGGAGTTAGCCGCAGGGATCCAGGTAATGGTGGTTGGAGGGGTTTCCAACAGCTAAGGGAGACAAACATGACTGTCAGTTTGTCTTACTGTGAGTCTTGAGGCTATGCCACTGGTGTTTCAAACCCAGTGGGGTGCACTTT
>NW_006921940.1:1537699-1549501 GCF_000298275.1 Orycteropus afer afer | reverse complement strand
GAGGGGTCGCTATGAGTGTGGTCCAACTCGACGGCACATAACAACAACAAATATATATATATATATATATACACACACACACACACACACACACATATATATATATAATCTGTGTGACCAACATCTCTATGAAGATACAGTTTTTTGTTTTTTACATTAGAAAAATGTCAATATTTAGAATGTTTTAGAAAACCTACCTAAATTAAGTGATGTAAGCTATGTGCAGGGATCAAGCGACTCCATAGTACTATACTCCTTTGCTTGTTCTCACTAATCAGTACCATTTTGGTCAAAGACACAAATAATTCCTTAATAATAATAATAATAAAAGATTACCCTATATGTTGAATCCGTTATTGTACCCACAAAGTGCCACTGATTGAAAACATTTTTATGCAAAATTTTAGGATAATTTTCCTAACAATCAATTGTCCAACATTTTAGCTCTCATTGTAGGTTTTTTTTTTTTTTTTTTTCTCTCAATACTCTAGAGAATCCATGGTAAATATCAGTTTGAAGAATTCTCTGAGTCTCTGAGTCCTTTGCCTCAGTAGTATGTATCATTCTTATTTCTGTTGAAGTTCTGTGAGTGATAGCCACACCTCTTTAAATGAGTGCCAGTGGGAACATCCTTCAATTGGTGCCTGATAATGCTCCTAGGCAGATGATGGCTTTGTTATTCATTCCTGGTAAAGGAAATTGCTGAGCAAGCTAAATATTAGCATTTCTTTATTGCAATGATGTAAAAGTCTTTTTAAAATTAAAGATAATATTTTAATGTAATATTAAAATTAACTTGAGATATGGACCTAAAACAGTTGACAAGATTACTTTTATGTTCAATAAAATGTCTAAATATTACAATCAGTTTTTTTCACACTGTAGGAAATGCATGAAAAATCCTTTGTGATAGGAAAAAAGGCCTCTAGGACCTTAGATGTCAGTTATAAAAGACAGATTGTTATACCTATAAATTTGTCTCTCCTGGAGCTGACATCCAAGGTCCCAGAACTTTTTTCTTTTCACTGAAGAATTTTTATGCAACTCCAATAGCATAGTGTATTCCATTCTTTACAAGAAATGTTCAACTATTCATAATAAAGAGACAGACACCTTACCTACTGTCAGAGAATGGAAATGAGAACTTATGAGGAAACACATTCATACACAATACACCTATCAATGTTGATATAATAGATAAAGTTTTAATTAAAAAGAAAATTATGTGCTATGTTAAAATATACAAATCTTGGGATATGTCATGTATCTAATTTTTAAAAGATAATATAATGATTTACAATGATATTTTTGGTAAATGTCATTTGAACTGACTGTTGTAGTAAGCTACCATCAGCCAGCTCTGACTCATGGCAATACCATATACTTTAAAACAAAACATTGCTCAAACCTGCACAGTCTTCTCAATTGTTGGTATCCCTGAGTTGACTGCTGCAATCATTGTATATTTTGAGTGCTTTTCCACCTAGGGACCTCATCTTCTTATCAGATTGTTTTATTTTGTGATTCACGAACTTTTCACTCACTAACTTTGCAATGTAGATCACTAAACATTCTTCTTTGTCTACATTAATCTCGAAGTTCCACTGAAACCTGCCCACTATGTGTGACTCTGCTGATATTTGAGATACCAGTGGCATACCTTCCAAGATCAAAGCCAGCTCTCATCTGTCAGTTTGTAGTACTGTGGTAGCTTGAAAGTTGCAGTGACACTGGAGGCTATTTTCACCTCTATTTCAAATACCAGCAGAGTCACCAATAGTGGACAGGTTGTGGTGGAGCTTCTAGACTTCTAAGCCAGGCTAGGAGGAAGGACTTGGCCAAGAATTCTGCTGGGGAAAAAAAAAAAAAAAAAACATGGACTCTGAAAAGCATATGAATATCAGGGAAACATTGTTTTATATAGTGTCAGATAATGAGACCCTCTGATCAAAAGGAGCTCAAAATATGAGTGGGGAAGAGCTGCCTCCTCAAATTAGAGGTGACCTTAATGATATAGTTGGAGTAAATCTTTGGACCTTCATCTGTTGATGTGACACAACACAAAATGAGAAGAAACAGCTGCCAACATCCATTAATAATTGGAATGTAGAATGTAAAGAGTATGAATCTAGGAAAATTGAGAATGCAGACATTTCTATACCATATCAATAATAATGTAAGCAAGTAAAATTTTGATGAAGATCATTTAAAAACAACTGGAGCAACACATCAATAGGGAACTACCAGAAATTCAAGCCAGGTTTAGGAAAAATGTGGAACAAGGGATATCACATCCCTGATGCCAGGGATCTTGGCTGAAAGCAAAGAATACCAGAAACACGTTTAACTGTGTTTTGGTGACTATGCAAAGGCTATCATCCCTATGGATCATAACAAATTATAGATAAGATTGTGAATAACGGGAAGTCCAGAACACTTAATTGTCCTCATGAGGAATCTGTACATAGAACAAGAGCAGTCGTTTGAACCGAATAAAGGGATACTGTGTGGCTTAAAACCTGGAGAAGTGTGAATAAGGATTGTCTTCTTTTACCATACTTATTTGATATGAATGCTGAATATATAATCCAAGAACCAGGACTGTATGAAGAAGAACATAGTATCAAGTTTGAAGAAGACTCACTAACAACTTGGAATAAGCAGAAGACACAACTTTGCTTGATAAAAGTAAGGAAGATATGAATCACTTACTCATGAAGATCAAAGACTGCAGCTTTCAGTATGGATTACACCTCAACATAATGTAAACAAATATCCTCACAAACAGACCAAAAAGCAACATCATGATAAAGAGAGAAAAAATTGAATTTGTCAAAGATTTCATTTTACTTGGATGGAAGCAAAAATCAAGCAATCCAATGGCATATTGCACTGGGAAGTTCTGTTGCAAAAGAACTTTTAAATACAAAAGCAAAGATGTCACTTTGAAGACTAAGGTGCTCCTGATCCAAGGCATGATATTTTCAATAGCTTCATATATATGTGAGACCTGGACAATGAATAAAGAAGACCACAGAAAGCTTGATGCATTTGAATTGTGGTGTTGGTAAAGAATATTGAATGTGCAATAAACTGCTAGAAGAATGAACAAATCTGTTTTGGAGGAAATAAAGCTTAAATGCTCCTTAAGCATGAGAATGGCCAGACTTCGACCCTCCTACTTTGTTCATATTACAAGAAGGAACCAATCTCTAGAAAAAGATATTATGTCAGTAGAGGGTCAGTACAAATGGGGAAGACCCTCAACAAGATGGATTGACACAGTGGCTGCAATGATGAGCTCAAACATAGCAATGATTGTGAGGATGGCACAGGAAGGAAATGTTTCCTTCTGCTATATATGGAATTGTTATGAGTTGGAACTGACTAGATGGCACCTAACAACAATGTGTGACACTGCTGATACTGGAAATACTGGTGACATAGCTTCCAGGATCAAAGCAACATGTAAGACACCAAAGTATGAGAAACTGACAGATGAGTAATGGTTAAGCTAGTTAGTGATTAAAAACTTCAATGAAAAAAATAGATTTGCTCACTGACTCTGACTTTGTGCTATAATAAATAAATTGTACTTTTGAAATGGAAATAATATCTAAATTCAAATAAAATTAATAAAGTTTTTGGGATCTACAACAATATAACAGATGACGATAGTTCTTTTTACTATGATCTTCTCCATTAAGAAAGTAGAAACTATGCAAACTGAAGCATAGTGAGAAAAAAGAAACAAAAGGAAACAAAAATGAATATGTGATATGTAGGAAAAGTAGATTATCATTTGTGAACTAAAGAACCAAATGAAAAATGAGAGATGAGAGAGAGGTGCTGAAAAAATATTGAAACAAATAATGTTTTTGTTGTTGTTATGTGCCGTTGAGTCAATCCCAACTCATAGCAAGTCCTCCTTGGGCTTCCGAGGCAGTATCACGATGGAAGTAGATTGCCCCATCTTTCTTCCAAGGAGTGGCTGGCGGGCTTGAACCACCAGCCTTCTGGTTAGCAGTCAAGTGCCAATATAATAATCATTTTTAAAAAATGAAAAATAATAATCCATAGAATGAAGACTCTCCATAAACCTCAAGCAAAATAAAAACCAAGAAAATCACATTTGGACACATCAGGTTAAATCTTAAAATCAATCACAGTAAAAAAAATGTATATTACGCGCAAATTTCTGTCATCTCTCTGACCATTTCTTGTATTGTGGTAACTTGCATGTTGCTGTGAGGTTGGAAGCTATGTCATTGGTATTTCAAATATCAGTAGGGTTATCCATGTTGGATAGGTTTCAACAGAACTTTCAGACTAAGACTAAGAGGAAAGACCTGGTAATCTATGGCTCACAACAGAACCTTTTCTGACTTGCTTCATCCATCATCAGGAGGCTCAAATCCTAGAGGGAGACATCATATTTTGGGAATCAGAGGGCCAACAAGGGCATGGAAGACCACTAGTAAGACGGAGTGCCACAGTAGCCACAATGATGAAATTTATTATATTGGTGATTTTGAGGATGACATTGGAACAGGTCATTTTTTGTTATGTTGTACATTGGGTCTCCATGAGTTGGAGTTGACAGAGTTGGCAGTTAACAACAAGAACATGTCATTTAGCAATGATACAAATAAACACTGAGCTCCTCTCAAGAGCAATTTGTACCATAAGTTAATGAAATGACATCTTGAAATTGATGTAAATATAAATTTTGCATTTTCTGTCTTGCTAAAATCTCTTTAAAAATAATGGTGAAATAAAGTGTTCAGATAAACATGGATTGAAAAATTTCATTACAATCACACCTAGAGAGATTGAAATATTAAAGGAAACTTTTCAGGCAGAAATGAAATAATGAAAATGGAATCCTGAATCTACAAGATGAAATGGAGAATTCTGAAAATGCTAAATATGTGGTGATATATAAATATTAATTTTCTCATTCTGTCTTTTATACTGAAAATTTAATATTTAATTAAAACCTACAACACTATTTGTGGGATTTGGAAAGACAAAAATGGAATATTTGAGAGAAGCACAAAAGTTGAGAAGAAGCTACATGAATCTATAGTGTTAAAAATTCTTACAACAACCCCACAGTATATAACACAAAGTTGATGCTTAGAACAAGTAAAGCACTGAATAATGGGGACATGTATGATATTTGTAGTTTGGAAGTCTCAATATTGGTAAGACGTTTATTTCCTCAACTTCACCTCTATATAGATTCAATACAACAAAAATTCCAAATGTAATCCCAGTAAATATATTTTTATATAAATTTCAAAGTTTATTTAAAAATGTATATGCAAATGTACGTGACCTAAAATAGCCAAGATAATTTTAAAAAAGAAGAACAAAGTGGTAGAATTTATATTGTGTCTGATGTCAAGGTTTAACTGTATTTAATCCAGACAATGTGTAGTTAATGAAAGGCTGATTGATACACCAATGGAAAATAATAGATAGTGCACATACAGAATTATTCATATATGATTGTTTGAAAATTGATAATGATGCTTAGTCATTTCACAGAGATCAAAATGATTCTGGAAATTCTATATACATATAATCTAACATTTCTCTCACACTATTCACAGCAAGTAATTAAATTTGAATCATAGACATAGAACTATGAAACTTCTAGAGAAAGAGAAGTAATAGCAAAATGATAACTTCATAAACTGAGGGAAGGAAAATTTGTAGGATATATATAGAAAGAACTAACAATAAAAGAAAAAGATATTATCTGTATTTCATTAAATTTAAAAATTTTTCAGCAATAGTCATCATTTAATAATGAATAAGCATACCATGATGAATGAAAAGATTCATGATATGTTGTTGTTGTTGTTATGTGCCGTGGAGTCAAACCTGACTCATAGTGACCCCTCCTTGGGTTTACGAGGCAGTATCACTATGGAAGTAGGATTGCCCAACCTTCTTTCCGAGGAGTGGCTGGTGGGTTTGAACCGCCAGCCGCCTGGTTAGCAGGCAAGTGTCTTAGCCACTATGCTACCAGAGCTCCCTCATGATATGTATACCTAACAAAAGTCTTGTATTTAGAATATATGAGCCCTGGTGGTGTAATGCCTAAGGCACTTGACTGCTAAACAGAAGACTGGTGGTTCAAACCCACCAGCCACTCCTCGGAAGGAAGGTTGGACAACTACTTCCATAGTGATACCAACTCGGAAACCCAAGGAGGGGTCACTATGAGTCGGATCTCACTGGACGGCAGTGTGTATAGTGCTCTTAAACTAAATCATTTAAAAATGCAAAAAGAAACTTGAGGGAACACTTTATACGAGATAATACAGGAAAGGGTAATGAAACATATGAAAAAGAGCTTAACATAATCAGTCACTGGGGAAATGCAAATAAAAAATAAAACGAAACACCAATATTCTGCATCAGAAGAAATAAAGTGAAAAGAAAAATCAAATTTTGGGGAGGAATTACAACAATTAGAATTCTCATATAATGTTTGTGGGATTATAACATAGTACAACTCCAGAAAATAGTTGGTATTTCCTTATAAGTTTAACCTTGTACTTATGAACCAGCTTTTATCCAAAATAAATTAAAAGGTATATCTACAAACAATTAATCAACAACAAACAAAACAAATACATGAGCTTAGAAGAAGATCCTTTTCAGTTGAAACTTCAAATAAGGATTTAGCCCTGAATATACACTGAACAAGGATTTGGGAGAGATTCTGGAGTAGA
Source organism: Orycteropus afer afer (assembly GCF_000298275.1). Taxonomy (NCBI): domain Eukaryota; kingdom Metazoa; phylum Chordata; class Mammalia; order Tubulidentata; family Orycteropodidae; genus Orycteropus; species Orycteropus afer. Next base: position 1,542,752 of record NW_006921940.1, on the reverse strand, counting down.
GGACCCAGTTTAGGCTTACCAGAACTCTTAACACACAGAAAATGTGAGATAATAAATTTATGTTATTTTAAGCCACTATGTTTGTGGTAATTTGTTGTCCAACATCAGAAAATTAATAAACCCATCAACTAAATTTGATAAACACATATTTTAAAAAGCTACTTAATACTACTGAAAAATAAAAATAAATACACTAGTGATACAGTCGAAACCTGATTAAATCATTCATACTAACAAAGCTATTCCACACTGACATATATGAAGTCACCAGGAGTAGGAATTCACTGGATGGCAACTGATTTATTGATTCTTAATAAGGGGAATTTCTGGAAAAGTGCTATATCACATTAGAGGTGTAGCTTATAGGGAAGCATGCATTAGTCAAACTCATTGAGCTGTACATTTGAGAAAAGTATCTTCAAACCTATTCCCCAAAAATAAAAGTAGCACATTAAAATAATAAATAAATAAACCCTGTGTAATAACGATACTTACTAAGTGCGTAGTGACAGGAAGGACAGGGATAGTTCCCAATTTCATTGAACTCATAGAAGAAAAGGTAATAATTTATCAACCATTCAAAGTATTAAATGTTGTTGCTGTGTTTGCCATTGAGTTGAACCCAACTTATACTGACCCCTCCTTGGGTTTCCAAGGTGGTATCACTATGGAAGTAGATTGCCCAAACTTCCTTCCAAGGAGTGGCTGGTGGGTTTGAACTGCCAGCCTTCTGGTTAGCAGTCAAATGCCTTAGGAACTAAAACCTGTGTTTGCCCAACTTATTTTTAGCTGATGAATACTCAAATTCATTCGGTCAATTATTTCTCTATTTTATTCAGATTCTACTATCAGTTACAACAATTGGCCTAATTAATATATTTATGAATATCCTAGATCTTTACCTTTTAATTGGAAGGAAAATTAGAGATTATCTAGTCTAACCTTTCAAACGAAGGACGTCATTGCTAATGTCAGATGGATCTTGGCTGAAAATAGAGACTTCAATAAAGATGCTTATCTATGTGTTATTGGCTATCTGAGGAAATTCAGTTGTGTGGATCATGATAAATTATAGATACTATTTAGAAGAACAGGAATTTCAGAACACCTAATTGTGATTACCTGTAACCTGTATATAGACCACAAGATGTTCATTCAAACAGAAAAGGAGGATATTGCATAGTTTAAAAACAGAAAAATTGTGCATCAGGGTTGTATCCTTTCACCATGCATATTGAATCCATATGCTGAGCAAATAATCTGAGAAGCTGGACACAATGATGAGAAACACAGCATAAAGAATGGAAGAAGGCTAATCAACAACCAGTTATAAGGAGATGACACAAATTTGCTTGCTTACAGAGAAGAAGACTTGAATCTCTCACTGATGAAAATTAAAGACTACAGCTTTCAGTGGATTACATCTAAACATCAAACAAAAATCCTCACATGTGGATCAATGAGAAAGTTCACAATAAAAGGAGAAAAAATTGAAGTTGTCAAAGATTTCATTTTACTTGGGTCCACAATCAACACCTATGGAAATAGTAGTCAAAAAATCAAATGACATAATGCATTGGAGAAATCTGCTGCAAAAGACTTCTTTAATGTCATTGTTAGGTGCCATTGAGTTGTATTTGACTCCTAGCAACCCTGTGTATTACAGAGCAAAACACTGTCCAGTCCTGTACCATGCTCACAATCATTGCTATACTTGAGACCATTGTTACAGCCACTATGTCAACCCATCTTTTTGAAGCTCTTCCTCCTTTTCACTAACCCTCCATTATTCCAAGCATGATGTCCTTCTCCAGGGCTTGGATCCTCCTGAAAACCCATGGATGAAATCTCACCATCCTTGCTTCCATGGAGCATTCTGGCTACATTTCCTAAAAACACAATTTTTCTGCAGTCTTCATTAATCTTTGTCCAGTTCCCATATGTATAAGAGGCAATTGAAAGTATGTTGGCTGGGTCAAGCACATCTTAGTCCTCCAAGTGACATCTTTGCTTCTTAATGCTTTATAGAGGTCTTCTGCAGCAGGTTTTCCCAATGCAACGTATCATTTGATTTCTTGACTTCTTGATGCTTCTATGGGTGCTGATTGTGGAACCAAGTAAAATTAAATTCTTGACAACTTCAATATTTTCTTCTTCGGTAATGTTGTTACTTGTGTTTCCAGTTGTGAGAATTTTCATTTTCTTCATGTGAGGTCATGCTAAGAGTATATGGACTGCTAAAAAGACTAACAAATCTGTCCTGGAGGAAGTGCACCAAAAATGATTCTTGGAAGCAAGAATGACCAGACTTCATCTCACCTGCTTTGGTCATATTGTCAGAAGGGACCATTCCCTGGAGAAGGATGTCATGCTTGGTAAATGGAAAGTCAATGAACAAGGGGAAGGGCCTCAAGGAGATGGATAGACACAGTAGCTGCAATGATGGACTCAGGTATGGCAAGGATTGTGCGGCTGGCACAGGACAAGGCAGTGTTTTGTTCTGCTGTACATGGGGCTGCTATGAGTCAGAGCCAACTCGATATCACCTAACAACAACAGCAACATATTGAGGTTTAATCCATATTGAAGGCTGTAGGCTTTGATTCCATCAGTGAGTGCTTCAAGTCCTCTTTACTTTCAGCAAGCAAGATTATGCCATCTGCATATCGCTGGTTGTTAATGAATTTCCTTCAATCCTGATGTCACATTCTTTTTAAATAGTCCAGTTTCTGGGGTTTTTTGGTCAGCATAGAAATTGATTAGGTGTGATGAGAGGATACAACCCTGACATGCACCTTTCTGTTTTTAAACTATACAATATTGTCTTGTTCTATTTGAACAACTGTCTCTTGGTCTATGTGCTGGTTCCATATCAGTACAAGTATATGTTCTGGGATTACCAGTCTTCACAAGGTTATCAATAATTTATTATGAGCCACAAAATTGAATGCTTTTAGATAGTCAATAAAACATAGGTAAACATTCTTCTGGTATTCTCTGCTTTAACAAATATCTATCTGATATCAACAATGATATCATTCATTCCATATCCTCTTAAAAGTTCATTAAAAAGAAAAGAATGGAACAAAAGACCAAAATGGATGTTAGAAGAGACTGTGAAACTTGATCTTGAATGTAGTGTAGCTAAAGTCAATAAAAGAAATTATGAAATAAAAGAGTTGAACAGAAGATTTAAAAGGGTGGCTCAGGGAGACAAAGTATAGTATTATAATGCACCATACAAAGACCTGGAGTTAGAATATCAAAGGAGAAGATGATGTTGAATGAACTGAAGAAAAAATTCAAGCCTCGGGCGGTATTGCAGTATTGAAGGATTCTATGGGCAAAATATTGAATGAAGCAGGAAGCATCAAAAGAAAATGGAAGGAAGACAAAATGTCACTGTACCAAAATAAGTGATCTACTTCCAACCATTTCAGGAGGTAGCATGTGATCAAGAAATGATGGCATTAAAGGGAGAAGTCCAAGCTGCACTGATGGCACAGGCAGAAAACAAGTCTCCAGGATATGGTGGAATACCAATTGAGATGATCCAATACAAATGGGTGCAACACTGGAAGCACTAAATCATTATCAAGATATCAAGAAACTTGGAAGAAAGCTACCTGGCCAACTGATTGGAAGAGATCTATATATGTATCCATTCCAAAGAAAAGTGATCCAACAGAATGCAAAAATTTTCAAACAATAGCATTATTTTTATACACAGTAAATTTTACTGAAGATAATACCAAACTGGTTGAAGTGGTACATCAACAAGAATCTGAGAAAGTAAAGCTGGATTTGAAGGGTTCAAAGTTGAATAACTTCTATTAATTAGATCCAGTCCTGTTTAAATATATTTTTCTTCCTTAATATCAAGATTACTTGTAATGTTACATTAAGACCCTCTGCTTCTTCCTCAGTTTATTGTGGAAATTTTTCTGATTATAAAAATTTCAGGGTATACTATTGTTATGTTATTTCAATTTCATCTATATTAGATGTCACAATTTTCTATTACCATTTTTCAACTAATTCATAATCATATGTTCATCTTTGCAATACAGCAATCAAATTACTCCCTGTTTACAGTAAATGGAATTTCCAAGGTAGGCAAGCCTTAAACTCATATTAATATACTGACAGTCCAGCAAGGTATTTTTCTGATTACATTCCATGCTTCCACTGATGCCATTTATATGCATAAATTAGTGCATCAGCAATGGAGTATGCTCCCTTGCTTTTAATTACTATTCCTTTTACTGACAATTAAATAATAAGTTTGTAGAAGTATGATACTATGAATTTTTCATCTTGCTGCATGTATTGAATGTGTATTGATGTTTTAAATTATTATTTCCCTACACAGGTTGTCAGTCAGCCTATTCTCTAACCCCATGCCCATTCCCACACACATTGATCGAGTGAAGTTTGTTTGAAGCTGTTTTTCGCTTTCTATATATACTCATACTTTGCTTAATGATCATAATACGTTATGTATAATAGGACATTGTGTGATTTAGACATTGTGCAAATACCATATTTATACAAACAGTTCCTTGATTACAAAAGAATTTCATTCTTAAGTCTGTCTTTATGTCAAATTTGTACATAAGTCAGAACAGTAAGGTATGGTTTTATTTAATGTCAATTATTCAAATGTTTGTGTTAGTATATGGTATCTAGGGTACACTTATATACTTAAAAACATTAAAGAAATTTCCAGACATACTAAAATATCTTTAACATAATAATATGGTAATAATAAAAATGCTTTAAAGTGAGTTGCAAAGTAAAGCCCGTTTGTTATTACATACTATTGTATGTACCTAGATTTTTTTAGTAACATAGGCTTTATGGGATTTATGACTACAGAAATATATGGAGTCGGACATTAGGGTCTGAGGCACATGACTGTATATTTGCTTATGTCCGCACCACAGAGATGAAGCCCCACTCTGAGCATTTGGCATAGTGAATCAGGAGTTTCCACCTGTAAAGCAATTTAGTAACATTGACTTTGGAAGTGTGTATTATTCTAAGATTATAT
>NW_006921940.1:1530152-1536323 GCF_000298275.1 Orycteropus afer afer | reverse complement strand
CCTGACACAAGCCATGATATTTCCAATCGCCTCGTATGCATGTGAGAGCTGGACAATGAATAAGGAAGACCGAAGAAGAGTTGAACATAAAACATAAAAAAGGGACAAAATTGTTATTGGAAACTGTTAACTGAGATATATTAAACACTAGATATAAAAAGCTAAAAAAATATATATATGCACAATGCCGAATAGCAAAAACATCAATAAAGAGACACAAACATCTTAGAAATATTTTAAGTAATTATATTGTTCAATATAATTCATATTCAGATAACTTGTAGTGTATAACATCATTATAAAAAGTTATTTACCAATTTAGGTCATATGTTAGATAAGTTGAGGAGAAAATATAATGCAGATCAATTCACGCTAATTACAAGCAAAAGACTCTTGAGTAAAACAAGAAACATATAAACCTGCACTATTTTAATCATTTAATTTAATATTTTTACAGTATTATGATACATATAATACAAGTTAGATATTAATAGCTCGTTTTGTTGAGAGTCAGTTATACATGGGTATCTTCCATTTCTTTATACCTTGTGAAGAGCACTAACAATATTGCACTGGAGTAGTTTGGGCAAGTATGCCAATAACACTTTATAGATTGGAGCTTTTCTAAGCTTAGAGCTCCTTAGGTATGATACAAGTCCATGGGTGGACAGAGGCTCCTCTTCGTTGTCTCCTTGGGATTTTGGGGACAAGGGGAACTGGACTTGAACCTTATGCTGTCTCCTGTATCACGAGAAAAAAAATCCTTTGCTGAAAAGAAGTCTTGAGGCTTCTGCCAGCATCTATGAAACCATGACAGAATAAATCATTAGATTTCAAGCAAAGTTAAATTTCATACACTTTACAGTTTCTGAACATACTATCACAGAATCTCCTCTACCAAAGCAAAAATGTGTCTTCTCATAACTTTGTGATCTACAAGTCAAACTAAGTTGTAAATAGAAATATGCTACATTGTGAGTATGACAGAATCAGGAAACTTTTTTTTTTTTCTGTTACATATTAGGGCTCCATGAGTTGGAGCTGATTCAACAATAATGAACATCAACAATGTCTTATATTATGATTATTGTTCTCTTTTATATTTTTCTTCCCTCCAGTAATAAAAGTATATCTAATTGCATTTATAAGGAGGCCTGGGGACAATAATGGCTAAGTGCTTAGCTGCTAGTATACAGTTCAAACCCACAAGCAGCTCCATAGGAGAAAAAACCTGGTGCACTCCTCCTACCAATATTTCAACCTAGGAAATGCTATAAGGAGTTCTACTCCCCATAGTACACCTGTGTACGGCTGCTGTCTGTCAGAATTGACTTGATGGTACACAACTACAACAATAGTTGCTTTCAGCTAAAATAAATCCAGTCTCCTCAGGCTTATATTTTATATAAAATATGAACTAAAACTTTAAAATAAGAATTTCTATTTCTCATATTTAAGGTTATATGTCAAGTTGGCTTGACCGTGATCCGAAATGGCATAGCAGTTATGAGGTAATCCTCTCCCGTGATGAGATCTGCCATGAGTGCTGAATCAATTGACAATTACCTTAGGGAGGTAGCCTGCTTCTAATATACATGGATCTCCTAACAAAGTTTTCCTGCTTTTGCTCAATCTGGATCCTGTATCTGGCTCAACAGCATCTGACCTCAGGTTCTTGGACTTGAACTAGTGACCTTCTGATTGCCTGCTGATCTTGAGATTGTTCTACCACCCGTTTGTCAGTTTGTCATATTGTTGTAGCTTGTGTGTTACTGTGAGGCTGGAGGTAATGCCACCAGTATTTCAAATACCAGCAAGGTCACCCATGGTGGAAAGGTTTCAATGGAGCTTCAAGACAAAGACAGACTGGGAAGAATGAGGGTGGGGGGTATCCACTTCTGAAAAAAATAGTCACTGAAAACCTTATGAATAGTAGTGAAACACTGTCTTATATATTACTGGAAAATTCTATGAATATTCTTGAAACATTTTTAGATGTAATGCTGGAAGATGAGACTCTCAGGTTGGAAGGCTCCCTAAACACAACTGGGGAAGTGTTGCCTCCTCAAAGTAGAGTTGACCTTAATGATGTTGATGGAGTAAAGCTTTTGGTATCTTCGTTTGATGATGGGTAATGACTCAAATTGGGAAGAAATAGCTGCAGAGATCCATCAATAATTGGACTGGAATGTATGAAGTAAGAATGTAGGAAAACTGGAGGTTGTAAAAAATGAAATGGAGCAGATAAAGATCAATATCCTAGGCATTAGTGAGATGAAATGGACTGGTATTGGCCATTTAAAATCAGATAACCGTGATCCACTATGCCAGCAATGACAAATGGAAGAGGAAGAAGAGGAATGGCTTCGCGTTCATTTTCAGAAGGAATATCTCAAGATCTATCCTGAAGTGCAATGCTGTCAGTGATAGGATAATAGCCATATGCCTAAGGAAGATCAGTTAATAGTACTATTATTCAAATTTACACACAAACTATTACAGCCCAAGGTGAAGAAATTGAAGTTTTTTACCCACTTCTGCAGTCTGAAATTGACCAAACATGCAGTCAGGATGTATTGATAATTTTTAGTGATTGAAAGCAAAAGTTGGAAACAAAGAAGAATCATTGGTAGTTGGGAATATGCCATTAGTGATGGAAATGGTGCCAGAGATTACATGATAGAATTTTGCAAGACTAATGACTTGAAAATACCTTTTCTCAACAATATAAACTATGGCTATACACATGGACCTTGCCATATGGAATAAATAGAAATCAGATTGACTATATGTATGGAAAGAGGCAAAACAGAAGCTCAATGTCATCAAAATAAGGCCAGGATCTGACTGTGGAACAGATCATCCATTGCACATATTTAAGTTCAAGTTGAAGCTAAAGAAAATTAAAATAGGTCCACAACTCTGGTAACATAATGCCTAAGGCACTTGACTGTTAACCAGAAGGCTGGTGGTTCAAACCTACCAGCCACTCCTCAGAAGGAAGATGGCGCAATCTACTTCCGTAGTGATACTGCCTCAGAAACCCAAGGAGGGGTCTCTATGAGCCGAGTCAAAGAAAGCAAATGGTCATTAAAAAGAAAGCGACGGAAGAAAAGACCAAAATTGGTGTCAGACAAGACTCTGAAACTTGCTCTTAAACATTAGCTAAAGCTAATGGAAAAAAAATTGAAAAAAAAAAAAGAAAAGAAGATTTGAAAGGACTAGTCATGAAGACAAAGTAAATTATTATAATGAAATGTGCAAAGACCTGGAAGAAGTAGTGATCTACTTCCATAGGATTGTCATCATTGATACTGTGTGGAGTGCATTTCTACTCTGACACATCAGGGATTGCCATTAGTCAAAACTGACCCAAAAGCAACATCTTTTTTTTTTTTTTTTTTCCCAATGCTGAAAATGCAACTGAAATTATTGTGAAGAAAATAGATAATATATTAAAACAATATCCTGATTCACAAAGAAAAAGCACACTTTAGTGAATGTATATAACATCACAGATTGCTTTAACTTTAAAATCATGAAAAAGGAGGAAAATCTTATCTTGATATGAGTTTAAGTGTAAGACACAGCGAAAAAATAACTCAAAGGTAGTTGACAAAGAAATCCAGGGTACTGGTTCTGGTAAGATGGTAGAATAGGCAGAAAGACTGCACAGTCCCACTTCAACAAAGAAAACAGGAACCAATTAACACACATACAGAAGATAATCCTGGAGGCCTGACCTTTGAAGGGAAGGATATAGAAGTGGACTAAACTCCAACTAGTAGAAGAATTTACATGAAAACACAAAAAAAGGAGACTATAGAGCTGAGGTCTGGCAGCGATCCTGATGGCATAGACAGCTTGGATATTGGTGAGTGGTGTTAGGACCTAAGAATTAACCTAAAAATTGGCCCTGCTAGCCAGGGACTGCACTGGTAGCTGGTGAATAAAAGGGGAAGCAGTGAAGAGGTAGGCAGTCTGAGCTATGGACTTTTGCCTGTCCAGAGGGTGCAGCCATTTTGAATGTTTACAAGTGGTTTGATAACTTTGGATATTTAAAGCTATGGCATTCTCCAAGATTCCAGGGACTTAAGAATAGTCTCCACTTGCTGGGAACTACAAGGACATTCTGGATGCCAAAGACTGAAAAGGTGCTACATTCCCCTTGTTACTCTTACATCCCATACCTTCTTGGTGAAGGGAGATGCAGCCATCCCTCACTCCCACCCACCTTCTGGGGCCAGCATGCATTCCATCCCAGTCTATGTGCTAGGAGGGAACCTGCATGCCCTGCCCCACCCCGCCCAGATTTTTTTCCTTTTTTTTTTTAGTTTGTTTTTGTCTGTTTTAAAATAATTATTATTGTCCTTTTTATTATTATTTATTCTTCCCTTCCCAGGTTCTAGTTTCCAGCTTCTTCTTTCTTCCCTATTCCTGGTTCCCATTTTTTTCTTTCTCATGGTTAACCCTGTTCCTTGATTTTCTTTTTGCATTTTTCCCATTTTTTTTCTTTATTATTCACCTCCTCTACTTTATATTTTCCTATTGCCCTCTCCTGAGATATTATGGGCTTTTGTTGTTGATTGTTCCTGTGTGTTTATGTGGTGCTTTTTGTCCCCTTCCTTTTACTTTTTTGATGGATTCTTGATTTTTGTTTTTGTCTAACTGAGTGGGAGATAGGAACCATACCCATAGGACTCAACCACACCCACACCTCCTGCAGCTCCACTTACTGAGTGAGAGCCACCACTTCCTTCTCCACCAAACGGCCAATGATAAACGACCACCAACAAGAGCCTGACTCACCCTTACTGTTCTTCATGAACAGTTAACAGAGATGGAAACAACCCACATCACAATGTCTTGGAGACAATAGACCATCACAGTCCACACAAAGGAGTAAGATAAAGTGGTAGAAATAAGGGAGTAGGATACATATCCAGAACATATCCCTGAGGAAAAAGCAGAATTGGAACTCTCTGATGAGGAATTCAACATGGTACAGTTTAAAGTGTGAAGTTTTTGTCTTTTGTAGAATTTCTAGACTCTGTCCCTATATATGTATGCCAAATAATATATTGACAGAACATTTTATGGAAGTTTTCTTAATTTTAAAGTTTATTTATTTTTATTTATTTTTCCAGAGCTAATAACCTTTCAAAACGGAGTATCAAAGAAAATGTCATCTATGGGAAGGAATTACTCATATGCTCTTACATACTCTAAAAATATAAACCTAAGCTGTGGTGTAATAATTATGTGTACTATAGCATTTTGTGTATCACTACAGTATTCTGGGATATGTGCACATTTTCCTGAATGTGTAAATAAGATGGATCGCATAAAAATATAAACTAGGTGGGTGAGTAATACTAAAGCTTAAACTAAGAAACATTTAATGAAATGTTCTGCACTTGGCATTTTACTTCAGTCACACTAGCTATTTAGGTGATAATCACAGGACTCGAATTCAGGATAGAAAAGATATTTTACTGGCAGCAAATTCCAGAAGTAATTGTGTGAGCAACTTTATAACTGCTGTTGGGTCACCTTCCTGATTAGACTGCTAATGAGGTGCCTCATGTACACAGTTTTCTCTTCTTCCCCATTCCCTTTAATTCACTTACTTAGGACTTCTGTGACATTCATATGATTTGATCCAATTTTGAATATGAATAAAACACCTTGTAATCTTTAGTGATATTTATAATAAATCAGAACCATAACTATTTAAAAAAGTGCTTTTTGTTTGTTTACTCTTATAACATCTAAACTTTAAAACCACGTTTTTATTTAATTTTTGACTCCTTGGTTGATATAATCATCACAATTCTCTCTCTCTCTCTCTCTCACTTTTTTTTTTTTTTTAATTGACTGAGTGGGGTTCCTTAGGCAGAGCTGAAAGAGCCTTGTGACACTTACTCAAGCAAGGCTGAGGCCCAGAGGACACAGGGCCAAGAGGCCAAGGAGCAGTAAAAAGCCTCCCTGTGCCACCCATGAGAAGAAGCTTTCCTGACCAAACTACTGTACCCTGAGCCATTTCTGAAGGTTGGGCAACCGTAGTGATACTGCCTCCGGAAACCCAAGGAGGGGTCGCTATGAGTCGGGGCCGACTCGACGGCACATAACAACAACAACAACGTCCCTAATGTTGTTGTTGTTGTTGTT
>NW_006921940.1:1528562-1529507 GCF_000298275.1 Orycteropus afer afer | reverse complement strand
AGACTGTATTCTTCAACCTTCATCAGTAGGTGCCTTAAGTCATCCTCACTTTCAGCAAGCAAAGTTGTATCGTCTGCATATCTCAGGTTGTTTATAGACTGAGACAGACTAGGAAGAAGGAAGAGGCCGTCCACTTCTGAAAGAATTGGCCAGGGAAAACCTTATGAATAGCAAAGAAACGTCCCTAATAAACCCCATAATTATGAATATTATCTCTAACTTCTTGGTGGCCATTGCAATGAATTACCAATCTCAGCAGAGAAGTAGAGAGTGCCATGGAGGAAGAATTGGTGTCAAAATTGGCAAAAATGGTTGAAGGGTGGAGGCATTTCTTACCTCCACTTCATAAGTATCAGCCTTGGGCTGTAGATCTTGATCCTCCTCCCCATTTGTGAAATTAGAGGAGTTCAGAAGCCACCCTTAAACCATTTTTACAGAGGCTAATAAGAAAGCTATAATTATAAAAACTTTCAGTTCTCTGTATTAGGAAGCATAAAAAGTAGGTACATGGGTAAATTATATTTTCAATAAAAAAACGTTTCTATTTGTTGCTGTGTGAAGGCTATTTTCCTTTGCACTTAGGGGGAAGCCTGTAATACTTTTTGAATTTTAAAATAGCTAACAAAATGAGCTAGTGGTTTTAAGGGCAAAAAATGAAATAGTTCAATTTGTTTATTTTGGTAGTTAGTAAGTAAGGTGTTATATAACCACTTGTCGAGAACGGGACTGTTATTGTTTATTTACTCATACTGTCATTATAAAAGCATTATCTGAATGGGCAATGCTTGTGGTTGAGGTTGAGTTAAGCAGCCATGCATTCTCACAAACTTGAAGCCCAATTGCTCCATAGTCAAGCCTACTCTTGACTCCCAAATAGAAGCATCAGATTAAATAAGATAACAAAATTCTTCTAATTATTTTTCTCCCCAGTGTGAGGCTTAAGAA
>NW_006921940.1:1512738-1515468 GCF_000298275.1 Orycteropus afer afer | reverse complement strand
ATAGAGTACCTGAAAACAAAATTAGGATAAGAAAATTAAATATTAAAAGTATTGAAACAAACTTTCCATTATATTTCTTTATGTCATTTAATCAAGAATCGGTTGCTATTGAATCACTCTCTCTGCCTCATGACCACCCTAATGTGTCAGAGCAGAATAGTGCTTCACTGAATCTTCAGCAGCTGGTTTTCCAAAAGTAGATTATCAGGACTTTCTTTCACCTGCACCCACATAGACTTGAACCTCTAATCTTTGGTTAGCAACTGAACAGTTTGTACCAGGCATTCCTAATGATATTTAGACAAAGATGATTCCACTAACCATTGAATCTAAACATATAGTTCTAACAGCTATTATGAATAGCCATAGTACTAAAAGCATTTCACATGCATTTTCTCATTTAATAAATTGAATAGTAATAATACTAATAGTTGTACACACAAACTTTCACATAGCATTTTCACAACACTTTTCAACTTAATAAAGAGTTATTAAGTATTGCTGGTTTTTTTTTTTTTAATTTTGTTTTCATTGTTAGTTGTTGTCCAGTCAATTCTGAGCCATACTAAGCAGTAGAAAAAAGAAATTCCCAAATTTTAAAGAATTAAAAACCTAAACTGAGAGATATAAATGTAAGAATATAAGTTAGGAACTGCCATGATAGTGCTATGGAGACATAGTTGGAGAGAAGATTTAATTATTTCTGAGGAATATTATTTATTTTTTCTGATCCATATGCTGTTTATTCAGGATTTCGTCTCATAACACCTCCTTTCCCTCTCATGCCATAAGACGTTGACCACATACTAGTTTCTCCAAATCAACACTAAAATCTGTTTAAGTCTCTTCCTTTCAAACACCCACATATATAAAAATGTGCTTCAAATTCAAATTCTAAAAGTATTTTTGTACCAGTCTCTTATTTGACTCCTCAGCCCACAGCAATAAAATAAAGTCTCCACAAACAATAAGGAGGATGATCTTTCACAGGGTAAATGATTCGTCCAGTCACATAAACAATAGGAGGTATGTGAACTCTCTAAAATCCAGTGTTTTATTAAATTAAAAAGTGTAGATCCTAATGTCTATCTGGTGAAGTTAAAGTAAAAATCATCTATTTGTTTTCAACACATATTACTTAAATTTATGTTAACTGACACAGGGACATATACTTTTTAATTAGATAATTTAGATCCTGTCCAAATGTCATATACTTTTTAATTAGATAATTTGGATATTTTAATACCTGGCAATAGGATACATCAGAATTCTTATATAAAGCTGGCAGTCACTTTCTACAATCGTTAGAATGAGGTCCAGCTTGCTTACTTCTGGCTCTGCTGCCTCTGTGATCTCCTCTCAGGCCACAGTAGGAAAAGAAGGAATACAGCAAGAGTTCCAAACTATTTATGTGGAGCCATCAATGGCTTCATATGGGACCCATTGTGGTCTTTAGGGATAATACAAGGAGTCACTCAGGAAATGAGCATAGACAACAAACAAATGGCAAAAACAGTATTAATGGATGTTAAGATCTCAAGCTTCCAATGTCATATTCTTTATTAATGTATAAATGAACTTGATTTAGAAATAGTCTAGATTCACTGAATGTAGTGAAAGCAGCAGTGAGATGACACCTAGTTTTCTATGGCTTTCAGGAAAGATGATAGTTCAATTAAAAGGAGATATCTAACACAGCAGAGATTCAAAAAATATTTGTTGAAAATGTTTAAATAAATGAATAAATTAAACTATATTAGAGCTCCTTGAAATAAATTCATTTAATCCATAATGATCACAAAATTACGGTCATATGATCAGTTTAAATGAAGTAGTTAAAGTAGTTGATGGGGCTCTTTGAGCTAGATATAGTCTGGGATTTTGTTCATTTTCTTAGAAGGATTTTTTATGGATTTCTTTGGGATGTATCATTAAAGAATGCTCTACAAATTGTTTTTAAATCTATCAAAATTAGATACAATATTTTAGAATTTAGTAATTTGCCTTTTAGATACTTTGAAAAAAAATCTTGAATAGAAGGTCACTTTGCAAACAAAGAAATATTTAAAATACATTCAAGGGGTTTTTTTGGTTGACATATATATATGACGCAGTCTACAGTCTACTCCTGTAAAGATTTACAGGTTTGACAACTCAATGGGGGTTACTATGAGTCAGAATTGGCTTGATGGCATTGGGTTTGGTTTGTTTCTCAATATGTATTTATAAATTTTGATGACCTTTTCATGATAGTAGATCCTTTGTTTGGAGAGAAGTTTTAAACAAAGATTGAATTCGGGATAGCACCATGTATTCAGAGAAACCATCAGTATAAGTGTCCCACAGGTAAAACTGGCAGCTGAAAAGAAAGAAAGATAAATGGCAATTCTTCATTTGGAATTGTCTACTTTTCTCAAGCTGTGTCATGGACATAATAATAAATTATTGTAAAGATGTTATTTTACTTAAGAAGAAATATATTCTAAAATTTATGCTCATTACTGAAATGATTATCAAAGGAAGTAATAAACATGGAAGTTAATTCTGGGTGAATGACAATAAATCCTCTTTGGAAAGGTAAGAAATAAGATGGAAAAGATAAACAGGGCATCTAAGAATAATAGACTCAAAAATTAGGGTAGTTGATTTGATGATGGCTTTGTGGATGATTTTTTTGTTGATTTATTTAGCTGGAGAAATAGCTATATAACATAGCTTTAGATTTACCTT
>NW_006921940.1:1505620-1506295 GCF_000298275.1 Orycteropus afer afer | reverse complement strand
ATATACCCCTTGTGGTATAATAAGGATCCCTAGTGGTATAGTGGTTAAGTGCTTGGCTGCTAACAGAAAGGTCAGAGGTTTGAACCCACTGCCAGTTACAGAAAGATGTGGCAATTTCTTCCAGAAAGATTAAAGCCATGGAAACCGTATGGTACAGTTCTACTCTGTCTTATAGTGTCACTGAGAGAAGGAATCAGCTCAATAGGAATGGGTTTGGTAATTCTGGCTTGGTGATGAAGTGGTAAGCACTCTGCTGGTAACCAAATGATCAGTAATGGGATCATACCCAGTGGCTCATGGGCTATGATCTCCTCCCATAGAAATTCCTGTTTATAAAACCCTATGAGGCAGTTATACTCTGT
Source organism: Orycteropus afer afer (assembly GCF_000298275.1). Taxonomy (NCBI): domain Eukaryota; kingdom Metazoa; phylum Chordata; class Mammalia; order Tubulidentata; family Orycteropodidae; genus Orycteropus; species Orycteropus afer. The sequence continues at coordinate 1,505,933 of NW_006921940.1, read as the reverse complement.
CATGCGGGGTCACTATAAGTTAAAAATTGACGCAGTGGCACTTAATAACAATGACCACATATAAATGCCATCCTATTTTAGAACATCTTTGTGATTTGAACTTGAGTTTACAGAAAAGTAAAGAGAATTGCATGAGAAGCAATGAGAGAAGGGACTAGATACCATATCGTGAGTCCTCTGATTTAGTAGGTCATTAATAATATTCAAATTATCCAGTTGAGAAGTGTCCTTAAGATGTAAGACCTAAGGCACCTGACTGCAAACCAGAAGGCTGGTGGTTCAAACCCGCCAGCCACTCCTCAGAAGGAAGGTT
>NW_006921940.1:1503469-1504630 GCF_000298275.1 Orycteropus afer afer | reverse complement strand
CCATCTTCCTTCCAAGGAGTGGCTGGTGGATTTGATTTTGTTTCTGTCCTGTTTGGTTAACAGCCAAGTTCCTTAGGCAGTACAATACCAGAGCTGCTATCATGATATATTTCTCCATGGAATGGTCCCTTCTAACAGAAGTCTGACCATTCTTGCCGTCAAGGAGTTTTCCAGCTTCATTTCTTCCAAGACAGAGTCATTCATTCTTCTGGCAATCCATGGTAATTTCCATATTCTTTGCCAACACTTTAATTCAAAGACATCAACTCTTGTGCAGGTTTCCTTATTCATTTTCTACCATTCACATATATATGAGACAATTGCAAATACCATGTTTGGGTTAGGCACACTTTAGGCTTCAAAGTGGTATCTTGGCTTCTTAAGATTTTAAACAGATCTTTTGCAGCACACTTGCCCAGAGCAATACGATGACAAACAGATAAGTAATGGGAAAACAATTCTACTCTGATACAAATGGAATAACATACATTGGGTAAACTTGATGGCAACCAATTTCTTGAAATATCAAAAGTGAAGGAAATGTTTTGTTCCTAGAATTCTGTTTAGCTTAGACCTTAATTTATACATCTATCACAATCCTAATCAATCTCATTGAAACTCCCCAAAAAGAAAATAAAGACCACAGAGCTTTTAACTTACTTGCTAATCTTTTTTTAATTTTTTTTCCAGTTTGGCTTTTTTTCTATTTTAATTCAAGGCTTTTATAGGCAAGGGTAGCCTCCTTTTGTCTGGAATGCATTTTTCATGCACCATAATTGGCTAATCTCTCACAAACTAGAGGTTTCTTTCTTTCACAAATATTTTGCTGATCAAATGTCTTCTTATGTGTTTACTAGATTTTAAAAGTTTGATCCATTTAGTAGAGTTTCATTTTTGTTATATTAATTTATTTTGTAGATTTTCTTTACATATATGATATATTCCTCATTTTTTATAGGTTTGAAGAAAAATATATAAATTTCAAGACTTAAACAACTTCGGTTCATCTCTAAAACAGAGAAAATATCTCATAGCTTATCTTTCATTCACCTTCAAATAGATCAAATTTTAACTGGGTCATTGCCTTTTTACAAATAAATTTAGAGTACAATTCACAATTCATGCTTGGCTGAAGGAAAATTCTTACGTCTGTTGTTCTCT
>NW_006921940.1:1497541-1502974 GCF_000298275.1 Orycteropus afer afer | reverse complement strand
AATAACAAACAAACAAACTACCAAATAAATAAATAATTTTCTCAAGGACCAAACCAAACTCACTGCCCTGGAGTCGATTTCAACTCACAGCAACCCTTCCTTGGGTTTTCAAGGCTGTATCACTACAGAAGTAGATTGCCCAACCTTCCTTCCGAGGAGTGGCGGGTAGGTTTGAACTGCCAGACTTCTGGTTAGCAGTCAAATTCTTTAGACATTTTCCTAATAAAAATATTTATTAGAAATTCTTAATATGTGAATTAGTATGTCTGGCACTGGATTAATATGTATAAAATATAATCTCTTACTTCAAGAAGAATAGTTATATTTAAGATGACAATTTTATTCACTAAACTCAAATCTGTTAAAGAGGAACACTTAGAGTGGCTCCCATTGAGCCACTAGGGATCCTTTTGTCAAACATAGCATAGTTCATAGGAGGAAGGTTTCTATCCTGCTTGATACTTTGAGGAAGTGGGGAGAAGGAAGAGTTCAATTGACTTGCCAGAATATGCGAAATTTAGATTAAGCTCAAATAAAGCAAGAAAATATTGTTTAACATAGTTTGCTTAAATGAAGATTAGATTATTTAAGCAACCATACATTGCTTAATATCCACTATTCACTCTGTGAAATAGAAAGTTATGTGATTTGTACATTGTGCAAACATCATTTCATAGTCCGCTGTTAATTTTTCTTTAGGCATCTCAAACAAGCTTTGTGCCTTAGCACTGATAATTAGTGTGCTGAGAAGGATTCATTTTTGTGTTTGATAGTCAATTCACATAATTAGCAATTTATCCCTCTCTGATATAGATTGCTGTCACATTTTCCTTGGTCAAACCACTTTCAATGGAGACAGTCCTTTAACAACTCAGAGAATTTTTTCCTTGTTTTTGAGTATGATTGTGATTGTCCAGTATGGAATGTCTGAACCACAAGCAAAGCAATCACTGATTTCCCACCATTGTGTTGTGTAATAACTTTTTGTTTCACTTCCAGACCTGTACTTCCCCTTTGTCTCTTACTGCTACTATCATTAGTACTGGTTTTGCTGTGATTAGAAGGCATGATGCATTTCACAGTAATATTTTTGGAAGAAAATCAAACTGATGTTACGAAATACAAGAGAGGTGTGATACACGACTTGCTGCTGCATAAAAGTTGAAGTATACAGTTTTATATGATCAACTTTTTAGTTAGAAAGTATAGTACAGTACATTCATTAGTCAGTAATATAGGCATTTATTATGACTATAAAGAAATGTGTACTATAGCTTATATAAGTAATGAACAATTATCTGACTGACAGTGCATTCACTTTGTATACAAGAGACACAAGATACACATGTTGCATGAGGGAACACGTGTTGCTGTTGAATTCACTAAGTCTTATTCTCTCATCTGGATGTCTGAACTTTATTATAATCTCACAGAACCACAGATATATGTGCAGTAGGTCATAGTCCTAATGAATGATACATGGCACTTGACTGTATTCTACACTTAGTCAATGACGTAACTCAACTTAATTGAATATTTTTAACATGAGGTGTTAAAAATAAGTAAGATCTATTTAGTGAGTGCAATGCTCTGCACCAAAGGATCCCTATTGCTTCAATGTTTAAGCACAAGGCTGCTAACTGGAAGGTTGTCTGTTGCAACCCACCAAACTCCAAGGGAGAAAGATGTGACAGTTGGCTCCATTAAAGACTACTGTTCTTGTTGTTATATGCCATCGCATCAGCTCTGACTCATAGCAACCCTATTTACAACAGAACAAAACACTGCCCAATTGTGCACCATCTACACAATACCTGAGCCCCATTGTTATAGATACTGTACCAAACCATCTCATAGAGGGTTTTTCCCTTTTTTTGCTCACCGTGCACTTTACCAATCATAAGATCTTTCTCCAGGGAATGGTCCCTCTGAAAACATGACCAAAGTAGGTGAGAGGAATTCCGGCCATTCTTACTTCCAAGAAGCATTCTGGCTTCACTTCTTCCAAGACAGATTTTTCATTCCTCTGGCAGTCCATAGTACTTTCAATATTCTTAGCCAATACCACAACTCAAAAGCATCAACACTTCTGTCCTCCTTACTCATTGTCCAGCTTTCACCTTCATATGAGGCAATTGAAATACCATGGCTTGGATTACCTAAAACCAAACTCACTGCCATCAAGTAGATTTCAACTCATATGGATCCCTTCTTGGGTTTCCGAGGCAGTATCACTACAGAAGTGGATTGCCCCACCTTCCTTCTGAGGAGTGGCTGGTAGTTTTGAACTGCCAGCCTTCTGGTTAGCAGTCAAATGCCTTAGTCACTACACCACCAGGGCTCCCTGGCTTGAATTAGAAATATCTTCATCTTCAAAGTGACATCCTTGCTTCTTAAAATTTTAAGAGGTCTTCTGTAGCAGATTTGCACAGTGTAATATGACATCTGATTTCTTGACTGTTGCTTCCATGGCTGTTGATTGTGGACCAAGTAATACAAAATCTTTGACAACTTCAATCTTTTCTCCATTTATCATGATGCTGCTTATTGGTCCAGTTGTGAGGATTTTTGTTTTTGTTACGTTGAGGTGTAATCCATACTTCAGACTATAGTCTTTAATCTTCATCAGTAAGTATTTCAAATCATACTCATTTTCACCAACAAAATTATCCATAACCTGTTATGATCCACATAGGTAAATGCTTTTGCATAGTCAATAAAACACAAGTAAACATCTTTCTGGTATTCTTTACTTTCAACCAAGATCCATCTGACATCAGCAATGATATCCCTCATCCCATGTCCTCTTTTGACTCTACATTGCATTTCTGGAATTTCTCTCTCAGTGTAATGCTTCAAACGTTTTTGAATTATCTTCAGTAAGATTTTACTTGCATGCAATATTAATGATATTGTTTAATAATATATGGTGTATAGCCACCATTTATATGGTTGAAAAAGTTATTTGCAATGAATAAATCTTTGGTCTTGCAAAATTCTATCCTGTGATCTCTGACATCATTTCCATCACTGACGCCATAATTTCCAAGTACTGGTGATTCTTTTTTGTTACCAACTTTCACATTCTAATCATCCATAATAATCAATATATCTTAATTGAATGTTTGGCCAGTTTCAGACTGCAGAAGTTGGTAAAAATCTTCAATTTCCTTGTCTTTGGCTTTGAAGTTTGGTGCAAAATTTAGAATAAAAGTAGTATTAACTGATCTTCCTTTTAGTCATATAGATATTATCCTATCACTGACAGCTTTGTACTCAGGATAGATCTTGGAACACTGTGACAATGAATGCCATGCCTATGAAACCTATAGGGCAGTTCTACTCTCTCGTGTAAGGTCACTATGGGTTGGAATCTGCTTGATGGCAATGGTTTGTTTATGTTTTATGCTTAAGCAAAGGAAAAATTAACATAATGTCCATCATCTTTAACCTCTAATTTTCACATGCAGATAAGCCATTCTTTTTCATTACAGTATGATGGATAAAGAATTTGATATTAATGATCATTCTTTTATCATGATTTTAGATGATGATTTAGATGAGCTGCATCTTATTTTTAGCTGCTTAGCAGTTGTTAAAAAGGAGGGGGCATGGGTTGATTTGGTCTACCCTAAAGTTGTAGAGATTTTCTCCTATGAATTTTACAGCTTTAGCTTTTATGTTTAGGTTTCAGGTGAATTTTGCATTAATTTCTTCTAAGGGATAAAGTAAGGATTTTTTTTTTACCCTATGCAAATATCAAATGTTTCCAGTACCATTTCTTGAAAAGAATTTCCTCTTATAAATGAATGCTGTGATACTTTTGTCAAAGATCAACTAAAAATGTAAAACTAGATTTTTTTCTAGACACTTTTCTGTTCCATTGACTTTTATGTCAGTTCTTTTGCCAATGCCATACTGTCTTGATTTTGGTAGCTTTATACTAACTCTGGAAATCAGAAAGAGCTCTGGTAGTGTAGTGCCTAAGGCACTTGACTACTAACAGAAGGCTGACGGTTCAAACCCACCAACCATTCTTCAGATAGGAAGGTTGGACAATCTGCTGCCATAGTGATACCACTTCAGAAACCCAAGGGGGGGGGGGTCGCTATGAGTCAGGTCTGACTTGACGGCATATAACAACAACAACAACTGGAAATCAGGTGGTATAAGTGCTCTCAACCTTGTTTTTCTCTTTCATTATCTCTTTCTTTATTTTTGGATATTTTTATATTTATATAGATTTATAATTAAGTTTTCAATTTCTATCTTAAAAAAAATCTGCTAGAATTGTTATTGTGTTTGAATTGAGCGTTTAGATACATTTGAGTATAACTGATGTCCTAAGCTGTGGTAGAGTAGTGCCTAAGGCACTTGACGGCTAACCAGAAGGCTGGCAGTTCAAACCCACCAGCCACTCCTCAGAAGAAAGACTGAGCAATCTACTTCTGTAAAGATTACCTTGGAAACCCAAGGAGTCGTTGCTATCAATCAGAATTGACTCGACAACAGTGAGGTTTTTTTTTTTTTTTTTTTTTTTACAGTATATTTATTTACCCTGAGAATTCCATGCTTCAAACATTATATAATTAAAAATTTATTAAATGCATGTAACAATCCCAATTCTAATTAAAACTCCTCAAAATATATTGTAATATTTTGATATGAAAGTGATGCCATACAGTTTCTCAATAAAGCCTTCTTCTAACAAATATATGTATAAAAATTAGTTAATAATGTTGAAATACATTTAAGTATTCATAAATACACCACAAATAAATCATGATAGGACATTACTGAAAGAACAAGGTCATCAAATAACATGTTCCTGAAACCTTGTGCTTCTTAACAAGATTTACCTCTAAAAATCAATTACTTCTCTGAAGTCAAAAAGCCATTGAAGGAGTTCTGGCAAGATGGCGGATTAGGCAGAAAGACTGCACAGACCCTCTTCAACAAAGAAAAGGGAAACCAATTAACACAGACACAAAAGATAATCCTGGACCCCTGAGCCTTAAAGGGAAGGATATAGAAGTGGACTAAACCCTAACTAGCAGAAGAATTTGTGTGAAAATACCAAAAAAGGAGACATACGGAGGTGCGGTCTGACAGTGGTCGTGAGTGATCCTGGATGGCACAAACAGCTTGGAGATTCCCAAGTGGTTGTAGGACTTAAGAATTAACCTAAAAATCACCCTGCTAGCCAGGGACTGCATGGAGAACTGTGCACGGTGGCTGGGGAACAAACGGAGAAGGTCAAGAGAAAGGTGGGCTGAGCTGTGGACTTTTGCCAGTCTGGAAGGTGCCGCCATTTTGTAGGTTCAAAAAGCATCTTGACTATCTTGAATATTTAAAGAGACAGTGCTCTCGCAGATTCCTGTGCTGGTAGGACTTAAGAATTAACCTAAAAATCACCCTGCTAGCCAGGGACTG
>NW_006921940.1:1457635-1495863 GCF_000298275.1 Orycteropus afer afer | reverse complement strand
GACTATGAGACCAGAAGAACTAGATGGTGCCCAGCTACCACTGTCATCGACTTGGAAGGGGATCTGTGTACCAGATCCTTGATAGAGAGGGAAAACAATGTGGAACAAAACTCAAAATCATTTGGAGGAAAAAAAAAGGGGGGAGGGCAGGTTTGCTGGTCTTATAGAGCCTGATGGAACCACTGAGACTATGGCCCCTAGCTGCCCTTCAGGTCTGGAATTGAATTCACACCTGTGGTTTCCAGCCAAACAGAAGACATTTACCTGAAGTAGATACACTCCTTGGAGAGAACAATCATTGAGAAAGAAGGGCTGCCTATGCACAGGGAGACAGCTTAGAGGGCAGGAGTCCATAGAGGGATGGACACTGGGAAGAGGTAACTATGGGGAGGAAGTGGGAGGGGAGCTATTGCATTGTGGTAAACTGTGGTCAATGTCATTTGACAAAGTATATGTAAACTGCTATATGGAAAGTGAATTTGCTCTGTAAATCTTCACCCAAATCACAATAATAATTTAAAACAAAAGCCATTGAAATAAATATAATACAATAATAAATATTTTCTCCTTTTCTTTTAAAAATGGTTAAGCTCTATACTTATAATTCACTTGCTCCCTTTAGTTGCCACTGCAAGTGTTTGAGCAATTTTGAAATAGGTGCATTTGCTTTTCTAAGTTACCAAATTTTACATGAACCAATCCAAACACACTGCCGTGGAATAGGATCCAACTCATAGCCACCTCTCCTTGGGTTTCCAAGGCAGTATCACTACGGAAGTAGATTGCCCAACCTTCCTTCCGAGGAGAGGCTGCTAGGTTTGAACATCCAGCCTTCTCATTATCAGTCAAATGCATTAGGCACTATGCCACCAGAGCTCGTACATAAAGCAATAGTCATTTTAAAATTAATTGTTTTGCTTACTACCTCTCACATATACTTCACCTTTTTCTCACTCAGTAAATTTAGAAGTATCCACTCTCAAGACTATTTGAATCTAAAGTACTAAACATTTCTCTGACTTCTTTTATATTTCCCTCTATTTTTCAGACGGGCAATAGAAAAGCATTATAGGTAAAGAAAGAGAAATTTCACATTCTCATATGGATCATTAAATTGCTAACAGTTTAGCTTTATGTATGAAACAGAAGGTTTTTGAAATAATTATATAGATTAGATAAAATTTATACTGTATAATAATTATAAAGCTAGGCTTTATGCGGACAAATAACAACACACATGATGACATGTATGCATGAACACACACACATACACATATGTATCACCATCATAGCCATCACTGCAACCAACATTTCTTTTTATAAATGTAAAGGAAACTCATCAATATGAATATTTAATTATTTTAAAGTATAAAATAATTAAAGTATAAAATAGCAAATATTGTTTTTAATTTTGCTTATCTCAGAATGCAGGTTCTTAAGGGTAAAAAAAAAAAAAAAAAAGAAGTAATAATAAGCCAAGTGAGCAACTTGCTTCTGTTTCTTCTCTAAACCAGACTGTAGACTTTGTGCTACATGTGTGACCTCTTGGCTCATACATTACATGTACAATTAATGTGGTTCAATGTCCCTCTTGTCAGTTGCTGCTAATGAGATTTAAAGCCATCTTTAAAACCAGCTTAAAAAGCATTAAGTGCTTTTTGATGGTGTTTTCTGATCTGCTCTTCTCTAATGCACATTAAAGAAATACACAAATCAATGTTTGGCAGAGATGTCAATCAGACATCTATTATATTGATTCTGTTAAATTTTAATGTATCCTTTATGTAATTTATGACTGGTGAATTTTACTTAACACATTTGAAATAAAGCAATTTTGCTTCATACCCTAGGTGGATATTAATGCTAGCAAATCACAGAAATAATGGTAGAAATATGGATTTTGAATAAAACTACTTTTGAGAATGTTTTTTTCTTAAAGATTCTGAGAGCTTCTCCCTCCCTCCTTTCTCTCTCTCTTCTCTCTCTCAGCTCCCTAACATTAAAGAGAAAATGCTGCTATAAGTGACTTCCAGGTCGGGGTTTCTTTCTGACTTTTGGCAATAATAACAACAAGAAGCCATATATGTCATTGGCTCAGTAGATGACACCACCTAGTCCAAGCAACAGAAACCCTAGCAGCAGCAATGGAGGTAATGGAAATGACCAACTGAGCAAAACCAACCTGGATTAAAACCAGGCCCTACTGACCAGGACCTCGTTAAGCTGTGTCAGCCATATGGCAAGATTGTCTCGATGAAGGCCATACCGGACAAGACCACAAACAAATGCAAAGGCTATGGCTTTGTGATTTTGACAGTCCCTCAACAGCACAGAAAGTACCAGTGCTAAAAGCCAGTGGTGTGTAGGCACAGATGGGAAAGCAACAGGAACAGGACCCCACAAATTTATACTTCTCAAACATCCCACTCTTAATGGATGAGCAGGAACTGGAGGGAATGCTGAAGCTGTTGGTCAGGTTATCTTGACCTGAATCCTTCGAGACCTCAGTGAGACTAGCAGAGGGATTGACTTTGCAAGGATGGAGTCCACAGAGAAATGTGAAGTTATCATCACCTACTTTAATGGAAAATATATTAAGGCACCCCCTGGAGTACCAGTCCCATCTGATCCCTTGCTTTACTAATTTGTTGACAGTGGTCCAAAGAAAAGACAGAGCCAAGGAAAATTTATGCAAAATGATCTCACCACAGCTCTTCAGAATGGGTTTTACCCAGCCCTTTATAACATCACTCCCCACAAGATGCTTGTTCAGTATGCACTGTCCCCATATCTTCCATCTCCTGTGTCTTTGTGTCAGAGAGTGACTCAGACTTCTCTTCTACAAGTACTTAATACATCTTGGATGCACCCCCAGTCATACCTCATGAAGCCTTCAAGTTCAGTTCTGACACCCGGGTGGATCACCCCCTTTCTCTCCAGCCTGCCTCCATGATGGTGAAGTACACTGTAGCTACATTCCTTACCGTGCCTTTGAGAGAGAGAAATCTAGAATCCTGTTCATTTTATTGATCACAGATCGGAGGGAGCCTTACTGTGATAAGTTTAGTGCCTGGGGGGCTTCCATGTTTAGAAACTGCTGTTGTTGCCACCACCCAAAACTCCTGTCCACCTTCTCTCTATTTGAAAAATGCTTAAATGGTCATGATTCTATTTTTGTTTGTTTTAAATTCTGAAGTTAATGTTTATGTGTTTTCTTCATGTGAATCTGCTTGTTGGATTCTATTGAGAATTTCTGGCTTTGGAAGGTTTAAGCATATGAAATGACGGGAAGCCTGGTTAGTTTTGTAGTGAGTGGCTGATGGTACCGAGGAATTTTAAAATTTAAAAGCTTTTGGGTTGTACTCATGATATTTACCCCCCTGAGTTGTTAGTTTATTTCTAACAGATTGGAGAAAGGAGGGAGAAGGAATGAGGAATATTTTTTCTCTGACTAAACTGCCTATTGATGGTGGTGGTAGGGTGGAAGGGGTTCAGAACTCCAGAATTATAGGGGAGACTTCCAGCTTTACAGACTTGGGCTGGGCTCTTTAAATGCCACTTTGTATTAAGTTTGGAATAGTCTGTTAAAGTATCTTTTGCCTAGCGTTTTCTGAATCCTGTCTTTGTGGAGCCCAATTCTTACTCTCTCTGCACTTCACATCTCTTCTCCCACTCATTACAGAGTGCTCATAACATTCTTGAAATATTTTAGTATTTCATGTTTTTCTGTTTTCAGACAAATAGACTATACCGGAGTACCATCCTCAGGGTATAACACTTTACACTGCTCAGGCACTGCGCATCGCATCTCATGCCAGTGTTGTTACTGCTCCCCTCAGCCTCTGGGAGGATACTCAGACCCCAAGCCAGTTGGACTTTATGGAAGGAAATAGAGGTTAGACAGGATATAGCAACAATTATGGGGAGGGAATTATTTTTAAAATGTTTTCAATCAAAGAATTTGAAGAGCTCCTCAGACTAGGAAGCCTGGTGGTTATGGAAAGGTAACAGCTCTTTCCAGTGATAGACAGGGATGGTAGGAAGGACATTCCTTGCACTGAGGGTGAAGACCAGACTTTACTGACCATTCCTGAGTTGGGCCAAGTCAGTCTAGTTCCATTCCTCTTCCTTTCCTAACTGCTCATCAGTGAACTCATGCACTCCCCTTGGGGCCACCAATGCTCACTTCCTGCCGCTCCACTGTCAATGCATTGGGGGCTGGAGCCTTCATGTGGATTGCATTTTGCACTATAATAGTGTTCTGACTGGCCTTGCTGAAATGTTGCTAGGATCCCAGCCAACTACTCTTGTAGAAAAGGAACCACTGCTTCTCTCTTGTCCACATGCCCCACCTTCTTGGAGAGTGACATCATGGCACTCATGAGGGGCTACTTTGCCTTCTTAACCTAGGACAATAAACTTGGGAGGATGATCAGGTCTAAAATCTGCCCCAGGTTTGCTAGACCTGATTCACCCGGCTTCAAAGAAGAAGGGGTAATTATGGAATTCAGTGAGGGACAGACCTTAAATCTCGCTGCTTGGTTCCCTGATGCTTCCTGATATCTCTTTCAAAGCCAACTACTTCCTCTGTTTCTGTGTTACCTGCATTTTAGGTATTTCCAAGCATTAGCAGATCTCTGAAGCTTGGTAGCAATTTTGACTCCCTCCTCCCCCATTCCTACCCCTAGAGAGCTTTTCTTCAACAGCTGAGTCCACCCAGTGAGCTCTATCATCTTGCTGATTTTTGCTGAATTTTGCCACCCCTCCCTAGGGCTGGTCCCCTGACTGTAGTCATGAAAAAGCTGGGCACTCTTGCAGTGTTATCATTGCTTGCTTCCTTGCTTGTCCACGTCTGTTTTGACTAAGCCTTCATTCTCCAACCACATTCCCAAACTTCCTTGCCCTTGTTCCACTTCTACCTCACAATGTTATAGTTGAACAAGGGGACAAGCACCTGCTTTATGGCTTTCCTTTACTCTATACTTCCCTTCTTGAAGGTTGGAAACTGGGGACTAGAAATTCAAAAATTCCACTGGTTATGTGTATTTCTGGAAACTCTTCTCTGAGATTTTTAGTTCACTAATCTTCCCTAGAAGTATGTGAACTGTCCATTAGGCCTTGCTGTGTTAAACCAGGACTGTAGATTGTAGATATTAACCCATAACCTCCCCAGGGTAATAACTGATGCTTAGCAGATGCCCTCGCAACACCAACATTGGAGCAAGAGCTTAGAATTTAAGGGAATAAAGGAGAGTTGGCCAGGCATATAGCTGAGAAGGTAACCAAGCATCTTCTGGAAGATGGAGCTAGAAGCAGCTGGATGCAGTTACGTCTCCACCTTAACATACAGCTACACTGTTCACCAAGACTGCTCACCTTCAGCCTGAGGTAATGAGACTTACCAGCCTGAGTAAACAAAGTCCCACCCCGATACTGGTGTCTGCACATTCCAGCACACACTTTTTTGGTCCTTTTGGGGTAGGTGAGTGCTTTCCAGCATGCACTTATCACCTATGACAGAAAGTAATTTAAAGTTATACTCAAACATATTCTGTACATTTTTCCTTTATTCAGAGGTTACTAGTTTTATACTCTTTCCATGTCTATGTCATAGCCACCTTTCCAACATTTTCTTATTTTCTGAGCCTCAGTTGTCCCATGTTCCTTCCCTACAATTTAGTAGTTACATTTTGTTTTATTTCAAATTTTGATTTGAAATAAAACATGAAAATCTAAAAAAAAAAAAAAAAAATTTAGAGATACCTTGTTTAGGTCTGGTAGGTAGCTTTATGTCAAAATTTCAAATTAATATTTAGCTTGTATCTTCAGTTTCAGTTGTCAAAGAGCCCATGATCAGTTGATCAGTCACACAGTCCAAGGGAATATTCCCTATGATGCAACTCTATAAAACAGCAGAGATCACTAAGATTTTAATCATCAGATACGTGAGTGCATGTGTATACATCAGTGTTTCTAAAATTGTAAGAGTCTATATGATGATATAAGATAATTGTAGTTAGTTCTTTGACAGTAACAAAAACAACAAAAAATGTCAGTCCCTATCTTGAGTGATAGATAAAAAATACAAAAGAAAAAATAAATTCATGAATCTTTATTTACTTTTATTTAGCCATAACAGGCATCTTTATTTCTTGGTGAAGATCTAGGTTTGTATCTGGTATCATATCACCGCTGCCTATATAACTTCCATTAAATTTTTGCTTTTCAATTTTCCTGGTGTTCATTTAGTTATTTCAGCTCTAGTTTTGAAAGATATATCTCTTGGCTTAGAATTTTGTTTAAAATATTTTTTGGGAGGGTTGTTGGTATTTCTACCTTTTGAGGAAGCTAATTTATTGTCTTCTGGCTTATATATATTCCAAATATTTTAATTCTTATATCATTTTCTTCTGTATGAAATATTGCCTCTTCCTCTAGTTGTCTTTAACATTTTCCATTTATCTTTGTTTTTTTAGGAGTTTAAATGGGATATGGATAGCTGTATTTTTTGTTTGCTTTTGTTTGTTTTAAATTTTCATGCTACTTATGATTCTCTGAATTTCGTACATGAGTAATTTAATATATTTCAAATATTTCTTCTCTTACTATCTGTCTGTTATCCGTCAGGAATAGGAATTACATGTCTATTAGACCCTAGGATATTATCCATATTTCTTGTAAAATATGTTTTGTTGTTGTTGTCATTGCTGTTATTTGTTTTCTTTTCTTTGTTCAACTCTGTGTTTCTGTTTGAGTTATTTCACATGACTGCTAACCAGAAGGCTGGCGGTTCAAACCCACCAGCCACTCCTCAGAAGGAAGGTTGGGCAATCTACTTCCATAGTGATACTGTCTCGGCAACCCTAGGAGGGGTCACTATGAGTCGTGTCTGACTCGATGGCACATAACAACAACAACATATTAAAAATTCACTGGTTCTTTCTTCATATTTGTTGGTTCCACTAATACAGCTATTTAAGGCATCATCTTGACTTACTTTCTTCCTGAAAATATATACTATTTCCTTCTGATTTATTTTTAAGCTTTTAACACTGTACTTATTCCCCATTTGTTCATGTATGTTGTCCACTTTTCCACCACAGCCTTTAATATATAATCACAATTGTTTTAAAATCCCTGACTAATATTTACAATATCTGAGTCATCTGTGAGTTTGTGGTTGTTTGTTATGTGCCGTCGAGTCAGATCTGACTCATAGCGACCCCTCCTTGGGTTTCCGAGGCAGTATCACTATGGAAGTAGATTGCCCCATCTTCCTTCCGAGGAGTGTCTGGTGGGTTTGAACCACTCTATTGATTGATCCATCTCTTAAAAATTTATTGTCTTTTCTTTGACTTTTTTTGTGTTTATCTTTAAAATAAATAATACCATTAAGAAGGATGGTACAGACTGAAGTAAATAATATTTCTGTCTGAAAACATGAATGTCTCTGCTTATATGTGAAAGTTGAATAGATAAAATCAGAGGTTAAGTTGGGTTTATATGTTATAGCTATGTTTATTTTTACTGCACTAATGATTTCACATATTGTGGTAGTTATGTTTGTGTGTCAGCTTGGCTGGGCCTGGTTGAGTGGCTGGGCAGCTAGTGGTAGTTATTCCCCATGATGAGACTGGCAATCAGCTCCATGGTGGGATCTACAACAAGCAGCTGAGTAGCTGCCTTTGGGAATGTGGTCTGCTTCCTGTATTTAAGGAGAAGCCTTGGGAATGGTCTCTAGCCTTTGGCATGCTTGGACCCTGCTTGTAGCCGTGTCTTTGCTCAGCAGCCTGCTATGTTCTTGGGACTTACAGTGGACTTAAGTTAATGGCCTACCATATGGATTGGTAACATCGGGACTGTGCCTTTTGACTTGTCAACCTTGGGGTTTTCTCAGCCTCAGCAGCCAACCGCTGTCTAAGTGAAGAAATGCCTCTAGCTCCAGTGGACTGGGAGCAGAAGGCAGAGCTAGATCCCAAGGTTGAGGGGCTTTCACCCAGCCCCTAGAGCTTGGCACTTTGAACTTGGACTTAAAGCCTCCAAACTCTAAGAATAAACTCCTGTTTGTTAAGGCCCTGCCATTTGTGGTATATTTCTGTCAGAGTGGCACTAGGCAACCGGAACTCATATGTCTAAATTCTTCCTGATTTTGAGGATAAGTATTCCTAGTGATCTTTTCCTTCACTCAGAAGTAGCAGACCTCTCCTTATCTGAGCCAGGGATAATTTTCTGCCCCACTCCCATTAGAATAAAGTTTAGTTCTGTTTATGTCCCTAGTCTGAAATACAAACATTAGATTTTCCTTCTTTTAAGCATCTTAAGACTTTTTTGATTGATAAGAGAGGAAGATTTGGAAAGGGTCTGTATTCTTACCACAGTGGTGGCTGCTGCCCTCTTGTAGACATGCACTGCTGGATGGTGACATTCAAGTTTTCCAACTCGTCTTTGATCTTTCTTTTGAGTGCTCAGTGGAGGTCTGGAGAGAAATGTTTCTTAGTAGATATAAACTCTTAAGTCTATAGCTCCCAAAGTTTCAGTTTCTCACATTTGCCAACATTGGCCTTTAGCAAGCTGATAAAAAATTTAAACTGAACTATTCTTACCCATTGGGTAGAGGCCCTGTTTTTCTCCTGTTATTTGACCCAGGTATGTTAGACTTTAGACAACTTCTTTCTTTGGAGTTTCACTGGTTGGTTGCCTTGGGAATGCAACTCTGTATTGAGTTAATGAAAACAAAGTGTTATTATTTTGGAAGTTACATTTTTTGTTGTTGTTGCTTTTAGCATGGGAGCAATAGTTTTTTTTTTTTTTTTCTATATCCTAGGTAGAAGCTGTGATATTTTCTCATTTCATGTGGCTTCCACTAAAAAAATATAATTTTTTTTTTAAATGACACATTAGAAAGTTGGAAGTGAAGACTACTGTTACATTAGCAGTCTAAAGTTCTAATATACACAAGAAAAGTTAGCCCTGGTGGTTGCTAACTTGATTTGCAGTCTGTTCAAACCCATTCAGTCACCTCAAGTTGCAAAAGAACTTATCAACTGCTCCCTTAAATATATACCTTAGGAAACCCTATAAGGAAGTTCTACTTTTTCTTATAGGGTTGCAGTGAGTCAGATTTGACTCAAAGGCAAACTGCTTCAATATCAAAGCATACACAGGAAACATTTTTTAAAACATTTTTTGAAATAAGAGAGAAAACAAAAATTCTAAAGTAACACAAAAGAAACAAAAACAAAGCTTTTTTGGTCCCAAAATATATATTTTTTCTCTAACTATTAGATCACACATAGAAATGGATGCTCTTACTATGGTTAATAAAAAACTAGTATCATATGAATTAGGATGGAAGCTGTGAACTTCAACAGACACTTTTGGGTCCGTTTGCTATAAAGAATTATTTGAAAACCAAATGGATAAAGATCACTGATGTGGAATTTAAACTTGGAGATTCTTGGGACTACAAATCAAATGAAAATAACTGAAGGTTTGGTATCAAAGAGATTTCATATTAGCACATTCTACAGATGATACTAATCCTAGGTATGCACATGATTCATTGAAATGAAAATGATTCATGTGTTGTAATCAGAAATGATGGAAATAAAGTATATTTTAATTTGTATTAAACACTCCTAATTATATTTTAGAGATTAGAAAAGAAAAGTAAAACACTTTAAAAATTATCTGCCTACAAGCAGATCAATATAAGAGGAGAGAATGATTTCATATTTAACACTCGGGGAAGGAAAACAAATAAACAATGTTGTTCTGTCTTTGCCTTTTTAGAGGATATACTATGTCACTATGAGACAGGAGCAGAAAACTGTGAAGCTATAACAGATTGAAATGAAAGCCAATAATAGGGATTGAAGATTAACCAGTATAATGTCTATAAAAAAGCTTCAAACTCTTGAAGAAAACATTGCAATAACATGAAATTTTAATTGATAATTTGAAAACAAGTTAAATATGTAAATGTTAATCAATAATCATAACAATTAGCAAATTTCTTAAAATATTCATAAAAGAAACAAATATAATGTTGTTATATGTATGTAGTTATGAAAGAGAAAATCAGAGTCTAACACATATAAAATTATAAGTCTTTTTGAGAAAAAAAGAAAATATCATAAATGCACTTAAGGAAGAAGCCAGAAAAATAATAATTTATAGAAAAATGCAATAATAAAAATGATTCCTGAAGATTCAGACGAAAGGGTTGTGCTAATAACCAGGCCAAAATTATAATACAAGTACATTATGATTTTCTTGCACTAGATTTTGTGATAATCTTTAACAGAGTATGTCTCATAATTCTTGCAATCTCAATTAGACAGGTACAATTAATATCTCATTTTACTCTAATACACATACGCTCTCTCTCATTGCCGTCGAGTCAGATAGGACTCGTAGCTACCGCTCCATGAGTTTTCAAGGTGGTATCACTACAGAAATATGTTGTCCCACCATCTTTCTGAGGAGTGGCTGGTGGGTTTGAACCTACAGCTTTCTTGTTAGCAGTCAAATGCCTTAGGCATTAAGCTATCAGATCTCCTAGGACATGTAAGGTTTAAAACAAAAACTTCACTTGCTTGCCTATAATACAACGAAAGGTCCCTGGTTGTCACAAGGTTACATCCAAGAAAACCCAATGAAGCAGTTCAACTCTGCAATTAAGTCAGAATCAACTCAATGATACTTACTTCTTTTTTTTTTGTTGTTGTTCTTTTAATTGTGCTTCAGGTGAAAGTTTAGAGAGTAAATTCACTTTCCATATAGTAGCTCACATACACTTTGTCTCATGACATTACTACCATTTACCACAATGCAACAGCTTCCCTCCTACTTCCTCCCCATAATTACCTTTTCCCTGTGTACTTCACTCCATCTACTCCTGCCCCCTGAGCAGTCTCCCTGTGCATACACAGCCCTTCTGTTCTCCCATGATTATTGTTTCCAAGTAGCTACCTAATGTAAACATTCACCAATATGTCTGTCTTTTGTGTGTGAAAGCCACAGGAATGAGTTCAGTTCCAGATCTGAAGGGCAGCTAAGAGCCATAGTCTCAGTGGTTTCATCAGGCTCTATCAGACTAGCAATTCTGGTCCTTTTTTTCGGTTTGTTTTTGTTTTTTAAATGATTTTGAGCTTTGTTCCACATTGTTCTCCCACACAGATGCCCCTCTGAGTGGTTGACAGTGGTAGTTGGTCACCATCTAGTTCTTCTGGTCTCATAGTTGTATAGGCTGAGGATCGCATAGTGTACCGATTGTTTGGATTAATTGTTTCCATGGATCTTTGGCTTTCTTCATTCTTCTTTGCTCTGGATAAGGAAAGACCTATCATTGCATCTAGACATCTGCTTGCAAGCTTTTAAGTCACTGCTCACCAAAGTAGGATGTGAAATAATGTTTTGTGTAGTATGTTATGCCAATTGAACTTGATGTCCCCTGAGGCTATGGTCCCGAGACCACAGGTCCAACTACTTGCTCCCTTTGGGTAGTTGGCTGTGGCCAAGAAGTGACTACAACCTTGTTCCTTGTCAGCTCTTCTATATACCTGGGAATTCTTACAGAACATACCAATGCCCTTGTAGAAACATTGTCTGTCAACCCTATACATGGTTTTGGGCACACTCTCACCTGGATTCAGCCTTTCCACCCATCTATCCACCCATATACCCATGTTTGCCTTCACTGACAATTCAGTACTGTATGTCCAAAACAGTTCATCTTTGTGATAACAATGACTTTTAAAATAAAACTATTAGTGATTGTGTTAGGATCTGAAATGAATTGTCCCCATTCCAAGACTGGAAAAATCTCTATGTAACAACAAACCTCTATTAGTGAAAAGATTGAAAACTAGATATTATCCAACAAAAACAAAAACCAAGCTCACTGCTGACAAGTCAGATCTGACTCATAGTGACCCCTCCTTGGGTTTCTGAGGCAGTATCACTATGGAAGTAGATTGCCCAACCTTCCTTCTGAGTAGTGGCTGGCGGGTCTGAACTACTAGCCTTCTGGTTATAAGTTAAATGCCTTGGGCACTATACCACCAGATCTCCCATTATCTGACAAGTTATGTTAAATTTGAAGAACCTTAATTTATTAGTGTATATACAAATTTGCCACAATAATAAAGCATACTATATTTTCCAACCTATAAAATACAATGAATGCATCATTTTTAGAGAAGGAAATTGCTTTTTGAATACATGAAAAAATCTCATTAGAAAAGGGAAAAAAATGTATTCAATATTTATTTTTTTTGTCAGGTATCAAGTAAATGAAAAAGTATATTCTTTTTTTTAATCTTTTCATATTAGCAGAGTATGCAACAGAAGAATTCTCTAAATATGTTTTAATGTAAACATATTTGGTATAAAGATTTTTAGACTAACTTTTTATGGTGCATGGGAAAATTGAAAAGCTTCATTAATCTTTCAGCCATATATTATATTTCAATGAATAAATGTTAAATAAATTATCCTGTTTAAGTAAAGAACTTACGTACCTATAGTGAACTGTGGTTATATTTTATAGATTATATTAAAAATTCTGATTGTTATGTTGTTAGATGTCATCAAGTCAGTTCTGACTCATAGCAACCCTATGTACAACAGAACAAAACACTTCCCCTTCCTGTACCATTGTAACAATCATTGCCATGTTTGAGCCTACTGTTGCAGCCATGTCATTGAAGGTCTTCTAAGGAGCATTATGTATGTACTTCTCTGAAGACAGATTTATTCTTCTTCTAACAGTCCATGGTATGTTCAATATTCCTTTCCAACACAATAACTCAAAAGGATCATTTCATTTTAAGTCTTCTTTACTTACTCTTCAGCTTTTGCATGTACACTATTTGACTGAAAATATCATGCCTTGGGTGAGGGACACCTTAGTCCTCAAGGTGACACTTTGAATTTTAATCCTTTCAAGAGGTCTTTTACAGCAGATTTACCCATTGCAATACCTTGTTCACTTTCTTGACTGCTGCTTCCGTGGGTGTTGATTGTGGATACAAGGAAAATGAAGTTCTTGACAACTTTAATGTTTTCTCCCTTTATCATGATGTTGCTTTTTAGTTCAGTGGAGGGGATATTTATTTTCTTTATGTTAAGATGCAGCCTACACTGAAAGCTATAATCTTTCATCTCCATCAATAACTGCATCACCTCTTTCACTTTCAGCAAGCAAAACTATATTTAATAACAAAGTCATAGTTATTTCAAACTGTATACCAATGTACCAGATACTATTCAATAATCATTATCTGATTACATATTTTTTTAAAAAAACAAAGATAAATACTTTAATATTAGAAGTGATAAGAAACCAATTAAAAGTTATAAATGTAATGTAATCAATATATTTGGAGATATGTTAGCTGCTTAAAGAGACTCTTCCATTAACTGTGGATTTTTATAGCTGTTGGAACTATGGGAGATTTGCATTTTATATGGTTTGTGTATACATATTTTCTATAATATGTATGTAGGCTTAAAGTGATCAGAAACATATTATTTTAAAATCAAAGCAAAAAAAAAAAAAAAAAAACTAACCTAACTACTCTCCCATTGTAGAGCCAGTTTCTTGTAGTTATTTGATCTTTCCAGCTGTCCATATTTGCCCTTGCAATAGGCTACCATGAAAATGAACTTTCTTTGCCAGAACATGATTATAATTTCCACATTCCTTAAAGTCTATATAGAATATTTACCCCAATTTGTAAGCTGTTGTATACTTTTTCATAGTCAACTTTTCAGGACTAAATATGTAATGTGATTCATTTGTTGACAGAAATAAATTTTGCAAATACATACTACTACATTTATACTGCACTGATATTTCCTAAATTTACTGGAGAATGGCATTCTTGACTAAAATAATCAGATTGTGTCAATTTATATATATACATATATGTATATATACACACATACGTACATATATGTATATATATATTTGTTGTTGTTAGATGCAGTCGAGTCGTCTCTGATCATAGCGACCCTATGCACAGAAGAAGGAAATACCACCTGGTCCCACACCAGCTCCGTGAACCCTGCTATACTTGAGCCCATTGCCGCAGCCACTGTGTCAATCCATCTTGTTGTGGGCCTTCCCCTCTTTGGTTGACCCTCCACCTTACCAAGCATAACATTCTTCTCCAGGGAATAGTCCCTTCTGACAACATGACCAAAGTAGGTGAGACGAAGTCTGGCCATTCTTGCTTCCAAGGAGCATTCAGGCTGCACTTCCTACAGGACAGATTTCTTAGTTTTTTCTTAGCAGTCCATGGTACCTTCAGCACTCTTCGCCAGGACCACATCTCAAAAGCATCAATTCTTCTTCAGTGTTCCTTATTCATTGTCTAGCTCTCACATGCATATGAGGTGATTAAAAATATCATGGCTTGTGTGAGGCATACCTTAGTCCTCAAGGAGACACCTTTGCTCCTCATTGCTAGGAAGAAGTCTTTTGCAGCTGACTAGCCCAGTGCTATAAGTGGTCTGATGTCCTGAATGCTGCTTCCATTGGTGTCGATTTTAGAAAAAGCAATGCGAACTCTTTGACAACTTCAATCTTTTCTCAATTTATGATGCTGCTGCTTATAGGTCCAGTTGTGAAAATTTTGGTTTCTTTATATTGAGATGTAATCCATATCCTGGAGGCTGTAGTTTTCAATCTTCATCAGTAAGTGCTTCAAGTCATCTTCACTTTCAGCAAGTAAAGTTGTGTTGTCAGCATATTGTAAG
Organism: Orycteropus afer afer; assembly: GCF_000298275.1. Classification (NCBI taxonomy): domain Eukaryota; kingdom Metazoa; phylum Chordata; class Mammalia; order Tubulidentata; family Orycteropodidae; genus Orycteropus; species Orycteropus afer. Next base: position 1,481,097 of record NW_006921940.1, on the reverse strand, counting down.
TTGTTAATGATTCTTCCTCTAAACCTGATGCCACATTCTTCTTCATATAGTCCAGCTTCTCAGATTAATTGCTCAGCGTATAGATAGAATAAGTATGGTGAAAGGATACAACCCTGACACACTCTCTTCTTGATTTTAAACCACACAGTGTCTCCTTGTTCTGTTTGAATCATAGCCTCCTGGTGTATGTACAGTTTCCTCATGAGTACAATTAAGTATTCTGGAATCTCCATTCTTCTCAATGCTATCCACAACTTATTATGATCCACACAATCAAATGATATTGGAAAGTCAATAAAACGTAAGTAAATATCTTTCTGGTATTGTTTGCTTTGAGCCAAGATCCATCTGACATCAGCATTGATGTCCCTTGTTCCATGTTCTTTTCTGAATCCAGCTTGCAGTTATGGAAGTTCTCTGTCAATATACCGCTGCAACCATTTTTAATTATCTTCAGCAAGATTTTACTTGCATATGATATTAATGATATTGTTCAATAATTTCCCCATACTGTGGGATCACCTTTCTTTGAAATGGGTACAGATACAGATCTCTTCCAGACAGTTGGCCAGGTAACTGTCTCCCAAATCTATTGGCATAACCAAGTGAGTGACTCCAGTAGGGCATCTATCTGTTGAAACATCTCAGTGGGTAGTCTATCTGTTCCTGGACCCTTATTCTTCACCAATTCCTTCAGTGCAGGTTTGACTTCTTCCTTAAATGCCATTGATTCTTGATCATATGCCACCTACTGAAATGGATGAATATCGACCAGTTCTTTTTGATACAGCGACTCTGTGTATTCTTTCCATCTTCTTTTGATGATTCCTGCATCATTCAATATTTTGCCCATAGAATCTTTCATTATAGCAACTAGAGGCTTAAATTTTTACTCAATTCTTTCAGCTTGAGAAATGCCAAGCATGTTCTTCCCTTTTGGTTTTCTAATTCCTGGTCTTTGCACATTTCATTATAGTAATTGGCTTTGTCTGCTTGAGCTGCTTTTTGAAATCTTCTGTTCAGCTCTCTTATTTTGTCATTTCTTCCATTTGCTCTACTCTCCACTCAAGGGCAAGTTTCAGAGTCTCTTCTGACATCCATTTTGGTCTTTTCTTCTTTTCTTGTCTTTTTAATAACGTCCTGCTTTCTTCACGGATGATGTTCTTGATGTCGTCCCATAATTCTTCTGGGTTTTGGTCACTGGTGTTCAGTGCATCAAATCTATTATTTAGATGGTCTCTAAATTCAGGAGGGATATATTCAAGATCATATTTTGGATCTCATGGACTTGTTGTAATTGTTTTCAACCTCAAGTTGAACTTGCACATGAACAGCAGATAGTCTGATCCACAGTCAGCTCCTGGCCTTTTTTTGGCTGAAAGTAATGAGATTTTCCATTGCCTCTTGCCACAGATATAGTCAGTCTGATCCCTGTGTATTCTGTCTGATGAAGTCCATGTGTATAGCCATCATTTGTGTTGTTGAAAAAATGTATTTGCAATGAATAAGTTGTTGGTCTTGCAAAATTCTGTCATGCGATCTCCAGCATTATTTCTGTCACCAAGGCCAAATTTTCCAACTACCAGTGATTCTTCTTTGTTTCCAACTTTTGCATTCCAGTCTTTAGTGATATTTTACCCATCTTGATTGCACCTTCAGTCAATTTCAGACTGCAGAATTTGATAAAAATTGTCAATCTCCTTGTCTTTGGCTTTGGTAGTAGGTGTATAAATTTGTCACTGACAGTACTGTACTTCAGGACAGATCTTGAAAAATCCTTTGTGATGCTGAATACCATGCCATTCCTCTTCAAATTGTCATTCCCAGAATAGTACATCATATGGTTGTCTGATTCAAAATATCCAAAACTGGCCCATTTCAGTTCACTAATGCCTAAGATAGGAGCTCTGGTAGCATAGTGCCTAAGGCACCAGAAGGCTGGTGGTTCAAACCCACCAGCCACACCTCGGAAGGAAGATGGGGCAATCTACTTCCATAGTGATACTGCCTCGGAAACCCAAGGATGTGTCTCTATGTGTCTGGCCGACTCAATGGCACATAACAACAACAACAACAACAATGCCTAGGATATCAATGTTTATGTGTTCCATCTCATTTTTGACAACTTCCAATTTTCCTAGACTCATACTTCATACATTCCATGTTGCAATTATTAATGGATATTTGCAGCTGTTTCTCTTCAATTTGAGTTGTGCCATGTCAGCAAATGGAGGTCTCGAAAGCTTTACTTTATCCATATCAGTAAAGTTGCTCCTACCATGATGATACAGCTCTTTCCTTGTATTTTGAAAGCCTTCTGACCTAAGTAAGGACTTGCACTCCTGCACTGTATCAGATAATGTTTCCAGGCTATTCATAAAGTTGCACAGTAATGTATCAGACAGTGTTTCTCTGCTGTTCATAAAGTTTTCCCTGGCCAATTCTTTGAGAAGTGGATGGCTCTTCCTTCTTCCTAGTCTGTCTTGGTCTGCAAGCTGCATTGAAACCTGTGCACCATGTCCAACCCTGCTGACACTTGAAACACCAGTGGCACAGTCTCAAGCCTCACAGCAACATGCAAGCCACAGCAGTATGACAAACTGACAGACAAATTTGTCTTCCTTAGCTGTTTGAAACCTCTCTCTCTCTCTCTCTATATATATATATATGCACACACACACACACACATTTGTATTTGAAAAAGCCTAAACAGGTTCTTAGGTTCTTAATAAAAGTTTTAAATGTACTAAAAGGGTCTGCTGTGGCAACTACAGACCAACTTGGTAGTGGAAAGCATATATTTCTTTAATATATATGATTATATATATTATCATATATATACACACGTACATCTAAATAGTGAAAGAGAGTGAGAGAGAGTTGGCAAGCTACTGTCTTTGGGTTCTATCTGAACTACCACCTGTTTTTGTACACACCAAGAACTGAAAATAGCTTTTTCATTTTAAAATTATTTAAAAAACATCAAAAGGTGAATATTTTGGTAAAAATTATATAGTTCAAATTTCAGTGTCCATAAAGGAAATTTTATTAGCACCCAATTATACTCAGTGTTCACATATTGTTTATGATTTCTTTTGTTCTACTTTGTTAGAGGTGAGTAGGTGAGACAGAGACTGTGTTTCTAGAATAGCTAAAAATATTTACTATCTGTTCTTTTGCAGAAAATTTTGTCATTCCCTCCCTAACGTATATTGCTGTTCGGTAGATTCAGTTTCCACAAAAATAAATGACAATTCTAGTTATAGCATCTTCCTGACCCATCACCTTACATGTCACATCACATCTGCATTGGTGGTCTGCCTTTGCTATTGTCTTTTTCAGCAGCACTGTTTTTAAGGAAATAAATATTTTCATTTGTTTCTTGAGAGTGTTCCATAATCTCAACCGAGGTCATGTGTTACTGCATTTATTTTTATCTTTCTAACCAGTTTCTGTCCAAAATAGTGTTAGTTTCACAATGTTGTTCTTTCTGGAGTACTACAGCTTCTGAATGTTAAATGTCAACAGGAGACTAATTTTTAAGTATCTTCCATAAAATTAGTCTTTTTGATTTGTAGATTAGTTTCAAATTGTTTACTGCCCCATAATATCTCAGTATAGTACTGGCATTTCCCTTGGAAGCACAGCCAATAGGAATGCTTGTTTGGCTCCTGCCTGACTAGTATTATTGAGTTTAAATATTTATTATGTATGTCCACTCTGATTATTTAAAAAAAATGGTTTGAGAAAAATAGTTACAACCAAACATATTCAAAGACTTACCAAACTTTGTTAGAAGACTTAAAAGAAAGCTCAACTACAAATAGTACAAGATAAGAATAACATTAGTAGAAATATCTAGATTTGCAAGTGTGTACAAAAGGCCCAAGATTAGTTAATCACTTGTGGTAAAAAAAAAAATACAATAGTTAGACATTGAACATTTTACTTTCTAACAGCAATGTGTGTGTATGTATGTGTGTCTTTATAATATTACATAGAAAATACGTATGTAAATTATCTTATAGGTCAAATCCATTTCTGTTTAGTGGATTATGACTCATAGTAAACCTATAAAACAGTAGAAATGCTCCATATGGTTTCCAAGCTCTGGTGGCATTGTGCCTAAGGCATTTGACTACTAACCAGAAGGCTGGAGGTTCAAACCCATCAGCCACTCCTCAGAAGGAATGTTGGGTGTTCTATTTACCTAGTACTGCTCTGACAAGAATATACCACAAATGGGATGGTCTTAACAAACAGGACTTTACTCTCTCACAGTTTGGAGGCTGTAAATTCAAGTTAAAAGTGCCAGGCTCTAGATGCTGGGTGAAAGCCCCTCAACCTTGGGGTCTGGCTTTGCCTCCTGCTCCCAGCCCACTGGAGCTAGAGGCATTTTTTTACTCAGCTGCTGGCCGCTGAGGCTGACAAACCCAAGGATGATAAGTAAAAAAGACACAGTCCCAATGTTACTAAACCACACAGCAGGCTATTAATTTAAGTCCATTGTAAGCCCCAAGGTCGGCAGAGCATGGCAGGCTGCTGAACAACGACATGGCTATATTCAGGGTCTAAGCCTGCCATAAGCTAGAGACCATTCCCAAAGCTGCTGCTTATATATGGGAAGCAGACCACATACCCAAAAGCAGCTACTCAGCAGCTCACAGTAGATTTCACTATGGAGTTAATTACCAGTCTCATTATGGGGAATACTGCATCCAGCTGCTTAGCCACTCAACCAGGCCCAACCAAGTTGACACAAAAGCATAACCACCACATTGAACAATCTACTTCCATAGCCACTCCTCAGAAGGAAGGTTGGGCAATCCTACTTCCGTAATGATACTGCCTTGGAAACCCAAGGAGGGGTTGCTATGAGTCGGGCCGACTCGACGGCAAATAACAACAACAACAACAACAACTTCCATAGTTATACTGCCTCAGAAATCCAAGGGGGGTAGTAGCTATGGGTCAGATCAGACTCGATGGCAGTCAAGTTTGGTTTTGGTTTGGCAATCTTTACAGAAGCAGACTGCCACATCTTTCTTTCATGGATTAGGTGGTGGATTTGAACCACTGACTTTTCAGTTAGGAGCTGAGCTTAAGTACACCACTATAAGACTCCTTACAAGTCAATGTGCACTTATTTTTACTTTTTATTGACTCATGAAGAAATTACAATGAAAATTCAGTGTGACATTAAAGCCACAAAGAGAAAAATTTTACACTTAACAGATTTTCACCCAAACTAATTTTATAACCCATTTTACATTTTAGAAAATATTTCACTATTAATTTTCTAGACAACACTTTCCATAGCACCATAAACACATCTTGTATTTGTTCTACTTTTAATATTAGTTTTCTAACATAATAATTTAAAACAGAGAGAGAGAGAGAGACAGTTGCTAGAGAGTCATTTCCTACTCATTAGAATCCCATATGGGTCATAGTAAAACTACACTTCATAGGATTTCCAGTGGTTTATTTTTCAGAAGTAGTTATTCAACCCTTTCTTCCAAAGATCTCTAGGTAGAATCTAACTGCCAACCTTTCAGTTAGTAGAAGAGCACATTAACTGTTTTCACTATCTGGGAATTTCAACAGAATAATTATAGAATTATAAAATGTACTTTTACAGATGATTATATATATATATATATATATATATATTTATTTATTTATTTATGAAGAAATTAGGACAACATTTGGGTCCCTTGTACATTTCAAGTATATTTCAATTTTTGGAAATTCATGTGATTTTAACACTTGGATTACAAAAAATAATCACAAATAAGATTTCAACAAGTTTCCTTCAAATAAGGACAAGAAACTAGATATTTTATTGTTGTTGTTGTTGTTGTTATGTGCCATTGAGTAGGACCCAATTCATAGCGACCCCTCCTTGTGTTGCCAAGGCAGTATCACAATGGAAGTAGATAGCCCCATTTTCCTTCTGAGGAGTACCTGGTGGGTTCGAACCCTTCTGGTTAGCAAAAATCAAGATTCAACATGTATTTCAGTAAAATAATAAATTCTTGAAATTTTACAACAAAATTGAAAACAGAATATTACCACTGTTTAAGAGCACTGATCGTATACCATGAACTTTTGAAATTTTCTTTCTAAATTATTGCTTTAATCTCCTAAATATGGTAAGGACTGGCTTGATTCTTTTTTTCTTCAGTTGCTATGAGTATGTTCAGAATTTTTGACATCAGTAATACCTTATCTGAGGGAATTCTACTGCTAAAGACAGTTTTTGATGCATTCTTGTTCTATATTCAAATTTTCTTATATGTAATTATACTACTTATAGATGAGGTCCCCAAATCAAGAAGAGTAGCTATGTAACTCATGCTGTTCAGAATATTGTAATATACGCTATTCAAATTAAAACACATGCATCATGAGTTTTTCAGGAGCTAGTTTCAGTAGTAGTAGTTGTTGTTGTTGTTATGTGCCGTTGAGTCGGACCTGACTTGGGTTTCCAAGGCAGTATCACTACAGAAGTAGATTGCCACATCTTCTTTCCAAAGAGTAGCTGGTGGGTTTGAACCACCAGCCTTCTGCTTAGCATTCAAGTGCCTTAACCACTATCCTACCAGAGCTCCCATTTCAGTAGTTATGTATCTTAAAAATATTATATCTTTGGGAATGTTAAAGCACCAATTGCCATTAATTCTAGTGACTTATGATATTTTCTTGGCAGTCAAGAAGCAAAAACAAATAAAAGCTTTGATATAATTAATAATAATAATAATAGTGGGATTTCTACTTATGGGAAAAGAGAGTAGAGCTAATTTCCCTATATCTTCTGTAATGCAGAGTAGAAAACCCTGGAAATTAAATATTAAAAATAATAATAATAATAAATAAATAATAGATAAAAAACATATACCCACTGTCATCGAGTTGATTCCAACTCATGGTGACCCCAATTGGGTTTCCAAGGCAATAAATCTTTACAGAAATAGATTGTCTCATTTTATGCAGAGTGGCTAGTGGTTTTGAACTGTCAACATTCTGGTTAGCAGTTAGATACTTTAGACACTGCACCTCCAGAATACTTATTGGGTGACGTGAACTCCCAACTCTGTAGAGCAGCAACAAAGTGCTTCTCCAAACGAGATGTTAACAGGGATAAGCAGTGAAATTGGAATTTTTTTCACTACCTGGAAGTAATAAAGAGGTATGCTTTTTCCCCCTTCAGAAGGTATCAGAAGAGGCCTGCTATAAAAGAAAACTTAAATAAAATCGAAAGCATCATACTATATCACTCACAATTCCATTTTCAAAAACCAGTCATTTCTTGTAGCAAGAACCAAGAAAACAGAAAATATCAAATAGAAAAGACAATCAGCAAATGCTAACAGAGATGATAGAGAAAGAAAATAGAATTATCTGACAAAGATTTGGAAGCAGTCGCCATAAGAATGCTTCAAAAGTAATTATGAATCTGCTTAAAAGAAAAGTAAAAATTGAAAGTCTCAGAAAAATAAAAAGAAGTTATGATTAAACTAATAGAAATGATAGAATTGAAAAAAATGCTATAAACAAATTAAAAATAACTTGATAGATGATTTCAACAGTAGAAAAAAGAGGCAAGAAAAAAGAATAAGTGATCTTGACACTAAAATAAGAGAAATTATGAAGTGTATTTAACAGAAAAGGAAATCTGATGGCATAGTGGTTAAGGCATTTGGCTGCTAACCAAAACTTTGGTAGTTTGAATCCACTGGCCTCCACAGAAAAAAGATGAGGATATTTGCTTATGTAAATGCTTACATAAAGAAATGCTTACATAAGAAATACTTTTGCTTTCCGAATGTGATAAAAGACATAAAACTTTAGATTCAAGTATCTAAGTAAATGGCAAACACAATCAAACTGGAAAAGTGAAAATAAACATGCTAAATTCAGAAAACATAAAGACGGAAATGAAACATTACCTATGGGAGAACACCAATTCAAATGCCAAAGAACTTTTCATCAGAAACCCTGAGAGATAATGTTTTTCATGGCCAAAACAAGAGCAGTTAACCCAGAATTCATTGTCCAGTGGAAATATCTTTAAGAATTAAAAAATAAAAAATATCCTCAGATGAAAGGAAATAAAATAATTTGTTACCAGAAGAACCACTATAAAAGAATATCTAACATTTTCTAAGCAAAAAGAGAACTATCGAAAACTGAATTGTGAGTCATCAGAAGGGATGAATAAACAACAGAAAGGGCAAGGATATGGGTAAAGACAACAGATATGTATTTCTCTAGTTATCTAAATTGTGTTTGACAGTTAAAGCAAAAGTTAGAACACTGTCTGATATAGTTCTGCATAAAATATGTAGAAGAATTATCTAAGAATTATTACTGTGAGAGGGCAAAAAGATCAACAAAGGAAAGAATAATTAATAGGGACAGGGAATCATATTATAAAGTACATATACATTTAAAAGGTTTAAAATGTAGATTAAAAAACCTTATAGAATTGAAATTAAAAACAGACTAATTTGTAATTATAGTTGGAAATTTCTAAAGTGAATTCTCAATCATAGATACATCTAGATGCAAAATCTGGAAAGACTTAGCAGAATTGTATAATACATCAACCAACAGAACCTATTTGTTTGACATTTTGAAAACACTGCACTCAACAACAGTTGAATGCACTTTCTTTTGAAATGTCAAAGAAGCATATATACAAAGATAGGCAATATACTGATTGGGTCAAAAACACATCTCAACAAATGTTAAAAAAATGTATCATATAGTGTATATTGTCTGATCACAAAATGAAATAAATTAAGTCACTAAATATAATGGGGATGATCTCCAAATACTGGAAACTAAAAGACAGATTTGTAAATAATTAATGCATTAAGGAGGAGGTCTCAAAGGAAATAAAGTGTGCATTTCATTGACTAGAAAGAAAATTAGAATACAACATATTTAAATTTTTCAGATTCAACCAAAGATATGCCAAGAAGGAAATTTATATTCATGAATGACTACATCAGACAGAAGAAACCTTTTAATAACCTAAGTTGTTGCTTCAAGAAACTAGAAAAAGAAGAGCAAAATAGGCACAAAACAAATGAATAAATAATAAGGAGCATATCAATAATAAATGTAATTAGAAACAAAAAGCAGTATTAAAAGTCAATAAAATAAAAATCTGACTATTTGAAATGAGTAATAAATTTTAGGACCTTCTAGCAAGATAGACTCGACAGCACATAACAACAACAACAACAGCAAGATAGAAAAGGTAAAAATTACCAATAACATTTATCAAATAGGTGATACACTACAGACCCTGCAGACATCATAGTCCTAAAAAAGGAATATGGTGTATGAGTCGAAACAAATGCTTTTGACAATTCAGACAAAATGAACAATTTCCTCAAACAAAAATTATAACAAATTACTTAATATGAAATATGTAATTTGAATTTATTAAGAAAATTGAATTTGAAATTTAAAAGCACTGAAAAAAATTAATCTCTAGGCCTAGATGGTTACATTAAAGAATTCTATCTATGAAATATTTAGACAATTATATCAAATCAATATTATTACTTCAGGAAAATAGAAGAGTGAGCCATCATTTTCATATATATATATATATGTGTGTGTGTGTGTGTGTATGTGTGTGTATATACACATACATACACACACACAGATATATGTACATGAGCTCTGGTGCCATAGTTAGTGCCTACAGAATTTGACTGCTAACCAGAAGGCTGGTGGTTCAAACCCAGCATTCAAACCCAGCAATCACTCACTCCTCTGAAGGAAGATTGGGCCATCTACTTCCTTAGTGATACCACCTCAGAAACCCAAGGAGGGGTCACTATGAGTCAGAGCCAACTCAATGACAGTGAGGTTTATATATATATATATATATATATATATATGTTGGTGTTGCTTTTATGTACTGTTGAGTCATCTCTGACTCATAGAGACCTCATGTACAGCAGAACTCAACACTGCCAGTTTTGTGCCAGCCTCACCATCTTTACTAAACCTGACTCCATTGTTGCAGCCACTGTGTCAATCCATCTTGTTGAGGTTCTTCCCCTTTTCCTTGTCTATCCACTTTGCCAAGCATGATATCCTTCTCCAGGGAATGGGCTCTTCTCACAACATGACCAAAGTAGGTGAGATGAAGTCTTGCCATTCTTGCTTCCAAGGGGCATTCTGACTACACTTCTTCAAGGACAGATTTGTTAGTTCTTTTAGCAGTCCACAGTACTTTCAGAATTCTTTGCCAGCACCACAACTCAATGACATTGACTATTCTTCAGTCTTTCTTTTTCATTGTCCAGTTCTCAAATGCATATGAGGCAATTGAAAATGCCATGGCTTGCATCAAGCACACCTTAGTCTTCAAGGAAACAGCTTTGCTCTTCAACACTTGAAAGATGTTCTTTGCAGCAGATTTGTCCAATGCTGTACAATGTCTGATATCTTGACTGCTGCTTCCATTGGTGTTGATTGTAGAACCAAGTAATACAAAGAACTTCAATCTTTTCTTCATTTGTCATGATGTTGCTTATAGGTCCAGTTGTGAGGATTTTTGTTTTCTTTATGTTGAGCTGTAATCCATACTATAGACTGTAGTCTATGATCTTCATCAGTAGGTGTTTCAAATCATCCTCACTTTCAGCAAGCACATAGTGTCATCTGCATTATGCAGTTTGTTAATGAGTCTTCCTCCGATCCTGATGCCACATTCTTTTTCATATACTCCAGCTTCTCAGATTATTTGTTCAGCATACATATTAATTAAGCATGATGAAAGGATACAACTCTGATGCACTCCCTTCTTGATTTTAAACCATAGAGTGTACCCTTGTTCTGTTTGAATGACATCCTTCTGGTCTATGTACAAGTTCTTCATGAGCACAATTAAGTGTTTTGGAATTCCCATTCTTCCCAATGTTATCCATAATTTGTTACGATTCACACAATTGAATGCTTTTGCATAGTCAATAAAACACAAATAAACATCTTTCTGGTATTCTTTGTTTCAGCCAAAATTCATCTAACATCAGCAATGATATCCCTTGTTCCACATCTTCTTCTGAATCCAGCTTGCATTTCTGGAAGTTCTCCATCAATATATTGCTGGAACCACGTTTGAATTATCTTCAGTAAGATTTTATTTGCATGTGATTTTAATGATATTTGTAATTTCCACACTCTGTGGGATCACCATTCTTTGAAATGGGTACAAATATGGCTCTTCCACTCAGTTGGCCAGGTAGTTGTCTTCCAAATCTCTTGTCATAGATGAGTGAGTGTCTCCGGAGCAGTGTCCATTTGTTGAAACATCTCAATGGGTATCCCATCAATTCCTGGTGGCTTGTTTTTCATCACTTCCTTCAGTGCAGCTTTGAATTCTTCCTTCAATACCATTGGTTCTTGCCCATATGTCACCTCTTGAAATAGATGCATATCAACCATTCTTTTACGTACAGTGATTGTGTATTCCTTCCATCTTCTTTTGATGTTTCCTGGATCATTCTATATTCTTCCCATAGAATCTTTCAGTATTGTTACTTGAGGTTTAAATTTTTCTTCAGTTCTTTCAGCTTGAAAAATGCTGAGTGTGTTCTTCCTTTTTGGCTTTCCATCTCCATGTCTTTGCACATTTCATGATAATAATCAACTTTGTCTTCTTGAGTTGCTGTTTGAAATCTTCTGTTCAGCTCTTTTATCTCATCATTTCTTCCATTTGCCTTAGCTACTCTCCGTTCAAGGACAAGTTTCAGAGTGTCTTCTGACATCCATTTTGGTCTTTCCTTCCTTTCCTGTCTTTTTAATGACCTTTTGCTTTCTTCATGAATAATGTTCTTAATGTAATCCCACAATTCCTCTATTTTTTTTTTTTTTTTTTTTTTTTTGTCATTGGTGTTCAATGCATCAAATCTATTCTTTAAATGGTTTCTAAATTCAGGAAAGATATTATCAACATCATATTTTGGCTCTCATAGACTTGTTTTAATTGTCTTCAACTTCAACTGGAACTTGCATATGAATAGTTGATGATCTGTTCCACAATCAGCTCCTGGCATTGTTTTGGCTGGAGATATTAGCTTCTTTATTGCCTCTTCCCACAGCTTTAGTCAAGCTGATTCCTATGTACTTCATCTGGTGAAGTCCACATATATAGCTGCCCTTTGTGTTGTTGAAAAAAGGTATGAGCAATGAATAAATTGTTTGTCTTGCAAAATTCTATCATGTGATCTCCAGCATTATTTCTATCTCCAAGGCCAAATTTTCCAACTACCAGTGATTCTTCTTTGTTTCCACTGTTTGCATTCCAGTCACTGTTGATAATCAGCACATCTTGTATGCATGTTTGGTCAAATTAAGACTGTAGAAGTTGGTAAAAATCTTCAATTTCTTCATATTTGGCTTTAGTGGTTGGTGCATAAATTTGAATAATAATAGTATTAACTGGCTTTCCTTGTAGGCTAATGGATGCTATTTTATCACTGACAGCATTGTACTTCAGGATAGATCTTGAAACATTCCTTGTGACAATGAATGCCATGCTATTCCTCTTCAACTTTTCATTCTTTGCATAGTAGATCATATGGTTACCTGATTCAAAATGGCCAAAACAGTACATTTCAGCTCAATAATGCCTAGGATATCAATCTTTATGTGTTCCATTTCATTTTTGACAGCTTCCAAGTGCACCCGAAATGCTCCTTGGAAGCAAAAAAGTCCAGACTTCGTCTCTCCTATTTTGGTCTTGTTGTCAGAAGGAACCATTCCCTGGAGAAGGATGTCATACTTGGTAGGGTGGAGGGTCAACAAAAGAGGGAGAGGCCTTCAATGAGATGGATTGACATGGTGGCTGCGATAATGGGCTCAAGTATAACAGGGATCATGGAGCTGGCACAGGATCGGACAGTGTTTCGTTCTGCTGTGTATGGGGTTGCTATGAGTTGGAAATGACTCCACAGCACTTAACAACAACAACACATTTTCGTAGATTCATACTTCATGCATTCCATGTTCTGATTATTAATGGATGTTTGCCGCTGTTTCTTCTTATATTGAGTCATGTCACTTCAGCAAATGGAGGCCCTAAAAACTCTGCTTTATCCATACATTAAGGTATGTTCAACTCAGATGAGGTAGTTCTTTCCCAATCAAATATTTAGTGCCTTCTGACCTGAGGGACTCATCTTCCAGCACCATATCAGACAATATTTCAGGGCTATTTATAAAATTTTCCAGTAATAAATCAGACAGTGTTTCACTACTATTCATTAGGTTTTCACTGGCAAATTCTTTGAGAAGTGGGTGGCCTCTTCCTTCTTCTGAGTCTGTCCCAGTCTGGAAGCTCCACCAAAACTGGTCCCCATGGGCACCCCTGCTGGCACAGCCTCCAGCCTCACTGCAACATGGAAGCCACTATAATATGACAAACTGACAGACAAGTTCATCTACCTTAGTTGTTCCAACAACTCTGCTCATTTTCTGGGCTTCCCCCACCTGTTCCCAATGGCCCTGACTACCGCTGCTTCCTGCAATGCTTAACGGCTTCATAGATTAAATGATTGCATTTCATTAAAGTCTATGTGTAGGTATTTTTTTTTTTTTTTAGCTTTAAAAAAAGAAGAAGAAAGAAGGAGAGACCTAGTAAGCATTGTTGTTATGTGCTGTTGAGTCAGCCCTGAATCATAGCGACCCCTCCTTGGGTTTCCGAGGCAGTATCACTACGGAAGTAGGATTACCCAACCTTCCTTCCGAGGAGTGGCTGGTGGGTTTGAACCGCCAGCCTTCTGGTTAGCAGTCAAGTGCCTTAGCCACTATGCTACCAGAGCTAGTAAGCATTAAGTTTGTGAAAGTGAGTGATCAGGAAAACAGACAGCTTACTGAAAACCAAGCACGTGACTTAAATATTGATTGTTCTCCCTTCCTATCTCACTCCTCCACTCTTCCACTAGTGATGATCAGTGTAGCCAGCATACAGATTTCTATAAGTGGGCTTATTTACAAAGACAGAGACAATTCTGAAAGAGAAGTAATGTATTAGTTAAATGCACAAATTCTTGAATGTAGTATATTTCTTCATATATACAAATGGTATACTTGTCCCCAGGCATACTTAGTACAATAATTTATCCAAGATATTATATTAGCAGAAGAAAACAACAAGTTGTGGTAGAGTTGATTCTGACTCAGGGTGACCCCGTGTATGTGAGCGTAGAATTGTGCTCCGTAGGATTTTCAATAGCTGATTTATTAAGAGTAGATCCCCAGACCTTTCTTCAGAGACCTCTCTGGGTAGAATTGGACTTCCAAATTTGTGGTTAGCAACTGAACAATTAATCATTTGTGCGACCCAGCATCATACTGGTATACATACCTTAAAAGTAGCCTGGTTATGATCCAGTAGAGTTATTGATTATACTTTTCACCTTTCAAAGAGCCAGATGTAGATTAAATTTAGCATCTAATAATTCTAGTGTAATTATAATTCTATATTTAGTCTACTGAGATAGAAAACTGATATCTCCATCATTGCTAACTATCCTGCATTAATAAATTCAGTTCCTGTTAGAAAAAGAGGCAATGGATATTACAGGTCAAAATACAGATAAAAAAATTTGTAAAAAACAGTAAGTATCATACCTCAATAACTTTCATTACTTTGTGAGTTAATTAATTTATACACACACACACATCTTACATCCCTAACAGTAAACACTGATTCTGAACACTTTCTTATCACATTCTGACTTAAAAGACTAAAGACACATTTCTTTTCTTTTTTCTTTTTGACATGGGTCAATGCTTTTTTTTTTTTTTTGCAGTGTTCCCTCCCCTCCCCTCTCACCCCTGGCAACCAACAAAGAAAGTTTCCCTCTATATATAAACTTTCCTTGACCCTCCACAACAACGAACTAATACTATATTTGTCCTTCTGTGATTGATTTATTTCATTCAGCATAATGTCCCCCAAGTTCATTCATATTACGTGGTGTTTTGCAGACACCACATTATTCTTTAGTGCTGCATAGCATTCCATTATATGTATGTACCATAGTTTGGTCATCCACTCTTTCACTGATGGGTACATGGGTTGTTTCCATCTTTTTGCTATTATGAATAGTGCTGCAATGTACATGAGTGTGCATATATCTGTTCTTGTCCTGGCTCTCACCTCTCTAGGATACATACCTAGTAATGGGATTACTGGGTCAAATGATATCTCTAATTCCAACTTTCTAAGGAACTGCCATGTTGTTTTCCCCAGTGGTTGTATCACTTCACAGTCCCACCAACGTATGAGAGTCACAATCTCTCCATATCCCTGCCAGCATTTGTTATTTTCTGTCTTGTTGAACCTTGCCATCAGTGCTGGGGTGAGATGGTATCTCATTGTTGTTTTGATTTACATCTCTCTGATGAACAATAATTGTGAACCCCTCTTCATGTATTAGCGCACCACCTGAATATCCTCCTTGGTAAAATATCTATTCATGTCTTCTGCCCATTTTTCAACTGGATTGTTAATTCCTTTGGTTTTGAGGCAGTGGAGTTTTCTATAAATCTTAGAGATAAGTCCCTTGCCAGATATGTAATTATCAACAAACCTGAATTTGTTGCTGTCATTTTGTTATTTTATTTTTCGTGGTGTCAATTTCTTTGTTCCATATAATTTTCTATGTTGTTGTTGTTATTTGCTGTTGAGTCGGCCCCAACTCATAGTGACCCCTCCTTGGGTTTCCGAGGCAGTATCACTACAGAAATAGGATTGCCCAACCTTCCTTCCGAGGAGTGGCTGGTGGGTTTGAACCACCAGTCTTCTGGTTAGCAGTCAAGTGCCTTAGGCACTATGCTACCAGAGCTCCTTATAATTATAATTATAAGTATAATTTTCTATACTGAGCTCATTTTGTTTATGAATCATGTTTTCACTTCCTTCGCTGCTATTGTTTTAGTATTTGCTAAATATTTATGCTTGTCCTCTTTTTCATTTTGATGTGAAGGTTTATCGTCCTCTTTTTCATTTTGATGTGAAGGTTTATCATTTTTCTTTGAGTTAACACTATGATTTACAGTTTTCTTCCCAAGTTTAGAACAGTCTGTTGTATCTTGTAGTTGTCTTCACTTCCCTACCATCTAGAAGTTCTGTAACTACACAGCTTTTTCCCTCTTTTTGGTTTGTTGTTGTCCTCATTTGTCAATTGATGTATCTGGTTCCCTGTTTACAATCTTGTAGGCTTATTTACTTTGGATGCTTCCATAACCAGGTTGGTTTCTGGGTTATATCATCATGTGTGTTAATGGTCAGTTGTTGTTGGCTGTTGTTGCTTCTCTTTCTAAGGGCTCCCTTTAGCATCTCTTGTAAGGTTGGTCTGGTTTTAACAAATTCCCTTAATTTCTGCTTATCTGGAAATGTCCTAATTTCACCGTCATATTTGAGGGACAATTTTGCTGGGTACATAATTCTTGGTTGGAAATTTTTCTCTTTCATTGTCTTATATATACCATCCCACTCTCTTCTCACCTGTGTGGTTTCTGCTGAGAAATCCGAGCTTAGTCTTATGGGTTGCCCCTTGTAGGTAACTTTCTGTTTTTCCAGTGCTACTATCATGATTCTTTCTTTATCTTTGGTTTTGGTGAGTTTGATGATGGTATGTCTTGGTTATTTTATTTTGGGGTCTATCCTGTTTGTGGTTTGCTGCACTTCCTGAATGGATATATTCTCATCTTTCATCATACCAGGAAAATTCTTTTCCAACAAATCTTTGACAATTTTCTCTGTGGTTTCATTTGTCTCTTCCAGTTCTGGAATCCAAGTTCCTCATGGGTTACTCCTTTGCATGGTATCACACATGAACCTTAGGCTTTCTTCATTTTCTTTTGTTCTTTTTTCTGATTTATCCCCTTCCAAAGACATGCTCAGGTATTTGCCTTCAGTCTCACTAATTCTGTCTTCCATTGTTTCAATTCTGTTCCTTTGCCCATTCTATGTCTTATCTTTTTCTGAAAATTTAGTATTAATCTTCTGGATTTCTGTTTGTAGATTTTATGTAATTTCTAATTTTTCATTTAGCTCTTGTATTGTCTTTCAAAATTGTTGTAGGATTTTCTCTGTGTTTTCCTCAATTTGTCAGTGTTTTCCTTTATCTGTCTCTCAATTCAATGAAGATTCCTAAATATAATTCTTTTGAATTCCTTATCAAGGAGTTCCAATGCTGCATCTTCCTCGGGGATGTGTTTTGGGTCTGTATCCTGGTCCCTTGTTTCTCCTGCTTTATTTTGCTTCTTTGTGTGCACTATGATGTTCTGTTGTCTCTGAGACATTGTGATGTTTTTGTGTTTATATTTAATTGGTGATCATATGACTTGATGGCACCTAACAACAACATGTTTGAGTGACTTGCCCATGAAATTCATTTTCTTTGTTTTGTTTTTATGTTATCTGTGCAAGCAGGGTACTGTGCTGTGCTCCTCTATTCACTAGTTGACAGCAATTATACACTCACCACCTGTCTCCTTTCCTGTTGTCAGCCTCTTGTATGTCCCTACCACCATGGCAAACAGAACCTATTCTTAGGTCCCTGGAATTCAAATGAGAACACTGTGACTTCAAAAGTGAAAATGGCTGCCACTTGTAAAGATTCCAAATGGCTGCACCTTTGGTCACTTTACATATCCACAATAGCCACCGCTTGTAAACATTCAAATTGGCTGCACCCTCGGTCACTTTAAATATCTAAAATGGCTACTGCATGTAAACAACGAAAATGGCCACCCTCCGCACAGTGGAAAGTCAACAGCTCAGGTTGTGTCCCTCCTTGCTGTTTCCCTTCCTAGTTGTAGGCCACCAGTGCAGTCATCCCTATAGCTCTTGGTGACCAGAGCTAATCTTTAGGTCAATTCTCAGATCCCAACACCACTTGGAAATATTCAGGCTGTTGGTCCCACCAGAGTAGCAGACAGTCTGTGGCTCCAGCTGTCTCTGTACTCACAGTTTTCTTTCATGTTTTTCCACTAGTTGGTGCCTAATCCACTTCTGTATAGTTTCTTTCAAAGCTCAGGGCTCCAGGATTATCTTCTGTATCTCTATCAATTGGTTTTTCTCTTCTTTGTTGAAGAAGGTCTGTGTTGCTTGTCTGTCTATTCCTCAGTCTTATCCAAAAGACTAATTTCTTTCCAGAAGATCCACAGTAGCTATTTGTTACCACAGTCACAAACACACAGAAAAAAGATCAATGCTGAAGGAACTCACAGTGTTATCCAAAGTGTAACCACACTTCCTCACTGCATTATACATCATCTCAGAAGATTTTTTGTCTGCATTTTCTACATTTCATTACTTAAAGTTCCATATCATGATTCAGCCAACAAGGAGAATCAAAGATTTTAAATTAAATTCAGCATTCTGAAAACAATATAAATTCATATAATTTAAATTGATTATAATAAAAAAAAAATACATATTTCTTGAAAAGATGTACTAATTACTGTCAATATACTCAATGAAGCATATGAATTATTCTGTGATGAGTGGTTACCTACAAAAATCAAGCATAAGGATCTTGGAACTTAACGAGGAAAGATGACAAAACAACTGAGGAAATGCTGAGTCTAATTTTTCACTTTTATTTGAACTTTGTAGAATCAGCCAACTATTTACTTTTTCCTTTCTTATTTCTAATAAAATAAATTCATTCCTAGTCCAATCCAATGTCACTGTCATCCCAAGTTGTGTAGACAGTTTAATCTGAAAGTGGCCTTTGAAGAATCCACATATCTACTGAAATGCTCCAGCCCTTTTCAGAAATAGTCTCAGACTCTCTGTAAATGTCAAAGGAGAGCCACAAATCTCAAACAGTTGCCAAAAACAGAATATCTCTGAATGTCACCATGATGCTTGATATAAGCTTACCACACAGGGCTTTTGTGTGAGTGTCAAATATTGTCTGGTTCATCTTAAAGAAGCATAGCTTTAAGGAGAAGATTCAAGAGGTTTAAGGGGAAATGCATTCATGTTTTGCATGAATCAACAGTTATTGTATTTGGACATCATCTAGTTGAACAGGGCATGTTGCTGTATTTCAATTAGAGAGAATACTTTAAATTATTTCTCTTTTTCCCCCACAAAGCTATGATTAACTACATTTTGATGCTCTAGATTTAAGTAACTAGCTATTTCCATTTCATTTTATGTCACTGGTGATTGTTTTTGACATTTTATCACACTGATTAAAATGTGATCTAGGTTAATTCCCTACTCATCAAGAGGTTATTATACTGGGACATATTAGGTACTATAGGAACAAGTTAGTATTATTAATAATAATAATAATAATAAATGCCCTGATGAATTTAACCCATGCCACTATTTTGTCACTTAGGTTTATAGAATTTCACTGGAAAGCATAAATGTTTGCTCTACTAGCTCCCTATTTTCATTGCTAGAAGGTAATAGGGAGCTCTGGTAGTGTAGAGCTTAAGGCACTTGACTGCTGTCCAGAAGGCTGATGGTTCAAACCCACCAGCCACTCCTCAGAGGGAAATTTAGGCAATCTATTTCCTCAGTGATCTGCCTTGGAAACCCAAGGAGGGGTCGCTATGAGTCAAGTCTGACTTCACAGCACATAAAAACAACAACAACAGCAAGGGTAATATAAGTTCTTGAGAAATCCTCTTATTACTTTTTTTTTTTTTTTAATTTAGGTACTACTTTGGGCCATAAACATTTTCATTTTCTTATATGGCTTTATCTAGATTTCTGTTTTGTTTTGATATATATATATATATATATATATATATATATATATATACACACACACACACACACACACATCCACACACACAAGCAACTGGTGTTTTTTGCAAATAGTGTGCTCACATATATATCACACACATATAACCATATAACAGCCAAGAATGACAAAATTATATTAAAAAGTTCTGGTATAGGATAGTCATACATACACTATGTATGTCTTGTGACATTTCTAGTAGTGAATTTCAAACTCATCCTCTTTCTGAAATGTTACCTTTGATCATACATGTATATTCAAAGTATAAGCCATGGTCAAGAAGTCATAGCTCAAGTTTGGTAGTATCCTGGTAATCAGAAAATAAACAAACGAAACTGTGTGTTTGCTTTGGGGCAGTCAGTGGACAAACCTGAGCGTGATGGAGGTCCTGGCAGCCGATCTGCACCCAGGTACATTGCACCAGAGACAGATGGAAGATCATGTGAATGATTATGCTTGGGGCTTCCACAGCCTGAGCACAGGCTCACCCTGAAGAGTTTGAGGGTACATTTCCTATGTGTGTTTGGGTCTTGTGATGCTGACCCCATGTGAGTGGTGCTGGGAGGCAGGATGATGCCAGTGTGGGCATGCAGTACCCCAACCCCATGGGGCCCCTGGGCAGTCATTCTGACCTCTCCTATCCAAGCAAGGGACGCCCAACCAATCTGCACCCACAGCTCTCACAGAGATCCAAACAGACCAAGTGTGGTGGCTAGATAGTGGTGCAAATTGTGCATGGCTGCCTGAATGGCCTCTCCAGCCCAGCTGGTGCAAACTCATGCATCTCCCGGGCCAGAGTGGGATGCCTTGGCAAGGGCTATTTCTAGGGTGGAAAAAGGGATGTTTTCCTGCACTGGAGAAAACAGTTTGAAGAACAAGGAACAAATCCTGCTTTGAGGAGGCCACTTTAGAGAGTCCAAGGTATAATGGTGAGGTTCTGCTCCTGGAAACCAAACTTCTGCACCAACAAGTACCAAGACAAAAACTTAATGTGAAATCTGTTGGACAGAAAAAAAAAAAAAAATGAATTTGAAGTTATTGACATTTAACAAATATTAGTATAGCACACTTATGAAAATAATGCATGGGTGTTGCAGAGTATGCAAATATGCATACTTTTTTGCATAAAATTACACATGTGTAAATTTTGAAAAGGCAAAATTTTATATATGTGTTATTTTTATTATTTATTATGATTCTTTGTTAGTGCTGCATATTGCAAAATATCTCCAATCTATATTCTGACTTTCAATATTTTCCACGGTCATTTCTTTCCTATCTTCTACATTCCAAATTTTCAGCTGAATGCCTTCTAAAATAATCTTCCATACTCAACAATTTAAAATACCTATTTGTGTTTCTCTATATCTGAGTCATTGCTGATGTGGTTCCCTCTAAGAATATCTTTCTACCTCTTACGTTCTGCATTCCAACAATAGAAATTCTCACTTTTCTTTAAGGCTCATCATAATGACATCATAATGACTCTTCTGCAAACATGCTGGTTCCTTCAGGTTCACCATACCTTTCTTTCTTTGAAATAAATATCTACATATACAAGTGATACTTTGTCTCAGAAACTTTGGACATGTTATCAGAAGAAACCAGTCCCTGGAGAAGGACATTATGCTTGGTAAAGTAGAGGGTCAGGAAATAAAAGGAAAATCCTCACAAGATGGAATGACACAGTGTATCAAACAATGGGTTCATGCATAACAATAATTGTAAGCATGGTGCAGGATTGGGCCGTATTTAGTCCTGCTGTACAGAGGGTTGCTATGAGTTGGAAATGACTTGACAGCATTTAACTTATACAGGTGGCACCTATCATTCCTTGTTCAGAAATTAAGCTTATACAGATTGAGCTAGAATCAATTCTTGTGTACCTTTGTACTCTACCATAGTGCAGAAGCTAGTATACCACACAATGCAAGAGGTTAACACAAAAAAGATAGCCAGTATAATACTGAAAGAACTACTGAATCTTAGGTTCCCTACTACTTCTTGGGAACATGGTTACCCATGCAAAGACTACATTTCCCATGCTCCATTGTAGTTGTCTGTGGCCACATAACTGGCTTCATGCCAAAGGAGTGTGAATAGAATTGTTGCAGTGGATTACATCTCTTTCCTTAAAAAGAAATCTCTCATGTGCACATTGCAGAGGACCAGATTCTCTTAAGGGATGATGTAACAATACTTTGATGGATGAAAGGCACACTTCAGGACTATTGTTCGAAACAGAGAACAACAAAACCAAAAAATAAAATGAACAAAACAAAGACAAGTAACTTTGTGTATTCTTTATGCCATTGTTTTGTTGGATCTCTTTTTTTTTTCTTTCTCATTTATTTCTCATTTTTTCTTAGAATAACTTGGCCTTACTCTAATCTTACCTGAGAAGTCTGTTATATTTGCACCATTTTTACTTTTATAAAGTATGGATTTGGTAGTGACATATAAAGCTAACATATAAATATAGGAAATTATTTTAGAGATAAAGAAAATAATATAGCTTTATGTAAAATTCTGCCTGAAATATTAAATATGGGTCCAACCTTGAGGTAATCTTAATAATAATAATAAAATAATTAGTTGCCTATATAGAATCTTGACAAATTTTCCTCAAATTTTTCCACTAAATGAAATAAGTCAGTGAAAGTTCTTATTGAACGAATACATTTTCTTCAGAATGCAATGATTTTTTTATATACCAACGTGGCTAAACTATTGTATACTGTTATTCAATCAAGCAATTGGCACTTATGTCCTAAGATGTAAAGCTATAGTAAAATTATATTCAAATAAATTATACATACCTCTCAAAAACAAATTATTTTATCAATACAAATAAGTGAAATATTCAGAATAATGATGAGAAATATTTTTCAACCTATTATTATTTTAAATTTTTGATGTGTGTCAAACATGAGATTTATAAAGACACTGACCATAAAAGTCAATGCAAACCTCTGCCTTACAATGAGATTCTATTCCAATAACTCTATCCTGAGTAGATTCTGATATAAAATGAATATCTTTTTTTTTTTAGTTTTCATTATTGCTTGCTATTTAGCAATATTTTCAACAATAAATCATAACATGGAACATCTGTGAGGAAGTATCTTAGAATGATAACATCAGCAAATTATACATGGTAATGTTTTATGTAGTACATATTACTAATGATAAGATGTACAAAGAATGGGTGATTAGTATGGTTCACTACATCTAGTATACTTCATAAATCGTAGAAAAATATTGCTACTGGTTTCTTATCAGGATCCAATACAAGAAAAACAGTACGTAACATTTCAATAGATCGTCTTTTTAAAATTTGTAAGTAGCAAGGCAGAGAGAAACTGTGATTCATTCAGATACAGTCACAAGAAAAAAAAAAAAAATGAGAGCACCTCCCCATGATAAGAGGCCATATGCAGAAACAATAGCGGCACATATAGTACTGTTCACATTTTTAAAGCAGGTATTCTGTGACTTGTGATGGGCTTCCATTCTGATAACTCCATTATAAGTCAGTCCTGATGGAAGTCAAATCTCTCTTACTCTCTCTCTCTCTTTTTAATTTTCATTATTACCAGTTGTTGTTGTTGTTGTTGTTATGTGCCGTCGAGTCGGCCCGACTCATAG
>NW_006921940.1:1435523-1455789 GCF_000298275.1 Orycteropus afer afer | reverse complement strand
GTAGGGTGGAGGGTCGATGAAAGAGGGGGAGGCCTTCAACGAGATGGATTGACCCAGTGGCTGCAATGATGGGCTCAAGTATAGCAGGGATTGTGGGGCTGGTGAGGGATCGGTCAGTGTTTCATTCTGCTGTGCATGGGGTCGTTATGAGTCAGAAACGACTCGACGGCACATAACAACAACAACAACTATATGTCTTTTTCCACTGGATGATGACCTTCCAGAATAAAATTTTTTTTTCTTGTTTGTATGATTTTTGTTCCATAGGAAAATAATAAGCATACAATAAATGTTTGTAGGGAATTATTGTTTAATAGTATCTATGATGGGGCAATCTACTTTTGTAGTCATACTGCCTCGGTAACCCAAGCAGGGGTCACTATTCGACGGCACATAACAACAACAATAACAGTGTTATCCTGACTGTATACATGTAGTTTACCATAGGGTTATAAGTGTGATAAGATTGCTCTCTTCTCTTAGATATGTAAAAAAATGTGGTACTCACATTACATTGTTCCCAGGAACTAATTTGAATGATTTGTATATTTCTGCAAAATTAAGGCTATATCTCAAGTTTCCCTCCTATGTTCTAAATTATTTTGTTTTCTTGTTTTTTACAGTGTTTCAGAGACCACTTTGTCAGATCTCCCACCAGTAGTGCTTTCTCTGTTGGTGCTGCATAGTGCCACCCTGAGGAAGAATATTATTGTATTCTTAGTGTAGGCTCAAATATTTCCTGTGACTTATTCCACAGATTTCTATTCATCACAGCTCTATAATTACTTACCATAAATGCAAGCCTACAGATGTTAATCCTCTGCTCAGCCAGATATACAAAAGAGTCCAAAGCTCTGACTGAAGTTGTTTTTCTTTTATTTTTTTCCTTCAGCCTTTCAAATGACACCATAAATTTTATGACATACCTTAATAAATTGCTTCTTGTTTGGTATATAGAATGGATTATATTTTCTGCAACTAAGAACCCTGAATAATACTATTTTCTTACACTCTATAAAACCATACTTCAGCCTCCCTGTTTATTTGACAAATGGAAAAGTAAAATTCCAAAATGTTGCCATTTTTGTTGTGTATTACTTGAATGAATGTCTTCCTTACTGCCTACTTTCACCTGATTGAAGAATGGATATATTAAAAATTAGTCAATTTCTGTAGGTTAAAGGAAAAAAAAAATCAATGATTAAATATCATTAGTTTGAAATTTGTGGGAAAGCAAAAAAAAGGTTTTATCATCAATAACTGACCAATATCTAATACAGAAATGATTTTTCAATGCTCAGGATCATAAATGGATACAATTTGCTATGGATTATACCTATGGAGTTAACAGTAACAAATGACATATTTTCAGAGATTAGTGCATTCAGCAGCATCCATTGATGTTATGCTGTAGTTTTAAAAAAAAAAAAAAAACCCTCTTTTAGTCCTTGAAATGAGATTAAGAGGATTTATTCAGAAAGGAAAACAAAATGGTACATTCAAATGTAAATCAGAACTATTTAATCCAACTAAAAAACACAAACTAAGCCCAATGCCATTGAGTCTATTCTGACTCATAGTGACCCTATTGAGCAGAATGGAACATCCGCATAGGGTTTCCATGGCTATAAATCTTTATGGCAGATTGACTCATTTTCCTTCCAAAGTGACTTCTTGTTGTTGTTGTTATGTGCCGTCAAGTCAGCCCTGACTCATAGTGCCCCCTCCTTGGGTTTCCGAGGCAGTATCACTACGGAAGTAGTGGGTTTGAATAGCCAACCTTTGGGTTAGCAACGAAATGCTTAACCTTTGTGCCACTTCAACTATTGCCTTTCTAAAAAAGATAGATGTAATCCAGAGATCAAAGAAATTGTAAAGAGTAATTTGATAGTAAGTCTTTGGTTGAGATCAAAGGAGGATGGGTTATGGTTGAGAAATGGGTTTCTACTGAATATAGAGTACAGAGGCTTAAGTGATTGATTTCAGGAAGTATTTACAGAGGTTTTCAATCATAGTTACATGTCTTTCAGGTAGAATCATAAAACATTACTGGTGGATATTTAAACAGCCTTAAATAGATATGTGAAGAATTGTGAAAACATATTTTGGTACCAGGACCTTACTTTCCCGAAGCAGCTTCTGAAACAAAAACCTTTTAGTTTGTCTGCAAAACTTTAGATAAAGCTGCTTTTAAGACCCATTCAAATCAACTCTGTTTCTTACATCCTTTTGAGGAAATATATCCTAGGCCCACCTTATACAAAAGACTGCTGTGTCAAGATTCCCTTCCTTAGCTTTTATTTCTTTAACATCCTGACTTGAGCAAATAAATTGCTTTACTTTTTATGGCTTCTAGAAATTGACATTAGTGATAATTAGCATGACGGAGCTGAAATGGACTGGTACTGGTCATTTTGAATCAGACCGTCATATGGTCTACTACGCTGGGAATGACAAACTGAAGTGGAATGGTGGCACATTCATCATCAAAAAGAGCATTCTAAAGTCTATCCTGAAATGCAATGCTGTCAGTGACAAGATAATATCCTTATACCTACAAGGAAGATAGCTAATATTGTTATTATTAAAATTTACAAACAAATCATGAAAGCCAAAGATGAAGAAACTGAAGATTTTTACCAACTTCTTCAGTCTGAAATTGATCAAACATGCAATCAAGATGTATTGGTCATTACTGGTGATTGAAGTACAAAATTTGGAAAAAAAGAAGAATCATCAGTGGTTGGAAAATATGGCCTAGGTGATAGAAATGATACTAGAGATCTCATGATAGAATTTGCAAGACCAATGACTTACTCATTGCAACTATTTTTCAACAATACAAATGGCTATTATGCATGTGGACCTTGGCAGATGAAATACATAAGAATGAAACTGACTCCATCTGTGGAAAGAGAAGTTGGAGAAGTTGCTCATCATCAGTAAAAACAGGGCCAAGATTTGAGTGTGAAATAAACCATCAATTTCTCATATGCAATTTCAAGTCGAAGCTGAAGAAAATTAAAATGAGTCTATGAGAGCCAATGTATGACCTTAATTACATCCCACCTGAATTTTGGGACCATCTGAAGAATAGGTTTGACACAATGCACACCAGTGAGAGAATATGAGGTGAGTTGTGGGATGACATCAAGAACATCATACTTTAAGAAATCCAACAAATGCAATGCAACACACTACCGTTGAGTAAGATCTGACTCATAGTGACCCCTCCTTGGGCTTCCAGGGCAGTATCACTACGAAAGTAGATTGCCCAACCTTCCTTCCAGCAAAGAAAGCCAGAGGTCATTAAAAAGGCAGGAAAGGAAGAAAAGACCAAATTGCATGTCAGAAAAGATTCTGAAACTTGCTCTTGAACATACAGTAGCTGAAGTGAATGGACAAAATGATGAAATAAAAGAGCTGAACAGAAAATTTCCCAGGGCAGATCAAGAAGAGAATGTAAAGTATTATAAAGAAATGTGCAAATACAGTTGACACAACCTTGCTTGCTGAAAGTGAAGATGACTTGAAGCACTTACTGATGAAGATCAAAGACTGTAATCTTCAGTATGCATTATACAACATAAAGAAAACAAAAATCTTCACAACTGGACCAATAAGAAATATCAAGATACATGGGGTCACTATGAGTCAGATCCAACTTGATGGCACCTAACAACAACAGAGATAAACACAGTCAGTAAACAGGAGTTTGTGATGGCTATGCATTGCTTCTGCAGCTAAGTACAAGTGAAATCCCAGGCAGGCCAGCAAATAAAAAACTAGTTTAATTCAGCCAGGAGTGAGTTTAAATCAATCATTTAGTTTTGATCAAAAAGACTTTATACATTTTTCCTTTACAATTGTTATAAAATATATATTATGAAGATAACTTTTTGGAATTCAGATGGCATTCTTTCCCACTGAATAAATACGCTGAAAAAAAAAAAAAATGATATTGACAAGATTAACTGGCTAAGGTTTTTTAAACTAGGGAGACATGCAGTTTAGCTTGTAACTGAATCAAAAATGAACTACTTAAGAGAGGAATGTGAAGAGTATAGAAATGTGCATGAAATAAGGATTTTTTTCTCTCTCCTACCTGCATCTTACATATAGAAATACTAACTTATCTCCATTTTATTTATTTTTTTCTTCAGTTCTTCTACTCTGCTTGCACTTTTTTAAAAGGATGTTTATGTTCATGTTTTAAAAATACTTTTACTCTGTAAATAATCTTTTTTTCTGTGTTGTGGGAAAGCACAGTGAAATAGTTCAGGTCATTTTTTAGATCTAAATAGAATTAAAAGGTATTTTATATATTTTATTTTTTCTCCAACTTCCAGTCATACCAGGCTCAATGATACTCTTCTATCAGTCATTGGAATCTGTACCTTGGTATATGAGCTGGTTACTTGAGAAAGTTTTTGTATTTAATTTTCTACTAATGTAGAAGACATCTTAGAGAAGTAATTATGTTCTTTTGAGATGCAATAGCTCAGTATTTTGCAGTTAACAAAATTGTAAAATTAAAAAATTTCATAATTTTTTTTCAATTTAAATTATAGAATTTATTTTATTTTACCTATACATTTTATTTATCGTGTTATGTAAACCATTACATGATAAATTAATATTTTAATCATGGATATTTTTCAAAACTATGTATGCAATTATGTTTTCCATTAAGACAGCAAACAACATAAAATCCTTACCCACATGGGGCTTATAGTACATATCTGAAGACATAGAAAAAAATATAAGTTGTATTAAAAAGTAAAGCAGATTAGGGGTTATAAGATTATGAAGTAGAACTATCAGTATTAAAGGAAAGAGAAAAGATATGCAAAGATGTAAATAAGAAAAATTACCAAAAGAGGAATAGCAAATGCAGAAACTCTAAGGGAGAAATTAGCTTTGCATGTATGAAAATGGTGTGACAGATCATCTGCATCATGGGCATGTGACCTTCTCTAACATCAAAAGGGGAAAAAAGAATAAAGATCAACAGCCCAAAGCTAATTTCTAAGAGGCAGAGATCAAACATACATTATCTCTCTGGTCTTTTTACCAATTTTGATACCATCTGTTTCTCCAATAGCACTCTCTATTTCTTTGTTGGGTTTGATAATTTGTAGCAAAGGCCACAAAGAACTCTCAGACAATACTGGAGATTATGGGGTTTAGAGAAGTAACAGGATGATGAACCACTTAGGATACAGTTCTTCAATCAAGACAGCCTTTTCTCAGTTGTGCCCACAGGCACACATCTCTCAGACCCTTGCCCTCTTGGCCCCTTGGCCCAATCTCTGCCCTGCTTGGTCCAGTGTTCCAGTGCCCTGTAGCTTTGCCAATAAATGCCTGGAAGCACTCCCTTCTACCAGTCAGCCTCAGCCTGAAGGTTCTCAACTCTCTCACTTGGTGGGTCAGCACACCCACTGTAACTACCGTGCTTGATGGGCTGGGAAGCTACTGTGCTATCTTACACTGGTTTCCTGGTTCTGCAACTATCCCTTCTCTGTCACTACTTCTTGCTATTTTTCACTGTCTTGATGTTACAGCTCTCTCTCTAGGAGGTTGTCAGCATAGAGATCCCAGGTGCAAAAGATGTGCTTCACTCCAACCTTTATCTTTCTTCGTGGTAGTGAAGTCCCTTACCACCATTGTCATGGATCATTTTAAGCTGACCAAGTCCCTTAGTGTGGTTCCATGCAACTGATTTACATAGTCCCACACCCACAGGGGTGCATGAATCTTATTTGCATTATTAGCAAGCTGTCTAATCACCTTGGTGGGCCACAAGGACTTTATTTATGTAGTCTCATAAATCATTTGGTGGGAGTTACAAGACTATGGAAAGAAATGCCACATGATAGTGATCCATCACACCATAATATGCTTAAAAATAAGAAAAAAAAGTCACTGTAAACACACAAAAGTATAGGCAGTGATAAGAGATAGTATAAATGGTAGGAGAAGTGCAAAGGAGCTAGATTATGTAAACCATGGACATTTTACAAGTGATTTGAGGTTTTATTTTGTAGATTTTGAGCAAAGAAGTTTTAAAATAGATGTATTAAATCTAAGTAATTTAAAAGATTCACTCTAGTGGCCGGGAGTGCATAATCTGTTGATACACAAGAGTAAAGGCAGAGGGCCAATAGGAAAGATATTGATCCAATAGAGAATGAACGAGAAGTAGACTTGGAATGAGGTAATGAAATGTAGTTATACTCAAACTATAAATTGAATAAAGACATCAACAAACTTGTCCATGGATTGGAGGAAAGAAGAATCAAGGGTAAATGGAGGAACACGGGCATCACAGTTACATGAATATTGTTACTTTTTACTGAAATGCAGAAGGAAACATGATAGGGAGGTCCTCAATATACATTTTTGGACATTTTAAGTTTAAAATAATTATTTTCAAACATCCAAGTGGAAATGTGGAGTACACCATTAGTCATAATAGCAATCCAGAATCAGTGAAATAAGTGATCATATTTAAGCTGTAGGGCTAGATAAGATGGCCTAGAGAGTAAGCATGTTTATGACAGAAAATATGGGTGAACATAGATCCTCCACATTGGCCTTAAATAATTAATACGCCCAGTGGATATCAGCATGTTGCAAGGAAATTTGTTGACTCACAACAGTGCAACTAAGGTAGGGAGTCTGATAAGACAGGATTTCAGACCACAGGTAGGATGAACAGTCATTCATTAACCATTATTCAAACCTGGAATTAATTAAATGGCTTGATCACAGTTAGATAAAACTTATTTTTCTATTAACAAATAAAAAAAATTTCCCTGGACTATTAAAGACAATGAGGTTATACAGACTAGCCATTCAAATTCATAGATTTTGAACTAAACATGAATTAGATCACTTAAGTTGCAATTTTTAAAATTTTTTTAGATCAAGATAATTTTGTAGCTGTAAGTACTGAAAAAGATCTGAGGCCATTCTAAAATAATACAAAAGAGTTTAAAAGTGTATATAACTTCCTCACCAAACTACAGATTAGCTGTTCTGTTGCTGTTTGCATTCCATCTGTGAATAGTATGAAGAAATAGAGCTAACATCAATTTAAATACTTTTCTTCCAGATTTGCATCTTTCTTTCACTAGAGCAATGATAAAAGGAAAACAAAAAAGCAACAACACTAAAGCAGATATCACAGAGAATGACCTTTTACAACCCAAGTAGTAGCTCATAAAACCAGTTTTTTTAAAATTCCATACTATATCTTTCTTTTATTGAATCACTAAATATATTTAGAAATCTTATAGATCAAAGAGCTATTTCCTACCTAATGTGTATGTGTGAGTGTGATCTACAGTAGAATCATAAGTACATGAAAGAGATCAATACTATACTCTTCAAATGTTAATAAAGAAAAATGATAAAATAAAACTAAGAGTTTTTTGTCAGTTGTTATTAAATCACATCTGTTAACTTATGTTTCCTGCTCAAAACGACTTGGGAATTACACATTGCAATTTATTCTGTAGATCAGTTCCTGAGTTTTGTCACAAAATCTGGTGAAATAAGGTTCCAAGGTATTTATTTTCATTTATCATTACTTCACAATCTTCCATATCCACAATACCTTCTCATATTTCACCCAAATTTTTCTTTGTGTTCCAATGCTATTCTCCTGCCGTTTCTTCTTTCAATCTACTCATCATTCAAAGGTCAACTCAAATGTCACATCTGCGAGTACTCCTCTAATTTCCTCACCCTGTCAAAATTCACATTTTCCTTCTCAATATAACTTCCTTCTATCCCGTATAACATTTAGATAATTTATCTTATATTACTGTTAGCTCTGTAAATTGTCTTCAAACAGTTAAAATAAGACCATGTCTTATCCAAATGTGTGAACCCCAAATCTCACACTTCTCCTCAAAAAGAGGAAACTAATACAAATTTAATTAGTCAAATGGATGCATTCATAAGGAATAATTGTTATCTGTAACAAAATGGTATAATACAGCAGAAGCAGAAGAAGGTGTATATTGACGTTGGGAGAAACTTAACCAAATTTAGAACGTAGGAAGTTTACAACCAGTTTGTGCATCCTTGACATTTGAAATACTTTTGATAGTGTGCATTTCATCTTTTCCCCCCTTAATCCTTTCATAACTTAATTTTAGAATATTGTAATTTTTACTACTAATTAGATTTCTCTAATAAAAAGACAAATAAGTAATATAATTATTTAAAAAAAAAATTACTCATAGGTCCTACAGTTTTCAACTAGGTGGTATAATTTTATGATTTAAAATTATAACTAAGTGAATGACTAATTTTTATTATGAAACTTATAAACAAAGTAATATGATTTTTCTACAGAATGTTTCAATTACTTAAATATATATATGTATACACACACACACACATACAAACATATGGGAGCTCTGTGGCATAGTGCCTAAGACATTTGACTGCTAACCAGAAGTCTGGTGATTCAAACCCACCAGTCACTCCTCCAAAGGAAGAATGGGCAATCTACTTCCATAGGGCTACAGCCTCCAAAACCCAGGCAGGAGTTGCTATGAGTCAGGACTGACTCTACTGCAGTGAGCTTGGTTTTATATATACAGATTGCAATGAGGTAGAGAATTTTGAAATACAAATATTTATTATAATCTATTTCTGAAGCAAAAATTTTAGGAAAATTTCCTTGAAAATGAATTTTAAAGTCTCTATTACATTTTCTCGAAAGTATGAGATGGGCGAACTTAATTTGCTTAAGATTATACTCTGTTTACAAAATATACAATGGAAGTTACATCATGACAATTCTGGAGGAAGCCAGGTGTTCTGTTCTAGGTAAGTGACATTGGCATAAGTCCATAAAGACATGTTTCTAAAAGATATTGTGAGAGACTCTTATGTGACTTTTTACATCAGCTTGAAAGACAATTCTAAAACAAGTTATCAAAATGTCTAGGACATTAATGTCTTTGTTAAGTACATACAGACTTTCATTGGCAATGAAATATTCTATATACCTGGTCTTATAAACTTTTTCCTTGAGGATTTACATTGCATGCATATTAAACCTTCTTATATGTTTTTTTTCCTTCATTTTATTAGTGCATTCAGTATTGAGTTTATGACATAATAATATGTAGGAAGCTTTATGTGGAAAGCAATTTTTGCAAAATATAAAAAGTTAGATGTGTTTCTTTCCTTTGAGCCATATTAAGATCAAGGACAAAGCAGATCATGAACTGCTTAACATTTAAAATCTCAGTGTTCTACAATTAGCAATAATGTCTTGTAAAATACCAAGTATTGAGGTTCCAAGCTTATGTTGCATTTCTGTCTTTAAAGCACATATCTGAAGCCAATAAAACAACTGGTCTCTAGTGGTCAAACTATTAAATGTAATAAAACTTCATTTGACCATATTCTTTAAATCTAAATATAGCTGAAATTGTTTTATTTTTTATTAAAATATAATAATTTCTATACTAAAGAGCTATAATAAACATAACACATTAATAAATTTATATTTTTTTATATCAGAAAAAAAACTTCAAATTTTAAAAATGACATGACTTAATTTCAAACATATTGAAAAACAAAAAGTTTTTCTAAATATTTTCCACCTCAATGAAAGTGAATTAAATACCCAAGGAAAACATGAAAGTGCAGATGCTTAGTAAGTGCTGCTTTCAAAAAGATCATTTGTCATTTATTGCTCTCTGTCTGACCACTCTTTCAAAAGATGCATCCTGAAATTTGATATCAGTATTTGCAACTGCGTGCTTCACTCCACATTCTTGTTGGCTGCTATAGCTAGTTCACTAATTTTATAGGGTCATATGTGATATACTTGTCATTTTCCTTGACAGTTCTTTTGTTGTTGTTGTTGTTGTTGCTATGTGCTGTGGAGTCAGACCCGACTCATAGTGACCCCTCCTTGGGTTTCCGAGGCAGTATCGCTATGGAAGTAGATTGCCCAAACTTCCTTTGTTATTTTTCCCATAAAACATATTTAAAAGGTATGTATTTGCATTAAGAGTGGATTTTACACTGAAAAATGTTTACACAGAAAGATTTTGTCATTGTTAATTGTCGAGAGATAAATTAGTACCTCATTATCAAGATGACAGTTTTTCATTTATTATTTTTTCTGCAGTGTTCCATCCCTTGCCCTACCACAACAGGGAACCAATGGAGAAAGTTTCCTTCCATATATAAAACTTTCTTTGACATTTTAAAACAATGAACTAATACAATATATGAGATGACAGGTTTTTTTGACATATTAGAACAATTCATTTTTTTAAGGTATAATATAGTGTTTGGGTTCATTCTTTCTTAGGTGAACTGAGATGATATTTCAAGTCTTGAACTCTGAAGGAATATGTAAAATACAACTCACTTTCTTAATTTTCCCTTATGTAATATATACAGTCAAATTTCTTATTTTTTGTCTAGGAGTTCAGTATTGTTGAGATTTATAGCACTGATGAACATTTGC
Source organism: Orycteropus afer afer (assembly GCF_000298275.1). Classification (NCBI taxonomy): domain Eukaryota; kingdom Metazoa; phylum Chordata; class Mammalia; order Tubulidentata; family Orycteropodidae; genus Orycteropus; species Orycteropus afer. Next base: position 1,445,279 of record NW_006921940.1, on the reverse strand, counting down.
TCATTTAACAATATCATCATAAATTAATGATGTTGAAGCCATTCTACCAAATATTGCACAGAGTAGAAAGTTTAAGTTACATGATTGCTACTCTCAACGAGCTTAGTATCCAGTAAAAAATACCAGCCATGGGGACACTGAGGTAATTGATAAATTCAGAGATATAACATAGTGGAAGAGAATACAAGAAGTAGAAATTAATTGTAAAATGAGATCAGAAATTGTCTCAAAAAGACAAAAGAGAGAGAGTATCAAAGATCAGATTTCCAAAAGTAGAAACATTAAAGATGAAAATTTTGACTGAGATTTCTGAAAAATCAGATGCTTACCTGGAAATATTTATACCCAGATATTTGAAATATCATATCTAATTATTAGAAAAAAAATCAAGGTTAGATTTGTAAATTATAGATTATTAATTTGGTAAATTATAAATAGAGGTAACAATAGATAAAGAATAAAACAAGAAAATTGTCATATACTTAACTATTTTCCAAGAGGTATACATGAGACCTAGAGTGAAGGGAAGTAAGCTACAGAGCAACAAAATATCATGGAATTGTTCATTTAAAATCCCTGTGCCAAGCATAAAGCTTAGGCAAAAAATCTTTCCAGGAATATCAGCATAAATGAGTCAGGGGACACTGGATACAAAATTCACCCATTGGGGTAAAAGAAGTTAACAACTCTGTTATGATACAAACAAGTAGAATTAGATGTTTGTTTTTTTAATTAATTTATTAATTTTTCAACTTTATTGATTGTATTTATGATTGTTGTTCTTCTTGTTTGGTACTATTGAGTTGGATCTGACTCAAAGCCACTCCATGTCCAACAGGATGAAACATTGCCCAGATCTGCATCACCTCATAGTCCATGCCATACATGAGCCCATCATTGCAACAACTGTGTCAATCCATCCTGTTTAGGGTCTTTTCCTTTTTCACTGACCCTCCAATTTACCAAGTATGGTATCCTTTTCCAGGAAATGGTCCCTTCTGACAACATGACCAAAGTAGGTGAGAAGAAGTCTGGCCATTCTTGCTTCCAAGGAGCATTCTGGCTGCACTTTGTCCAGGACAGATCTGTTAGTTCTGGCAGTCTATGGTATTTTCAGTACTTCTCACCAACACCACAATTAAAAGACATTAATTCTTCTTCTGTCTTCCTTACTCATTGTCCATCTTTCACATGCATATGAGGGAAGTGAAAACACCATGGCTTGAGTTAGACACACCTTAGTCTTCAAAGTGACATCTTTGCTTCTTAAAGAGATCTTTTGCACCACATTTTCCCAGTGCAAAAGAGCATCTAATTTCTTGACTACTGCTTCCGTGGATGTAGATTAGGGATTCAAGTAAAATGAAATCTTTCACAACTTCAGTGTTTTTTCCATTTATTATGGTGTTTCTCATTGATCCTGTTGTGAGGATTTTTGTTTCCTTTATGTTGATGTGTAAGCCATACTGAAGACTTTAGTCTGTGATCTTCATTTGTAAGTGCTTCAAGTCATCTTCACTTTCAGCAAGAAAGATTGTGTGATCTGCATATAAAAGGTTGTTAATGAGTTTTCCTCCAATCTTGATGCTGTGTTATTCCTCATACAGTCCAGCTACTTGGATAATTTTCTCAGCATACAGATTCAATGAGTATGGTGAAAGGATATAACCCTGATACACACCCATACTAATTTAAAACAATGCAGTATCCCATTGTTCTGTAATAATAACAGCTTCTTGGTCTATGTACCAGATCCTCATGAACACAATTAAGTGTTCCAGGATTCTTATTCTTCACAATGTTATCCACAATTTATTATGATTCACACAGTTGAATGCTTTTGCATTGTCAATAAAACAGGTAAACATCTTTCTGGTATTCTCTGTTCTTAGCCAAGATCCATATGATATCACTCATTCCATAGCCTCTTCTGAGTACTGCTTGAATTTCTGCAAGTTCCCTGTCAGTATAGTGCTACAACCATATTTTTTTTCTTAATTTTTATTGTCATTTGGGTGAAAGTTTAAAGAGCAAATTCACTTTCCATACAACAGCTCATATAAACTTTGTCTTGTGATATTAACTGTAATTTCCCCCAATGCAACAGCTCTCCTCCCACTTTCTCCCCAATAGTTACCTCTTCCCTGTGTTCTTCCCTCCCATATACTCCTGCCACCTGAGCTGTCTCCCTGTGCATACACAGCCCTTTTGTTCTCCCATGGTTGTTCTCTCCAAGAAGTGTATCTACCTAATGTAAATGTTCAGTTGCTATACCTGTGTTTTGTTTGGCTGGAAGCCACAGGAGTGGATTCAATTCCAGACCTGAGGGGAGCTGGGGGCCACAGTCTCAGCAGTTCCATTGGGCTCTAATAGACCATCAAAGCTTGTCCCTTCCCCCACCTTTTTTTAATGGTTTTGTGTTTTGATCCATATTGTTCTTCCACTCTATCCAGGATCTCCTACAGAGATCCCCCTCCAAGTGGTTGACCATGGTAGCTGGGCACCATCTAGTTCTTCTGGCCTCATAGTCATATAGGCTGAGGATCACATGCTGTACCAATCATTTCAGATAATTGTTTCCATTCATCTTTGGTTTTCTTCATTCTTCTTTGCTCTGGATAAAGAGAGACCCATTGTTGCATCTAGATGGCTGCTTGCAAGCTTTTAAAATCCCAGTTGCTACTCGCCAATGTAGCATGTGGAACAATGTTTTTATGCAGTATGTTATGCCAATTGACCTTGATGTCTCCTAAGACTATGGTCCCAAGCTCACAGGTCCAACTACTCAGTCCCTCTGGGTAGCTGGCTGTGGCTAAGAAGTGACTACAACCTTATCCATTGTCAGTTCTAGTATTTACCTGGGAATTCTTACAGAATACACCAATACACTGGTAGAAACATTGTCTGCGAAACTTATACATGGTCTCAGGCACACTCCCCCCTGCATAGAAATACCTAATTGTTCAACCTGTCTACCCTTCTATCCACCTGTATATTGATGTTGCCCTTCACTGACAATTTTCAGTACTGTATGTGCAAAGGGGTTCATTTTTGTTGTCTATAACTCCCATGCCCCTCTCTATGTCTTCCTCTTCCTCAATTCCCCCATGTTGATCACTCATATTTGGTACATTGCCTTTCCCTTCACTCAAATCCATACTTGTCTCTACCTATCTAACAGTGTTCTCTCCCCTCCCCTCTAACCAATGGTAACCAACAAAGAAAATTTCCTTCCATATATAAACCTTTCCTTGACAATAACAGATGAATACAATTTGTCCATCTATGATTGACTTATTTCACTCAGCATAATGTCCTCCAAGTTCATCCACATTATGCAGTGTTTTGCCGATTCTATGTTGTTCTTTAGGATTGCATAGTATCCCATTGTATATATGTAGCGTAGTTTGGTTATCCATTCTTCTGTGGATGGGCACCTAGGTTGTTTGCATCTTTTTGCCATAGAAAATAGTGCTGCGATGAAAATGGGTGTGCATATGTCTGTTCTTGTCATGGCTCTCACTTCTTTAGGATATATACCTAGTAATGGAATGGCTGGGTCAAATGGTCTTTCTAATTTCAAATTTTTAAGGAAACCACTGCTTTCCACAGTGGTTGTACCATTTTACAGTCTCACTAGCAGTGTATGAGAGTACTAATCCCCCTGCATCCTCACCACCATTTGTTATTTTCTGTTTTGTTGAACTTTGATACTAGTGCTGGGGCAAGTTGGATCTCATTGTTTTGATTTGCAGCTCTCTAATGGCTAATGATCATGAGCATTTCTTCATGTTTGTTGGCCACCAGAATATCCTCTTCAGTGAAATGTCTATTCATGTCTTCTGCCCATTTTTCAATTGGATTGCTTGTCTTTTTGTTGTTGAGGTGTTGGAGTTTTCTATAAATTGTAGAGGTAAGTCCCTTGTCAGATAATGTCATTGCCAAATATGTTCTCCCAATCTGTAGATTCTCTTTTTTTACTCTTTTGGAGAAGTCTTTGGAAACACATAAAAATTTAATTTTTAGAAAGTCCCATTTTTGTAGTTTCTCCTCTGCTGTTTTGCATTTTGGGTTATGCATGATAGTCTATTTATGCCATGTAATAGGACCCTTAAATTTGCCCCTAGTTATTCTTTGAGGAACTTTATAGTTTTAGATTTCACATTTACATCTTTGCTCCATCTGGAGTTAGTTTTTGTGTATAGTGTGAGGTACAGATCTTGTTTCATTTTTCTGCAAATGGATATCCAGTTTTGCAAGCAACGTTTTTTAAACAGGCTATCTCTTCCCCATTTAATGGGTTTCACCCCTTTGTCAAAGATCAGCTGACCATAGGTCAATGGATCTATTTCTGGGTTCTCAATTCTATTCCATTGGTCTATGCATCTGTCATTCTCCCAATAGCAGGCAGTTTTAAATACTGTGGCTGTATAGTAGGTTTTAAGATCTGGGAGTGTGAGATCTCTTCCTTTATCCTTTTTCTTCAGTAGTGCTTTGCTTATCCAAGGGCTCTTTCCTTTCTATATAAAGTTACTGATTTCTTTTTTCCATGTGCTCGAAGAATGTTGATGGGATGTGGATTGGGATTGCTTGGAATGTATAGATCGCTTTGGGTAGAATTGACATTTTCACAATGTCCAATCTTCCTACCCACGAGTGTAGTATGTTCTTTTTATGTAGATCTCTTATGGTTTCTTAAATTAGTGTTTTATAGTGTTCTTTGTATAAATTTTTGTGTCCCTGGTAATATTTATTCCTAAGTATTTTATTATTTTGGTAGCTACTGTAAATGGTATTAATTTCCTTATTTCTTTTCAGCAATCTCTTTGCTGGTGTAAAGGAATCCAATTGAGTTTTGGATGTTGATCTTGTATCCTGCCACTATGCTAAATCTCTTAATTAGTTCCAGTAGATTTTTGACTGAGTCCCTTGGGTTTTCTAGGTACAGGATCATATCATCAGCAAATTGGGATAGTTTGACTTCTTCCTTACCAATCTGGATGCCTTTGATTTCCCTTTCTTGCCTTATTGCCCTGGCTAGGACTTCCAATACAATGTTGAATAGAACTAGTGATAGAGGGCATTCTTATCTCATTCCTGTCCACAAAAAGAATGGTTTCAGTCTCTCTCCAATGAAAATAATGTTGGCTGTTGATTTTTTATACATGTCCATTGTTATGTTGAGGAATGTTCATTCTATTCCTATTGTTGGTTTTCTTTTCTTTTTTTTTTTTTAATCAGGAATGGGTATTGGATTTTATCAAATGCCTTTTCTGCATCGATTAATATGATCATGTGGTTCTTTTCTTTTATTTTATTTATATGGTGGATGACTTTGATTGTTTTTCTAATGTTGAACCATCCTTGCATACATGATATGAACCTCACCTGGTTATTATGAATTATTTTCTCGATATATTGTTGAAGTCTATTGGCTAGTATTTTGTTGAAGACTTTTGTATCTATATCCATGAGGGATACTTTTCTTTAGTTTTCCTTATGAGTCATGTCTTTGTCTGGTTTTAGGATCAAGGTTATGCTTGCTTCATAAAATGACTTTGGGAGGATTCCATCCTTTTCTATGTCTTGGAATAGTAGAAGGATTAGTTTCAGTTCTTCCCTAAATGTTTGGTAAAATTCCTTAGTGAAACGGTCTGGGCCAGAACTTGTTTGTTTGTTTGTTTGTTTGGTAATTTTTCATGACCTGTTCAATTTCTTCTTTTATTATTGATCTTTTCAACTTTTCTACATTAGTCTGTGTTAGATTAGGGAAGTAATGTGTTTCTAGAAATCTGTCCATTTCTTCCAGATTTTCAAATTTGTTGGAGTACTGTTCTTCATATTGTTGTTGTTGTTATGTGCCATCGGGTCAGACCTGACTCATAGCAACCCCTCCTTGGGTTTCCAAGGAGGTATCACTACAGAAGTAGATTCCTCAACTTTCCTTCCAAGAAGTGGCTGGTGGGTTTGAACCACCAGCCTTCTAGTTAGCAGTCAAATGCCTTAGGCACTACACTACCAGAGCTCCTACAGTTCTTCATAGTATCCTGCTATTATTTTTTTTTTATTATTTCAGTTGATTCTATTGTGATGTTGCCAATTCATTTCACATTCATGCTATTTTTATTCTCTTTCTTTTCTTTTGTTAAATTTGCCAGTAGTTTGTCTATCTTACTAATCTTTTCAAAAAAACCAACTTCTAGTCTTGTTGATTTTTTTCTATTATCTTTCTATTTTCTGTTTCATTGATATCTGCTTGAATCTTTATTACTTCCTTTCTTCTGGTGACTATAGGCTTTATTGTTGTTTTTTCTAATTGTTGGAGATGTTGGTTTAAAGTGTTGATTTCTGCTCCTTCTTCTTTTTTGATGTGTGCATTTATTGCTTTAAATTGGTCTCTGATCACTGTTTTTTCTGTGTCTCAAAGATTTGGTATGTTGTGCTTTCATTCTCATTTGATTCAAGGAATTTTTTCATTGCATTTTTTATTTCTTCTGTTGCCAGTTGTTCTTAAGGAGGGTGTTGTTCAGTTTCAAGGTGTTAGCTCTTTTTCCATTGGTATGCCTTTTGTTGAGTTCCAGTTTGAAAGCATTGTCATCTGAGAAGATATTTTGCAGTATTTCAGGTATTTTTAAATTTACTAAGGCTTGCTCTATGGCCTAACATACAGTCTATCATGCAGAATTTTCCAAGTGCACTGGAAAAGAAAATATATTGTGCTGTTGTTGAATGAAGTGCAGATGTCTATAAGGTGAAGTTGGTGGATTGTAATGTTTAGTTCTTCTGTGACTTTGTTGAATTTCTTTCCAGTTGTTCTATCTTTTGTTAAAAATGGTGTATTAAAGTCTTCCACTATGACCATGGAGTCATCTATTTGTCTTTTCAATTCTGTCAAAGTCTGATTTATATATTATGGGGTTCCTTATTTGAGTCCATACATATGTATTATGGTTACATCTTCTTGTTCTATAGAGACTTTAGTAATCATATAATGTTCTTTCTTGTCTCTTATGGTGGTTTTTGTCTTAAAATCAATTTGACCTGAATTTAATATTGCCACTTCTGCTCTTTTTTGGTTGTCATTTGCTTGAAGATCCTTTTCCAACCTCTGATTTTTAGTCTATTTTTTCTATGTCTCTAACGTATGTTTCTTGTACAGATCATATAGATGGGTTATGTTTTCTTTCCGTTCTTCAACTTTCCAGCTCTTGAGTGATATATTTAATCCATTGACATTCAGTGCAATTATTGACAAGCATGAATTGGTTGATGTCATGTTGATAATGTATTTTTTCATAGTGTTTCTGGTTTCTTTGTTCCATACAATTTTCTGTGCTGAGTGCATTATGTTTTTGGATTGTTTCATCATTCCTTTGTTGCTATTGTTTTAGTATTTGCTAAATATTTGTGCTTGTCCTCTTTTTTATTGTGATGTGAAGGTTGATCATTTTTCTTTGAGGTTACCCTGTGATTTATCATTTTTTCTCTGAATTTTGAACAGTCCATTCTACCTTGCAACATTCTTGACTTCACCATTTAGAAGTTCTGTAAGTACACTATTTTTCCCCTCTTTTTGGTTTGTTGTTGCCCTCCTTTGCCAATTGATGTCTCTGGTTCCCTGTTTATAATCTTGTAAGCTTATTTTACTTTGGATATGCCCATAGCTGTGCTGGTTTCTGGCTTGTGTCCTCTTATATATTAATGGTTGGTTGTTGTTTCCTATTGTTGGTTCTCTATTCAAAAGACTCCCTTTAGTATCTTTTGTAAGGTTGGTCTGGTTTTAACAAATTCCCTTAATTTCTGCTAATCTGGAAATCTCCAAATTTAACCATCATATCTGAGTGACAATTTTCCTGCACATATAATTCTTGATTGGAAATTTTTCTCTTTCAGGGTTTTATATATACCATCTCATTGCTTTCTTGGTTGCCTGGTTTTTGCTGAGAAATCAGAGCTTATTAATGTTGGTTGCCCTTTGTATTTAACTTTTCATTTCCCATGCTGCTTTCAGGATTCTTTCTTTGTCTTTCATTTTGATGAGTTAGATAATGACATGTCTTGATGATTTTCTTTTGATGTCTATCCTTTTTGAGGTTTGTTGGACTTCATAAATGGATATATTCTCATCTTTCATCATATCAGGGAAGTTCTCTTCCAACAAATCTTGGACAATTTTCACAGTGGTTTTCTTCTTCTCTTCCTGTTCTGGAATTCCAATGACACGTAGGTTATTCCTTTTCATGGTATCCCACATGAACCTTAGGCTTTCTCCATTTTGTTTTGATCTCTTTTCTGACTGATCCCTTTTCAAAGAAGTATTCAGGTATTTGTCTTCCATCTCATTAATTCTGTCTTCCAATGATTCCGTTGTACTCCTTTGCCCTTTCAATGTGTTACCTCTTTCTGACGATTTAGTATTAGTCTTCTGGATTTCTGTCTGCAGATTTTGTATCACTTCTAATTTTTCAGTCATTTTGTTCTTGTATTTTCTTCTGAAATTGTTCTAGGGTTTTGTCTGTGTATTCCTTAATTTTATCAGTGCTTTCCTTGATCTGTCTCTCATTCTTGGACGTTATCTAAGTATAATTCTTCTGAATTCCTTACAAGGAAGTTCCAGTGCTGCTTCTTCTTCAGGGATGTGTTCTGGGTCTGTATCCTGGTCCTTTGTTTTTTCTGCTTTATCTTGCTTCTTTTGTGGATTGTGATGGTCTGTTTTCTCTGAGATATTGTGACATCATTGGATGTACATCTCTGTTAACTGCATCAAAAAAGCACAGTCTCTGTCTCTCATTCAGTTGGACAAAAACAACGATCAAAACTATCAAAAAAGTAAAAGCAAATGGACAAAAACACACTGTATAAACAGACAGGAACAATCGCCCAAAAAAGAAAAGAAAAAAAGAAACCCACAATATCTGGGGAAGGTGCAATAAGAGAAAAGAGATAGACTAGGGAAATAATGTGGGAAAAATCCAAAAAGAAAAACAAAGAATGGGGAGAATCACTAGAAAGAAAAAAAAATGAGAACCACGAACAGAGAAGAGAGAAAAAGCTGAAATCTAGAACCTGGGGAGGGAAGAATAAAGTAAAATAACATAAAGGATGAAATAATAATTTTTAAAAAAAAAGGGTGGGGGGAGTCTGGGCAGGGCAGGGCAGGGCACTCCACTCCATCAAAGTACACAGACTGGGATGGAATTCTTGCTGGGCCCAGAAGGTGGGTGGAAGTGAGAGATGGCCCCACCTCCATTCACCAATGGGGGTGTGAGGTATAAGAATAACACAATGAGGGTGTGAGGTACAAGAATAACAAGAGGAATATTGCACCTTTCTAGTCATTCAAGTCCAGAATATCCTTGCAGTCCCCAGCAAGTGGGGCCTACTCTTATGTTCGTGAAATCTGACAGAACGCTGTTGCTTTAAATATCCAAAATGGTCCAAGCACATGTCAACACTCAAAATGGCTGTGTCCTCTGTTGTTGTTGTTGTTGTTAGGTGCCATTGAGTTGTTTCTGACTCACAGCAATGCCGTGAACAGGAGAACGAAACACTGCCCGATCCCGCACAGGCTCCACGATCCCCGCAATACTTGAGCCTATCATCACAGCCACCATGACAATCCATCTCGTTGAAGGCCTCCCCCTCTTTCATTGACTCTCCACCCTACCAGCATGACATCCTTCTCCAAAGAATGGTCCCTTCTGACAACATGACCAAAATAGGTGAGACAAAGTCTGGCCATTCTCGCTTACAAGG
>NW_006921940.1:1418800-1432513 GCF_000298275.1 Orycteropus afer afer | reverse complement strand
TCTTTTTAGTGATCTCTTGTTTTCTTCATGGATAATGTTCTTGATATCCTCCCACAATTTTTTGGTTTTTGGTTGTTGGTGTTCAGTGCATCAAACCTATTCTTTTGATGATCTCTAAATTCAGGATGGATATATTCAAGATCATATTTTGGCTTTCTTGGACATATTTTAATTGTCTTCAACTTCAAGTTGCACTTACATATGAACAGTTAGTTGATGGTCTGTTCCACAATCAGCTCCTGGCCTGGTTTTGGCTGAAGATATTGAGCTTTTCCACCACCTCTTTCCACAGATGTAGTCAATATGATTCCTGTGTGTTCCATCTGGTGAAGTCCATGTATACTGACACTGTTTGTATTGTTGAAAAAAGGTGTTTTCAATGAACAAGTCGTTGGTCTTCCAAAATTCTACCATGCAAGTTCCACTATTATTTCTGTCACCAAGGCCAAATTTTCCAAATACAGGTGATTCTTCTTTTTTTCCAACTTTTGAATTCCAGTCACCAGTGAATATTAACACATCCTGATTGCATGTTCGGTCAATTTCAGACAGCAGAAGTTGATAAAATTCTTCAATTTCCTCATCTTTGGCTTTCGTGGTTGGTGCATAAATTTGAATAATAGTCATATTAATGGGTCTTCCTTGTAAGTGTATGGATATTATTCTATCACTGACAGCATTGTACTTCAGGACAGATCTTGAAACATCCTTTGTGATGATGAATGTCATGCCGTTCCTTTTCAAACTGTCATTCCTGGCGTAGTAGATCATATGGTTGTTTGATTCAAAATGGCCAAAACCAGTCCATTTCAGCTCACTAATGCCAAGGATAGCAATCTTTATGCATTCCATTTCATTTTGACAGCTTCCAATTTTCCTACATTCATACTTCATACATTCCATATTCAGATGATTAATGGATATCTGCAGCTGTTTCTCTTCAATTTGAGTGGTGCCATATCAGCAAATGGAGGTCTTGAAAGCTTTACTTTATCCATAGGAGTAAGGCTGGGTTACTCAGATGATACAGCTCTTTCCCAGTCCTATTTTGAGAGCCTTCTAACCTAACTGGACTATTCATAAAGTTGTGCGGTAATGTATCAAACAGTGTTTCTTTGTTATTCATAAGGTTTTCCTTGGCCAATTCTTTGAGAAGTGGATGGCCTCCTCCTTATTCCTACTTTGTCTCAGTTTGTAAGCTGGGCTGATATCTGTGCACCATGTGCATCCTGCTGGGTTTGAAACACCAGTGGCTCTGTCTCAAAACTCACATCAACACGTCACCATGGCAGGACAAACCAACAGACAAGTTTGTCTCCCTGTTGGAAACCTCTCCTACCATCCTTACCTGGGTCTCTGCAGCTGACTCCTCCTCTGTCCATATTCCTAGGACTTTAATCCCCTTTCTCCTGCTCTCCCACGCTGCTGCTTTAGGCTTGCCTGATTTCCCTCTTCTCACCTAGATCCCTTTGGCTGACTGCTCCTCTGTCCGGGTTCCTGGCTTTTAATCCTCTTTCTCCTGCTCTCTGTCACTGCTGCCACCTGGATCCCTGAGGCTGTGTCCTCTGGATACCCAAAATCTATGGGCCCAGCCCATCTCCCTCTTTGCTGGTTCCTCTTTTATTTACCAGCCACCAGTGCAGTGCTCCATGCAGGCCCTGATCAGCAGTGCAGAATTTTAGGTTAACCCTTAGGTCCTAACACCACTTGGCAATATCCAACTGTGTGTCATCAGGATCACTGACAGACTGCAGCTCCATTTGTCTCCTTTTTTGGTGTTTTCATGCAGGTTCTTCCACAAGTTGGAGTTTAGTCCACTTCTGTATCCTTACTTTCAAAGCTCAGGGCTCCAGGATTATCTTCTATATCTATGTTAATTGATTCATCTTTTGTTTGTTGAAGAAGGTCTGTGTAGTTTGTCTGCCTATTCCAACATCTTATAGGAACTCCTCCTTCTACAACCATTTTTGAATTATCTTCAGCAAAATTTTATTTGTCTCTTATATTATTGATATTGTTCAATAATTTCCACATTCAGTTGGATCAACTTTCTTTGGAATGAGTACTCTTCCTGTCATTTGGCCAAGTAGCTGTCTTCCAAATTTCTTGGCAAAGACCAATGAGTGAGTGCTTCTAGGGTTGATTTCATTCTTTGAAACATCCCACTAAGTGTTTTATCAATTTCTAGAGCCTTATTTTTCACCATGCTTTCAATGCAGCTTGGATTTCTTTGTTCACAACCGTCAGTGTTGATAATGTTCTACCTCTTGAAATGGTTGAATGTCAACCAGTTCTTTTTGGTATAGTTACTATTCAAGCTTTTTTGTTGTTGTTGTTTATTTGTTTTTAAAGGTGTTTGCAAAGAATAATTCTTTGATCTTGCAATGCTATGTCATATGATCTGATCACATGTGGTGTTTTCTATCACCAAGGCCATATTATCCAACTACCTATTCTTTGTTTTCAACTCACATTCCAATAAGCAGTAATTATCAATGTATCTTTGGTGAATATTTGATCAATTTCAGACTGCAGATTTGGTAAAAATCTTACATTTCTTCATATTTAGCATTGTTGTTGTTGTTGTTGTTATGTGCCGTCGAGTCGGCCCCGACTCATAGCGACCCCTCCTTGGGCTTCCGAGGCAGTATCACTACGGAAGTAGGATTGCCCAACCTTCCTTCCGAGGAGTGGCTGGTGGGTTTGAACCTCCAGCCTTCTGGTTAGCAGTCAAGTGCTTTGGTCACTATTGAATAAGTCATATCAACTGGATTCCTTGTAGGACTGTGGATCTTATCCCATCACTGAAAGTGTTGAACTTCAAGATACATCTTGAGATGTTCTTTTTGACATGAATGAAAGTGACTTCAAGTTTTCAGTCCTGGCATTGTATATCATATGATGATTGGCTATTCAAAATGGCTAATATCACTCCCTTTCTTCTCTCTAATACCTAGCATTTCAGTTTTCAAGTATTTCATTTTATTTCTGACAGCTTCACATTTCCTTGGTTTATACATCATGCATTTCACATTTCAACTATTAATGGATGTTTGCCACTGTTTCTTTTCATTTTGATTCATGCCATATCAACAAATTAAAGTTTTGAAAGCGTTACTTTATTCACATTATTAAGGTCAACTCTACTTTGAGGAAGCAGCTAATCCCAGTTGTTGTAGTTGTAGCTGGGTCTCTTCGAACCCGAGGGACCCATCCTCTGACACTATATCAGACAATTTTTTGTTGTTATCTATACACTTTTCACTGGGTAATATTTTTCAGAAGTAGATCAATTCTGTCTTAATCTGGAAACTGTTGAAACCTGTCACTGTGGTTAACTCTGCTGGTATTTAAAGTATTGTTGGCATAACTTCCAGCATCACATCTAAGCCATGTAAGCCACCACATTATGACAAACTGACAGACAACATTATGACTGCTAAGCATAGTTTATATTAAATTTAAGAAAATAAACACTGTTACTTCTTTCATTGACACTTAGAGACTAGCCTTTAGTTCAAAGCAATTACACAAATAGCATATGAACTTGTTGTTGCTGTTGTTATATGCCATTGAGTCAGACCCACCTCATAGTGACCCCTCCTTGGGTTTCTGAGGTGGTATTACTACAGAAGTAGATTGCCCAACCTTCCTTCCAAGGAGTGGCTGGTGGGTTTGAACCGCCAGCCTTCTGGTTAGCAGTCAAGTGCCTTAGGCATTATACTACCAGACCTCTCTATATGAACTTAGCCTTAACTTATTATGGCTTTGTATTCTACTATAGCTTGAGACTGAGGAAGTGAAGTGTAGTCAACAAGTTACATCCCTATTTTCTGAAGCTGTGCTAAGCATCCTGGGCCTTTGGGGATTCTGAGTAGCCAGTGCATGATATATATAAATCTATATCCAGAAGATTGCTCTTCAGGCTCTAGTAATTAAGAACTGAAAAGGAGCAAAGGAACAAGAAATTCTATTTCTAATTTAGAGTAGAAGGGCCTCAGGAAGAATGCCTTGGATTTTCCTTTCTTTCATCTAGCTTAATGGACCATCACAGACAGTAATTGTTTCTACTTTTTCACTGGAGTGTAGCTTAGTACTGTTGAAACAGTCTCATCTGGGATATGGGGTTGGAGCTGGAATTAATCACTCAAATAGAGAGAGGTATGAACAAGTGCATGCACTCTGAGTTCCCTGACAGCTATGTGGCAAAGCATTATTTCAGCCTAATTGGGGATCTTTTTTCACATTTAGGTATCCGGAGGTAAGCAACTGGACCATTGAGATGAGGAGGACGAAGCACCTGTAGAAATGACTTTTGTCTATATTTCCAGCTCTGTAAGAAGGAAACAAGCAGGTTTATCTATCTATCTATCTATCTATCTATCTATCTATCTATCTATCTATCTATCTGTTTATTAAGCACTGTATGTTCCATAGGGGATAAATTAACAGAAAGCAAAACTAGCTGTAATAAAATAATTTATGAAAAGTTCCAAATAACCTATGCAGAGCATAAATTACCTGGACTGGCATAATGTGAAAGGCACAGTACAGAATTCTTTATGATTTTAAGCCTCCACATGTTGATGATCCATTGACATGTCAACCCTCAGTTCCTTGACCATTTCTCCAAGAATAATTTCCTGAATATTATCTCATGTGGTCATAGCCATAATCCTTCCATGACATTTCATTGTAAGCTCTCCATTTTTTAATTTCGAAACCCTACTCTGTTCACACCATTAACCATATTTCCAACCCAATTATCCTTTATATTTTCTCCTGACGTCAATAATCTTTAGTTCTGACAAGAATTACAATGCTTGAGAATAAAAAGCAAAGAGAAATGGGGGAGAAAAAAAAAACAGATGGGCCAGACCACCAGCCTCATTGTACAACATTCACACTGCATTTCTCTAGTTCATTCGTTCATTCATTTCTCCACACTAATCAATTCTTTGGTCAAGCTTTTCCCATTTTCATAAGTTTCCACAATTTTCTACCCATCTTCTGTTGCATCTCACTTTATCATATTATTTCCTATTTGATTGAGGAAAAAAAGAAACAATGACTAAGGAATTTACAAGAATATCTTTCAAATCTACCCATCTCACTTCATCTGTAACCATTTACTCTAATTTTTTTTCTGTTATTATGGAAAAACTGCCTGGCACATATATAAGCCAGCATTTAAATTTGTGTACTAGATCTAGGCTACTTTCACATACTCCAAGACATCACTCCAGATTTATTCCAAACAATACTTACATTCCTCTCCCGAATTCTTTTTTTGTTCATATTACATAAGCCCCATCAGCAAATGGATATGCTCTTATATTGTCAACCGAAGAAGTGGATCTTTTGACTTTCAATTCTGCTTCATTTAAAATTAATTTCCTTAGGGAGTAGAACAAAAGAGTTTATTTACCATCACACAAAATGATGTCTTTCTACATAAATGTTATATACTTTTATTTTGTGTCTAGTAACATTTTGTATCTTATTGCATTTTTCCACACACAGTGTCCAAATATAGACTTGTTCTTGGACTACCATAAAGACCATGAATTCATAGCGGTCTCAATTAGTTACATGTCCCAATTTTCCCCTTCATTGTAATCCATGGTGCTTTTTACTCTTATAGAAGCACTAGCAGCACAACTTTTGAAATCTTTAACAAGATTGCTGAATCTTTGTAATTATGAAGATCAGAATACCTAAAACTGTAATGGGAAAAGAGGCAAACAGGGAAGACTAGGGACAAATGATATGGTTTGGTGCTGTTAAGTCCATTTTGACTCATAATGACCCCATGTGACAGAGTAGCACTGCTCCATGCGATTTCCTAGGCTGTTGTTTTATGGAAACAGATTACCAGGTCTTTCTTCTGTGGAGTTACTAGGTGAGTATGAACTACTAACATTTTGGTTAGCAGCCAAGTGCTTAACCATTACATCACAAAGCTCCTTAAGTGACATATAGTGTGAGGATTCATGGACTATATATAAAGTAGACATTTTCTGGGATATCTCTGAGTCAATAGACATACATTTCATATGAAGGCAGAGATTTTCCAAGGTAATATAATTTCATATTTTTGTATATAAATTTATATAAGTGTTCAGAAATATATCACTTTGACTTTTGTAGATTGGATTTTAAATGTGTAGATGTTAATGTAGCATATCAAAATTAATTTTTGATAATCGATATAATCTCTTAATCGGGAGTGTTGATTTTATACTAAAGACTGCTGAGTGTGAAGTTCTGCAATATTGATTTTTTGAGCAAAAGACTTTCCAAATGTTAATAAAAATAGAGTATGCATGGAGAACTTTTGCAGCTTAACTAGCACTGGCTGTGGATGTCTACCATCTGGTGCTACCAAGCATGGATGGATTAGTTTTAACATCAGAGAAAATGAAATGCTCTACATAATCAGATGGTAAAATAGCACTAATGATCTGTGCATATAATCAAGTACAGTGTGAGAGTAGACAGAATTCTTGAAGCCAAAGACCAAAGAAAGAGCTAGAGTAATTTTATATTTGCAATACTTCAAAATTAACATTACAATAAACAGCTGGGAACAGCATGCACTATAATTCTTTGGAAAATTATGATTTAGAGATAAGATTCTTCCCTTTATTTTTAACTAACTGTGGGATATGATGGCAAGCCAATATTTTACACCAAAAATTTATGAAATAATGTAATAACAAAACAAATTCATGTAAGGACTCTACTATCTGGGAATAGTAACATAGTATTAATTAAAGAAGTGATGGAAGATGTGAAAAGAAAACTGAAGAACAACCAATGGATTCAAGGTACCTAATATTTTTTGGGGAAATTTAACATTTTCTAGCACATTCAAAAGAAAGAAACAAAAATCATTGAAGTAGGAAAGGGAAAACAAATCTCTTATTTCTAAGAGAAGTGTACATAAATTTATATATATACTTATATATATATATATATTTAAACTAACCAATGAGGATTGGAGAAACTCCTATAGAAAATGAACATAAAATTTATCTAAAAACACATATTGAAAAGATGAATTACAGGTGAAATACATATAGAAAATAAATTTCTTTTAGCCTCAAAGTATATTTTTAAATAAATTTTCAATCAATTTACACTTTATGTGAGGTATATCTATAAAATTATTAAGAATAGTAAATATGTAAAAACATTAAACCAGGGGAATGAAAACTGGTTAAGAATGTATTTGAGACAAAATGTATTTCAAGTAATATTTAGCAAAACACAGAAATTGCTAAGAAACCTAGATTTCCTGTTAGAGTTTGTCCTTTACAGGAATTATGTGGATCATATACCATCTTTGAAATCCACATCTGAGTATAAGTTATATATCTTAGTTTGGGCTTAGAAATGAAATTACAAGCAATTTATGACCATACAGACTGAAATTGAAAAACTATGACTATTTATCAACATAAAGAAAACAAAAATCCTCACAACTTGATCAATAAGCAATATCATTCATAGTAAATGCAGAAAATAATGAAGTTGTCACAGATTCCATTTTACTTAGATCCACAATCCACAACCCAGAAGCAGAAGCCAAGAAATAAAAAGATATATTGCCTTGGGCAAATTGGCTGCAAAAGTCCTCTTTAAAGTGTTAAAGAATAAAGATAACACTTTGAAGACTAAGGTGCACCTGACTCAAGCCACTATCTTTTAAAGAGCCCCCATATGCATGTGAAAGCTACACAGTGAATAAGGAAAACTACAGAATTGATGAATTTGAGTTTGGGCTTTGGAAAGAACTGAATTACACCATGGATGAACAGAACACACAAGTCTATCTTGGAAGAAGTACAGCTGGAATGTTCCTTGAAAGTGAGAATGGCCAGATTTATCTCTTATACTTTGTGCATGTTATCAGGAGGAATCAGTTTCTGGAGAAGAAAACTATGCTTAGTAAAGTGGAGGGTCAGCAAAAAAGGGGAAGATCCTCAACGAGTTGGATTGACACAAAGGTTGCAATCATGGGCTCAAGAATGGCAGCAATTCTGAGGGTGGCTCAGGACAAGCAAGTGTTTCATTCTGTTGTACATTGGATCACCATGAGTCACAAGGAACTGTTGGCACCTAAAAACAACAACACCATGATTATTTATACAATGTAAGTGAGAAAAGTATGATTCCCTTTCTGGCTTGATTGTCAAAGGGCATCTCCTTGGAGGCTTCCTTCTAAGGAGAATTGGGATTAGATCAAAACAGTATTTGCATCTGGTTTATTAATTATGGACTGAAATTTTAATATTTAGAATATAAAGAGTCATTAAGTGGATGTCAGCCAACTATACTCCTACCTTTGTTGTTGGCGTGTGCAAGTAATTGCTAAAAAAAAGATGTTCAGGAAACTATAAGTCTTTTAGTAATGTGCTGAAAATTTCAAGAAAGATAATCTTTATGCTGATCCAAGATTTATACCAGATTTGATACAAACAAAAAATAAATTGCTTATGTTTAAGCTCATTGGAAGCCTGTGCTGATTCTAAAGCAAAAAGCCAGAATCTAAAGCAAAAATCAAGTGAGTCTGAAGAAATTTCTGGGAAATGTTTCAGAAAATATAGGAGCAGAATTGATGATGCTGTAGGAGATTAATGTGAGTAGCTGATCATAGTTGTCAATATCTTAATGTAAATTTCTGCTTTTGCAACAACACATAGCTTTGCTGGTCAGATGCTAGTTAACTTAGGTGAGCAAAGTTGGCCATCTCCCCCTAGTTGGAAAGGAATAGTTTTCTGAAGCTATATTTTATTCTCTTCTCTTTCTTACCCACGGTACAAGTGCATGTTGATGAACATTTGAGCAGTTTCCAGATTACATTACATTACATTCCACATTACAAACAATGTGATTATTGACATTCTCATCCATTTCTTATGAGGCACCTGAGTTTTTCTACATTCTCTACCGCTAACCAGAAGGCTCATGGTTCAAACCCACCAGCCACTCCTCTGAAAAATGGTTGAGCAATCTACTTCCGTAGTGATACCACCTCAGAAAACCAAGGGAGGGTCGCTACAAGTTGGATCTGATTCCACAGCAGTGCATTTTATACCTGTATAACTTGCATATTCTACTTTGCTAAGAATGCCAAATTATTTCATAAATAACTGTACAATTTATAAACCACCACCAATTTATGTGTTCCTTTAAAATTTGTATATAACAACCTAGTGTGTGCATATTTATTTTTGTTTGCAGTTGATATCATGTTTAAAGCAGTGTTTCAGAATAAAGTTTAAATTTTATCCATTGTCTGCCACATATTTGATAGTAATATTATAATAATATAATACAACTGCACTCTTGCAGATCACTATTTACCTCAACTCAGAAACTTTATTTGGACTTATTTCATATGTAATAAACAGATACTAGACATACATCAATGCTTCACTGAAAATGTTCTGTATATCAGTTATATCCTTTCAAGTTTCATTTGCCTTCCCAAATTTATAGTCTTTCAATATTTCTCTGGATATTTGAATTTGAATTTGAATATAGTTTTCTGCCTTTATAAATTGTTGGAAATATTAGGAATTGTGATTTATAGCAGAAAATAAGCATTTTCTTTATTTTTTGGGAAATGTTTTGCTTTTATCAATCCATATATTTATTTATGAATGATAGAAATATTTTATTTGTTTGAGATTGGTGGATAGAGTGAGTCTTGATTCTTATCTAGATTATGTGAACCACAATAAATATGCGTTCTTATTTTATTCATGTATTTATAAAAACTATGTTCAGAGTACAAAGAAAAATAAATTGTGATAAATGATTCTGATACTAAAAAAACTCTAGTCTCTTATTAACAAATGAGAACTCTAAAACTTAGTTAAAAATTAAACAGTGAAAATTTATTTGGAAAGAAATAGTCTTGTAACAAAATGAATTAAATAAATCTGTTATTAGAGTGAAATATATAATCTCAAGCCTTTATTAAAAAAATTAAAGTGACAAAATTAATTAAATAAATAAACAACTTTCAAATACAAGAAAGAGAAAGAAAATAAAAACCCTCAATTTAATGAAAGTAGGACAGGAAATTAATGAGCATAAAACTTGGCTGATGCATTATTAATGAAAGGAATAAAAAAAAAGAGCTAAATTTTTGAAGGGAAAAAAGAATAAGACAAATGAAATCAAGAATGTCTGCTTATGGAAAACTATAGAAACAAAACTAAACAGACTAGAAATGAGAAAAAATATTACCACATAGACAATTTTATTTTTCAGTAGTCTAAGCTGATATATTGAAAATATATTTTTTGCTTTCCCCACTGCATTTTCTAAAAACGTTTTCATAAAGAGTTACAGAAATTTTTCTTCAACCAATCCTTATCCATCATTAAAGGTCTGTTCAGACTTTCCATATTATTTCTCTCATTCCATTCCTGTGATTTACATAGTGCCTAAGGCACTTGACTGCTATCCAGAAGGCTGGAAGTTCAAACTCACCAGGGACTCCTCAGAAGGTAGGTTGGGCAATCTACTTCCGTAGTGATGCCACCTCAGAAACCCAAGGAGGGGTCGCTGTGAATCAGATCCAATTTGACCACAGTGTGTTAGCATTTGGCTGCTAAGGAGAAGATTGGTGGTTCAAACCCACCAGCTGCTCTGCAGAAGGATGATGGGGCAATATATTTCAATAAACATTTCCAGCCTTGGACCCAATGGGATTTACTATGGGTCTCATTCAACTCAATGGCAGTGAGTTTGGTGTTTTTGGTTTTATACTCCATTAAGAAGGTATCTGGACACTTTATTACTCAGATTATATTAGATGCATCTGACAAAGTCTACTTCTGATTGTCTTCCTTTTGTTTTGTTTTATAACTTTTTTTTTTTTTTTACATTTTATTGGGATTTGAGTGCAAGTGTATAGAATAATTTTTTTTCCATTCAACAGTTCATACACATTTTGTTTCATGACATTGATTACAATACCTACAATATAAGAGTTCTCTTCCCACTTCCTCCCTGTGGTTACTTGTTCCCTGTGTCCTTCTTTCCTATGCTTTCCTGTCTTCTGAGTTTCTCCCTGTGCAGATGCTGTCCTTTTTATCCCCATAGTTGACTGTTGTAACAAGTGCACCTCCCTGGTGTAAGTGTTCACCTTGTGGACTTATAATTTTACTAAAGGTTAAGCCATTTGAGTGAGTTTAATTCCAGGACCAAAGGGTGACAAGGGGTTATAGTCTCTGGGGTTTCACCAGGGTCTATCAGACCAGGAAACCTGGTCTTTGTTTTATGATTTTGAGTTTTGTTCCACATTTGTCTCCCATTCTATCAGGGACCTACAACTTTAAGCTTTTTCCAGGTGGTTGGAAGTGATAGCCAGATACCATGTAGTTCTTCTGGTCTCAGGATCATATAGGTTGAGGTTTCCATGGTCCACTAGTCTTTTGGAGAAATTCTTTCCATGCACCTCATATTTTCTTCAGTCTTATTTACTATGGACAAGAAGACAACAATGCTTGCTTCTTAGATGGCAAGCTTTTTAAGACCCCAGTAACTAATCACCAAAGCAGAATGTTGAACAATGTTTTTGTGTACTATGCCATGCCGATTGAGCTTGATGTCCTTGGCAATCATGGTCTCAAGCTCACAGGTCTGGCAACTCATGCCCTCAAAGTGTTTGGTTGTGCCTGAGAAGATATCATAACTTTGTTCCTTGTTCACTCTAATATAAATATGGGCATTATTATAGTAGTACAAATATGCCTATAGAAATATCATCTGCCAAACCTGTCATGTGTATATTCCCATTCACCTACATATAAACAAACAAACTCACTGCCATCGAGTTTGATCCAACTCATAGCCACCCCTCCTTGGGTTTCCGAGTAGGTATCTCTACGGAAATAGATTGCCCAACCTTCCTTTCAAGGTGTGGCTGGTGGGTTTGAACTGCCAGTGTTCTGGTTAGCAGTCAAATGCCTTAGGCACTACACCACCAGAACTCCCTGATCATTTTGCCTGTCTACCTATGTATCCATCCATAGATTAATGTTTGTTATTACTGATAATGCACTAATGTGCATGTAATGGTATTTACTTTTGTTGTCTGTATCTCTTGTGCAATTCACCATGTCTTCCATTTCCTTAGTGATACTGTGCTGGTCACCTGCTTTTGGTATGTAGTCTTTCCCTTCACCCAAATGAATGTCTCTTACCTAGCTAGTAATTTTCCCTCCCCTCCCATCTTTGGTAAACAAAAAAGAAATTTTTCTTCTGATTGAAAACCATTCCTTGACTTTTTATAAAACTGGACTCATACAATATTTGTCTTTCTGTGACTGACTTATTTCATTCAGCATGATGTCCTCCATGTTCTTCCACATTATGATGTATTTTGTATATTCTTCATTATTCTTTAATGTTGCATAGTATTCCATTGCATAATATGTATCATAATTCATTTAGCCATTCATCCGTTGATGGACACTTAGGTTTTTCCATCTCTTTGCTATAGTGAGTAGTGCTGTGATGAACATGAATCTGCATTTATCTATTCTTGTCCAATGTAGCACATCTTCAGGATATATAACTAGTGGTGGGATTGCTGGATCAAATGGCATTTCTACTTCCAACTTGTTAAAGAAGCCCCGTACCATTTTCCACAGTGGTTGTACCATATTACAGCCCAACAGCATGGTATGAGTATTCCTATCTCTGCAAACTCTTGCCAGCACTTGCTGTTTTGTTTTCTTGAACTCTGTTATTTCTGGGGTGAGATGATATCTCCTTGTTGTTTTGATTTGCATTGCTCTAGTGGCTAATGAGAAGCTCTGGTAGTATAGTACCTAAGGCACTATACTCAGTCAATAGTACTTGACTGCTAACCAGAAGGCTGGCAGTTCAAACCCACCAGCCACTCCTTGGAAGGAAATTTGAGCTATCTACTTCTGTAGTGTAGTGGTACTGCCTCAGAAACCCAAGGAGGGGTTGCTATGAGTTGGATCCAACTTCATGGCAGTGATTTTTTTTTTTTAATGGATTTTGGCATTTTGTCAAAGATCAGTTGTCCATAGGTTAATTGATCTATTTCTGGATTCTCTATTCTATTCCACTGTCTATGATCTGTTGTTGTACCAATACCAGGCTGGTATTGTAGGTTTTGAGACTGGGAACTGTAAGACCTCCTACAATTGTTCTTCTTTACTAGTGCTTTATTTATCCAAGGTTTATTTCCTTTCTATATAAAATTAGTGATTTTTTTTCCATGTTCGTAAAGAATGTTGATGGAATCTGGATCAGGATTACATGGAATCTGTATGTTGCTTTGATCTATATTTACATTATAACAATGTTTGGTCTTCCTATACACGAGTATGGTATATTCTTCCATTTATGTACATCTCTTAAATTTATGGAAGTAGTGTGTAGTAGTTTTCTTTGTATATTTACTATGTGCCCTTGGTCATATTTATTAGTAAGTATTTTATCTTCTTGGTAGCTGTTCTGGTTACCTAATGCCACTCTGACAAGAATATACCACAAATGGGATGGCTTAAACTAATGGGAGTCTATTCTTACAATTTGGACACTTGAAGTCCAAGTTGAGTGCCAAGCTCTAGGGGCTGGGTGGAAGCCCCTTGACCTTGGGCTTTAGCTCTGCCTGCAGCTCCCGGCCCACTAAAGCTAGAGGCTTTTCTTCAC
>NW_006921940.1:1410852-1418045 GCF_000298275.1 Orycteropus afer afer | reverse complement strand
AAGTCAAATGTCTTAGGGGCAATAGAAATATTTGACAGAGGGCATTCTTTTCTGTCTCCTGTTCACAAAGGGAATGATTTCAGTAGCTCTCTCTTGAGAATAATGTTGGCTGTACCTTTTGTGTATATGCCCTTCATTATGTTGTGGAGTCTTCCTTCTTTTACTCTTTTGCTGATAATTTTCATCAGGATTGGGTGCTGGATTTTATCAAATGCTTTTTCTGTACCTATTTATATATTCACATCATTCTTTTCTTGTATTTATTTATGTGATGGATTATGTTTATTGGTTTTCTAATGTTGAAACATCCTTCAATACTTGGTATGATTCCTACTTGGTCATGGTGCATTATTTATTTATTTAGATGTAAATAAAGATTGGATAATATTGTGTAGGATTTTGTTGGAAAATTTGTGTGTCTATATTCATCAGGGATACTGATCTATAGCTTGTTTTCTTTTTAGTGGTGCCCTTGCTTGGTTTTGGTATCAAGGTTACACATGCTTCATAAAATGAATTTGGGAGTAATACATCATTTTCTATGTTCTGGAATATTTTGAGAAGGACTAGTGTCAGGTCTTCTCTGAATGTTTGATAGAATTCTTCAGTGAAGCTGTCTGGGCCAAGACTTTTTATAATTTTTATTTGTTTTGTTCATTTGTTTGTTTTTATGACCTCTTCCGTTTCTTCTTTTGCCATAGAACCATTCAAGTTTTCTACTTCAATCTGTGTTAGTTTATTTAGGTAAATAGCATGTTTCTACAATTCTGTCCATTTCTTCTAGGTTTTAAATTTGTTGGATTATAGTTTTTCATTGTTTTTGTTTTGGTTGATTAGTTGTGATGTCACTCATTTCATTTCTTAGTCATATGATTAATATCTGCTCCTAGTTTCCTTCATCAAATTTGCCATTGGTTTATCAATTTTATTTTTCTTTCAAAGAAGCAATTTCTAGTTTTGCTGAGTCTTCTTACTGTTGTTCTGTTTCATTTATTCTGGATCAGATCTTTAATCATTCTTTTCTTCTGGTCACTGTAGGCTTTTTTTTTTTTTTTTGCTGCTCTTTTCTTAATTGTTGGAGATTTGGGGTTAAGGTTTTGATTTTGACTCTTTCCTCTTTTTTGCTATAAATTGCCCTGTGAGCACTGCATCTGCTGCCAAAAGATTTTTTTTGTGTTGTATTTTCAGTCTCATTTGATTCAAGGAATTTCTCAGGTTCATGTTTTATTTCTTTTATGACTAAGTAACTTTTAAGGAAGACACTATTCAGTTTCCATCTATTATTTCCCCCTTTATCTTCCTATTATTTTTTTTTTTTTCTAATTTTGTAGCATTATGATCTGAGAAGATGGTTTTCAATATTATGATGTCTTTAAATTTATTGAGGTTTTCTTTGTGGGTTAACATATGGTCTGTTCTGGAGAGTGTTTCATGTGCACTGGAAAAGAATCTACATCGTGCTGTTGTTGGGTGAAGTGCATTATATACATATATGAAGTTTATCAGATAAGTATTATCACTTCTTCCTTATTTGTTGGACAACTTGCTCGATATGTTATTTTCCAAACTTTGATTTTCAGTCTGTTTTTTTCTTTGTGTCTAAGATGTGTTTCTTTTAGACATCATATGGATTTTTTGAAAAATGCATTGTGAAACTCTCTATCTATTGATTGGTGCATTAAATGCATTTATACACAGTATAATTATTGACAGTTATGAATTTATCACTGTCATTTTTGTTATTTATTTATTTATTTATTTGATGGTGGTGTTGATTTCTTTGTTCCACATAATTTTCTGTGCTGAGTTTATTTTGTTTATGATTTTTTTAATTTCCTTTGTGCCTATTGTGTAAGAATTTGTTAAATATTTGTGTCTTTCCTCTATTTTTATTTTGCTGAGGTTTTTAAATTATCTTTGAGGTTACCCTATGATTTATTATTTTCTTTCCAAGTTTAAAATAATACATTCTATCTCAAAATCTTCTTGATTTTCCCTCCTTTTGGGGGTTCTATATCTACACTTTTTCGTTCTTTTTTTTTTTTTCACACTTTTAAGTCCTCATTTACAAACAAGTTTCTCATTACCTGTTTACAGTCTAATAAATTTATTTTACTTTGGGTGCTTCTACATCTGTGTTGGTTTCCAGGTTATGTTGTCATGTGTGTTAATCACTGGATGTTGTTTTCTGTTTGTTCTCTGTCTGCAGGATTCCCTTTAGCATCTTTTGTAATGTTGGTCTGGTTTCTACAAATTCCCTTAATTTCTGGTTATCTGGAAATGTCCTAATTTCAACATCATATTTGAAAAACAATTTTGCTGTGTGTAATTCTTGGTTGGCAATTTTTTTTTTCTTTTAGGGTTTTATATATGTCATTTCATTACCTTCTCACTTTCATGATTTCTGCTAAAAAATCAGAGACCAGTGTTATTGCTTGCCTTTTGTAGGTAATTTTTCATTTATCCCATGCTACTTTCAAGATTCTTGTCAAGATTCTTGTCAAAGTCTTTGTCTTTGATTTTAGGGTTTGATTATGATATGCCTTAATGGTTTACTTTTGGGATCTATCCTGTTTGAGGTTCATTGAACTTCTGGAATGGCTATCTTCTCATCTTTAATTATATTACAGACATTTTCTTCCAACAAATCTTTGACAGTTTTCTCTGTGGTTTTATTTGTCTCTACCTGTGAATTTAATTCACATGTAAGTTATTCCTCTTGGTAGTGTCTCACATAAATCTTAGGCTTTCTTCATTTTCTTTTCTTTTCTTTTATTCTGATTGTTCCCTCAACAAAGTTGTATTGGAGATTTGTCTTCAATCTCAATAATTCCATCTTCCATTGATTCAATTCTACTCTTTTGCCTTCCAATGTTTTATCTATTTCTAAAATCTTATTATTAATCTTCTGGATTTTTATTTGCTATTTTTGTATGGTTTCTAATTTTTCACTAATTTGTCAGTTTGTTCAAGTATTATTTTCCTTAATACTTCTAGAGTTTCATCTTTGTTGTCTTTTATGTTGTCAATGTTTCCCCTAATCCATCTCTCAATTTGTGCAAAGTACCTAAATATAAGTCTTTAGAATTCCTTTTCAGGTAGTTTCTATGACACTTCTCCCTCAAAGAAATTCTCTGGCTTTTTATTCTGGTACCTTGTTTGGATTTTTGGATTTTTTTTTTTTTTTAATCTTGCTTCTTTGTGTGAACAGGGGTTATCAATTGTCTCAAAGACATTGTGAAGCCATTTTATTAATATTTATTTGGTGATTCCATGCTGGTGTGATTCTCCTTTTTTTTTCCTGCTGTATTTTGTTCTGATATATCTGAGAGAGGGCAATGTTATTGTGTTACTCAATATGGTAGCTTAGCAGCATTTAGCCACTCTCCACCTTTTTTCCTGTTAGGAACGATAGAAGATGAGGATGTGAGCATAGATCTCTGTTAGCTATTCAAGTACAGCAGTTGAGTGCAGATTGGGCTGATATTGGCCACTGATTATTCTTGATTGGTTGGTGTAAAAGCAGATGTTGGCCCTAGCCCAGTGGGTGTGCATGTGGTTGGGTTATGTGGGCATGGTTGCTGTCTACTGCCAAGTTAGACAATGAAAAAAATAAAACACACAAAAAAAAATAAATAAATAAAAACACAAACAGCATAAACCAACATCAGCAACAACAAAAGAATAAGTAAATGAATAAAAAGAAAAAATTGAAATGAAAGAAGAAGAAAAGAGCAGAAAGAAAGAAAAGGATAGGAAAAACAAAAAGAGAAAAAGAATAGACAAAAAGAAAAGAAACTGGAAAAGGACAAAAAAATAATTCAGGATGGGATAGAAAACAAAAAACAAAAAGAAAGGAAGGAAAAAAATAATTTAAATAATAAACAGAAAACTGGTGAGTCAGGGCACTTGTTTATTGTTTCTGCTGGCCAAGCATATGGCAGAGAACAGTGCATCTGGTCCTGGTACTAATTGTTGCCTACCTAGAAGACAACTGGGGACAGGGTATTTGATCTCAGGTGAGTTCCTGTTGACCTTTTGACCCAGATTGTCTGGGGTTAGGGTGCCTGGACCTGGAATAGCTTCTTACTGACCCAAAAGGCAGCTGGATGCAAGGTCCTTGGTTCCTGAATGAATTCTTGCTGATTCAAAATGCAGCTGGGACAGGGCATCTAGTCCTGGAAAAAGTTCCTGCCTTCCTAAAAGACAGCTGGGTGTAGGTACCTGGTCCCAGAAAAAGTCCCTGTCAGCTAAAAAGGGAACTGGGTAACTGATATTTGAACTAGTTCCTGCCTACCCTTAAGGAGACCAAGGGCATGGCACCTGATCCCAGATGAGTTCCTGCTCGCCTAGAATGTGTCTCGTGTCAGGGTACCTTGACCAAGAAAAACATCCTGCCAGTACAAAAAGTGACTGGGAGCAAAGTGGTTGGTTACACAGGGGTTTCTATTTGCCCCAAAAAGGAGCTGTGGGCAGTATTTCTAATCCCAAGCAAAGTTCCCTCTGTCTCAAAAGCTAACTGGATGTAGTAACCTGTTCCCAGAAAAAGTTCCTGCCCTACCAAAAAGTGTCTGGTCTCAGAAAAAGTTCCTAATTACCCAGAAGATGGCTGGGAACAGGGCACCTAGTCCCAGGCTTGGTTCCTTCCTGGCCAGAAGTCAGCTAGTGGGAGGGCATCAGTCCAGGATGCAACTTCCTCTAGCTCAGGAGCTGTGTGTAGGAATGGCTGTACAGCTTTTCACCAGGAGGGTTTGGGGGTGTTGGGAATAAGGGGAAGAAGCAAAATATCACACCTTTATCATTAGCCTCCAGTATTGTTGCCCATGCAGTCCTCAGCAAGCAGAGTTGATTCTCAGATTATAGTATAAGTAGAATATTTGTATGGGTTTGGTATCTGAGTTCAAGTGGTTTAAAGCATGTCTTTCGAGGTGAGAAACTACTTGATACTGAAAAAAGTTCACAACATAATAGTTGAAGATTGATGGGCACAATGAGAAGAGTCTCTTATAAAGAAGGTAAATAAGGATACTTTTCTTTGATAGGCAATTGGTTTGCAAGTTATTGTTTCAGATATACTTAATTGATACGAATTTCCTGAAGCCAGCTATGAACCAATTTATTGGTTTTCTCCCCTTATCTTTCTCAAAGGGAAAAATATGAAAAGAAGTGAGCATTTCTTCCAGGAAAATTTTCCCTGAGAAAGATAAGGTCAAATCTAATAAAGATTTTCTTTTTTTAATGAAATATAAACTTAAAATTTAGCCATTATTTTATGTTGATGTTTTAATGTTACTCTATGCAACTAAAATTAAATACCATTTAAAGTAGAATCTAATTTGAATGTGTTTATATGAAATCAAATCCAAGTAGTCATTGATACATTTTTCCTTCATATATGAAGAGAGAAATCTCCAATTATTATGTTCCTCATTTACTTTAAGGCTTGTAGTAAAAATGTCTATTGTTTCCTCAAACTGAGAAACAATGGGAACGGTTTTCCTATTGCTCATCCATTGTACATTTAGCTATTTTAATCATAGAACCACTCGATAGCCCCTTCAACTCTGTGTAGCTTACTTTTAGAGAAATATTCATTCTGCCTGTGGTCTGAGCACATATATATGGACTCCCAAAGTTATGGCTTTACTCTCAAATTAAAAGTATTTGTCAAAAATTTCTTAATGGCACTTTTGATGCTGTGAGAGGTGCTTTTTTCCCCAAAATATATCCCTATTTAAAAAAAAAATTATTTTGGTTATTTTTATGGCTTTGATGCAAAGAATAAAGTAACATGAAAGTATTCAGTTATATTCACCCAATGGACAATGAAATGAATAAGGAAGGCTGGAGAGGAGTTGATGCTTTTGAGTGGTGATGTTGGAGAAGAACACTGAAAGTACCATGGACTGTCAGAAGAATGAACAAATCTATCCTAGAAGACGGATAGCCTGAACACTCCTTGGAAGAAAGAATGGCCAGACTTTGTCTCACCTACTTTGGTCATGTTGTCAGAAGGGACCATTCCCCAGAAAAGTGTATTATGCTTGGTAAAGTGGACGGTCAGCAAAAAAGAAGACTCTCAACAAGATAGATTGCCACAGTGGCTGCTATGATAGGCTCAGATATAGCAAGGATTGTGAAGATGGCATATGACCAGGTAGTGTTTTGCTCTTTTGTACATAGGCTCACTATGAGTCAGAGCAGATTTGATGGCACTTCACAACAACATTCACCCAAACCTGTACTTATATTAATTTATTTGTTTCCTTATTTATTGTCTGTCTCTTAAATTGACTATATGTTCCTGAAGGATATGAATTTGTGTTACCCTTTGCCATTTATCTGGTGACCATAAATATATTCGTTGTATGTAAAGCACATAATTAATAGTTACTGAATGTATAAAATAGATACCAAATTGATATACCACTTAAGCTATTTTATTATATTGTTATTAAAATATGGAAAAGCATAGTTGTGCCATTTACTTTAAGGCCTGTAGTAAAAATGTCTATTGTTTTCTCAAGTTTTGAGATTTCAAAATCAAAATATCAAAATAAATAACTAAAATTTGACTGTAATAAACACATAAGCCATCTACTGCTATCTGATCAATTCCAACTCATAGCAACCCTGTCGGAGAGAGTACAACTGATCTGCAATATTTCCAAGGCTGTAATTCTGTACAGAAGCAGACAGCCATATCTTTCCCCTACAGAGTGGCTGATTGGTAACTGCAACTTTTCAGTTAGCAACAAATTCCCTTAAACACTACACCATGAAGGTTCCTTGTAAACACATATAGATAGATAATAAACTAGGTACTTAGAACAATGGTAGATATATTATTATTTCATTATGTTATACTGATCTAACATTCTCTCTAAAAGCCCTTTCCCAAGTGATGGATTTGTACACATGATTATTTTTCACATCTATGAATAAATTTCAAGTGTTAACTTTAAAATTTCCTTGAGTGACTGATCTGGCAACGCTTAGAAGCAAGTAGTTCTTTGGTCATAAAGACTTTGGAGTGTAGTAGTTAATTTTTTAAAAAAGAAACTCCTGTTCATACATCTAATAATGTGAAGTTTGAACAGTCTTAATAGAATATTTTTACAGAAAAATAACATGTATAGACTGCATTTTGAGAAGCTGAAACAGTTTTTCTGTTTTCAACTTTATAATTTTTT
>NW_006921940.1:1391435-1392415 GCF_000298275.1 Orycteropus afer afer | reverse complement strand
GATTCCTCTACACCAGCAAAAAAAATTGCTTACAAATAAATAAGGAAATAAATATCCTTGCAATAGCTACAAAAAAAAATAGAATACTTAGGAATAAATCTTACCAGGGAGACAAAATCCTGTAAAAAGAATACTACAAAAGACTACTTTAAGAAACTGTAAGAGATCTACATAAATGGAAGAATATACCATGTTCCTGGATAGGAAGATTGAACATTGGGAAAATGTCAATTCTACCCAAAGCGATCTATATATTCAATGCAATCTCAATCCACGCCCCATCAACATTCTTTAAGGATATGGAAAAAACAATCACTAACTTTATCTGTAAAGGAAAGAGACCTCAGATAAGCAAAGCATTATTGAAGAACAACAATAAAGTAGGAGGTCTCACACTCCCAGATTTGAAAACCTACTACTGTACAGCCACAGTATTCAAAACTGTCTAGTATTGGTAGAATGAAAGACACATAGACTGATGGAGTAGAATTGAGAACCCAGGAATTGATCTATCAACTTATGGTCAGATGATCCTTGACAAAGGGCCAAAGTCCATTAAATGTGGAAGAGATGGTCTGTTTAATAAATGGTGGGGACAAAACTGGATATCCATTTGTATAATAATAAAACAAGATCTGTACCTCACATTATACACAAAAACTAACTCCAGATGGATCAAAGACTTAAATATGATACCTAAAAGTATAAAGTTCCATGAGAAAAAACTAGGGGCAAATTTAGGGGCCCCAATATATGGTATAAATAAGCTATCAAGCATTACCCAAAATGCACAAACAGTAGAGGATAAACTAGATGAATGAGACCTTCTAAAAATTAAATTTTTATGTGATTCCAAAGACTTCTCCAAAAGAGTCAAAAGAGAACCTACAGATTGGGAAAAAAATATTTGGCATCAACATACCTGACAAGGGAACTATCTCTAAAATTTGTAGAAAACTCCCACAGCACAACAACAAAAA
>NW_006921940.1:1388248-1390916 GCF_000298275.1 Orycteropus afer afer | reverse complement strand
GAACAGATATATGCACACCCATGTGCATTGAAACACTATTTATAATAGCCAAAAGATGGAAACAACCTAGGTGCCCATCAACAGAAGAATGGATAACCAGACTATGGTACATACACACAATGGAATACTATTGTTGTTGTTGTTATGTGCCATGGAGTCGGACCTGACTCATAGTGACCTTAAAAAATAACATAGAATCTGAAAAGCACCACATAATGTGGATGAACTTTAAGGACCATTTGCTGAGTGAAATAAATAAGTCAATCAGAGAAGGACAAGTATTGTATTAGTCTGTTATTGTAAAAAGTCAGGGAAAGGTTTATCTATGGAAGGAAATACTCTTTGTTAGATACCAAGGTTGGGAGGGGAGGGGAGGGAATACTGTTAGGTATGTAGAGACAAGTATTGATTTGGGTGAAGAGAAGGGCAATGTACAAAATGTGAATGATCAACATGGTGGCATTGAGGAAGAGGAAGACATAGAGAGGTGTATGGGAGGTACACACAAAGATGAACTCTTTTACACATATAGTTTGTCAGTGATGGCAGACATTGATCTACAGATGGATAAATGAATGAACAGGCTGAACAGTTAGGTATGTCTATGGAGGGGGTGTGTGCCTATGACCATGTATAGGGTTGGCAGATAATGTTTCTACAAGTGTATTTGTATGTTGTGTAAGAATTTCTAGGTATATAGTACAGCTGGCAAGGGACAAGTTTGTAGTCACTTCTTGGCCACAGCCAGCTAACCAGATGGAGCAAGTAGTTGGACCTATGGGCTCTTGATCATGGTTGTAGGGGATATCAAACTCAACTGGCATAACAGACCACACGAAAACATTGTTCTGCGTCCATCTTTTGTTAGTAGTGACTGATATTTTACAGGTTTGCCAGCGGCCATCTAGATGCAATGATGAGTCTCTCCTTATCTGGAACAAAGAAGAATAAAAAATTCCAAAGACACAAGGAAACAATTAGTCCAAGGAACAGGTATACCATGCGATCCTCAGCCTATATCACTGTGAGACCAGAAGAACTAGATGGTCCTTGGCTACCACTGTCAACCACTTGGAGGGGGATCTATATAGGAAATCCTGGATAGAGTGGGAGAACAATGTGGAACAAAACTCAAAATCATAAAGGAAAAAAAAAAAAAAAAAGGAACTGGTTGTGCTGGTCTGATAGAGCCTGATGGAACCACTGCAACTATGGCCTCTAGCTGCCCTCAGGTCTAGAATTGAACCCACTCCTGTGGCTTTCAGACAAAAAAAAAAAAAAAAGAGACAGGCATATGAGCTGAACATTTACATTAGGTAGGTACACTCCTCGTAAAGATCAATCATGTGAGAACAGAAGGGCTGTGTGTGCACAGGGAGATGGGGTGGGGGGCAGAGTGCATGGGAGGGACCGACACACAGAAGAGGTGGCAATGGGAAGGAATTGGGAGGAGAGCTGTTATATCATGGGATATTGTAGTCAATGTCATGAGACAAAGTGTATGTGAACTGCTATACGGAACGTGAATTCACTGTAAACTTTCACTCAAATCACAATAAAATTAAAAAAAGAAAGAAAGAAAAGAATTTACCTATCTCTTCTTCCAGAGCAAATATAGCTCTTTGTAGCCTATTTCCCACCAATGTACTGGTGTGTAAACTTGTTGGAATAAATATCTTAGAGAGTATTTTTACCATACTTTCATAATGTGTGAATTAGTCAAATAATTACCTACCTCTACAATTGTGCTTAAGCTGTCTGTTATATTTTCCTATTCCCTGTGAAAAATCAAGATTCTCTGGAGAATGAGAGAAATATACATGCTAAAACGTTTATTCTCATCCTTTTGCCATCTATCTGTGTGGCCTTATGCCATTCAGTTAACTATTTTATGTTTTAAGGTCTAAATCTGTCAAGTGAGAAAAACAACTTTGTGTCTAATTCCACCACTGTTGTACTTTCATGACATTTGATTGCAGTTGTTAATGTTCTTGGTAAAGTACTTATCAAAAATCAAAATATAAACT
Organism: Orycteropus afer afer; assembly: GCF_000298275.1. NCBI lineage: Eukaryota > Metazoa > Chordata > Mammalia > Tubulidentata > Orycteropodidae > Orycteropus > Orycteropus afer. The sequence continues at coordinate 1,388,889 of NW_006921940.1, read as the reverse complement.
TCAAATGTGTGCACCTTCCCTACCTGCCTTCTCACCTTTCTGTTGAAATACTATTTAAAACAATGCATTTAAAATCACACTTATGTCTTATTTATTTTCCAAATATCCAAAACTAAGTTAGTATTTCCATTTTCTCCCTTTTTTCCTTTGAGAATATTTTCTACTTTATGCTTCTATGTCTTATTGTCTTTCACTATAATTTTTCTGTTTATAAGAGTTTTTTTTTTTTTTTTTCCTTTCTAGAGAAAAATCTCAACTGCATGAGTAGTAGGGATACTGACACACGTGATAAGTATGAATAAATTCCTGGTAAGGATGTATACCAAAAAAACAAACTCACTGTCCTCCAGTCAGATCTGACTCACAGCGAGTCCTTGAGTTTCCGAGGCAGTATCTCTACTGAAGTAGATTGCTTGACCTTCCTTCTGAGGAGTGGCTGGTGAGTTTGAATCCCCAGCCTTCTGGATAGCAGTCAAATGTCTTAGGCACTATGCCACCAGAGCTCCCGTAAGGAAGCATGATATTTGTAGTATATTTGCTGAAACTGTTAAAGCTCCGTCGGCACTCAACAACCACGCCACACACCAGGGTAACCGACAGGAGATTTTATTTAAAGAGGCAAAAGGGTGCCTGTGCTGAGG
>NW_006921940.1:1384424-1388148 GCF_000298275.1 Orycteropus afer afer | reverse complement strand
AATGTCTTAGGCACTATGCCACCAGAGCTCCCGTAAGGAAGCATGATATTTGTAGTATATTTGCTGAAACTGTTAAAGCTCCGTCGGCACTCAACGACCACGCCACACACCAGGGTAACCCACAGGAGATTTTATTTAAAGAGGCAAAAGGGTGCCTGTGCTGAGGAAGGACAGAAGAAGAAGAGGAAGAGAAAAAAGAAGAGGAAGAAGAGGAGAAGAGAGAAAGAGGAAGAAGAGAAGAGGAGAGCAAGCAGGGGATAGAGTGGTCTTATATAGACCCGGGGGTTAGGAGGTTGTACGTCAGAGCAGGGGAAAGGGGTCTTAACCTATCAGAAGCTATGTTGCCTTTTAAAATTTGCACCTTGCAGGAAGCTCAGTTTTGACTTCCTTTAGCTGACTTATGAACTTGGGTGGGGCAGCAGGGAATGAAGAAGAACCTGGAAGAGCCACGCAAGATGGCGAGGCATATCTCTAACAGAAACAACAAGTGATTCTCTGATAATGAGTAGATGATTAAATAAATATGAATTAAATATATACAGTTCCATGATTTAAAATTAAGATTTATAAGTAAATAATTAAAGAATATCATGAATATTCATCAGTCTGTGACATTAAAACATGCATGTTATTCAAAGATTATTTCAAAAAAATCATATCATGACTTTGATACAGATATAAAAATGAAGACATGTTTACAATTTTATTTAACTCATTAATCAATAACAGAACTACATAGAAGTTATAGTGAGCTCATAATAGAATCCAAAGAACAGACATATTTATAAATCTGACATATTGATATGAATAAATAAATGAAGGAAAGATTTTTTTTTACACAGATAGATGAGTCATCCTTCCACTTTGATAAAATTAATTTTCATGATTATAAACAACATTACTTTTAATCTCTATCAGTTATCTACAACTTATTAAAATGTACAATAGCTACCATATAATCAATGCATGTTTTTCTGTTCATCTGCAAAGGATTCCCTGATACAGTATCAAACCAAAAGACTAGCTGCATTTTTCTCTCCTCAGTAGCAAAATATCGGTGCATTTTGGCTGGAGGAAAATTAAATATTTCTGACTTTGCTGATCGACACTTTTTCTGTGTATAATGCATTGGTATAATTATTTAAGGAAAATTTGTACAAGAGGATTTTTGTAGGTAATGCCATCAAGGTCATTGTCAGCTTAGATTAACTGCTGCTTGGTATCTGTCAGCCAAATTAGTGCTGCCTAGGAAGGAAGTTTAACCTGAATCCTCAACTCTTAAGGAAGAATTTTCCTTCATGAGTCAGCAATCCTTTCCACCTCCCTTCCTCTCTGCAAGGTCAGAAGGAAGGGTTTTATTATCCCTGTAGTCCTTCTTTACTTTCCAATTGGTTTATACTCTTTTGTATTTGACAAGTAACTTGTTGCCTACTGATTTTGATAGACTGCTCATGAATAACAATGGGACACAATTTACAAGAAGCATCTTTTTAAGTGGTGTGTGTGTGCATGCTAAGCATGCATATGTCTCTTACATAAAATTTCAGCATTTGTAGGATCTTGTGTGTGTGTGAAAGATCCTTTTTGAACAGATCATTTCTATCATCTTGAAATGTGTAATGTTTTATTAAAAAGGAGCTTAGAATCAATCTCAACTGAATTGTGATCTGATCACAGAATTCATACTTCAAGAGTATGATTGAAGCAGTGAAGGAGAAACCTGAGAAAATGTGTGTTTCCACAGTCTTGACAATTTTTCTTTAGATGTTGAACAAAGGAAGGACATTTAAGAACTTTTTTTTTTTTTTTAAATAACCTATCAGGATTTAAAATTGTTCTAAAAAATTGAAAGGTGTAGACTATTTTCTGGCAATGATAGTATTGAAAGGACAATGAAATAATAATGATATGAATGCTGTTTACTCATTAACTTCTTTCTAAAGGTAAGTGGCAGCATGGAGGTGCATCTCACTTCAAGAGATAACTTAGTGCAAAAAGTGTAGTTAGTTGGGAGATGTCACCTGTAGTGCTTTCAGGAGCCACTGAAGTTTTTTTTTTTTTTTTTTTTTTAGCTGAGATCTTGCTCATCCAGGGAAATCCCAGACAAAAACAGAGTATGGTAGTCTACTAGGGCCTGGCCATGTCCTAACTTGGGACTCTTCTAATAGGATATCTGGTACTTCCCCTTGTGCGATCCAGGACATTGTCAGAGCTACATTATAGAAAGCTCTTCTTAATCTTCTCTTCCTTCCTTCTACTTCTTTTTTCACATGTGCCAGATTGGAATCTTTAGGCTATACATGCATAACACTTGCTCCCCCTTCTATTTAATTTTCACTGATGCTATTCAGCACAGACAGCTTGAACTTCCAATTCAGTCTTGGCATCTGCTTTATGGAAGACCTGGAATACTACAGTGAACTATCTACAAATGTAAGGTGGTATTGATATCATTACTAGCTACACAAGTAATTTAATTTAGTGATATACTATGAACCAGAAAAATAAATAACAGACTTCATTCAAGTATAATAACTTAATTCAGTGGCAGATAACTAGTGGGAATATATAACAAAATAAGGACATTTGTACCTTGTGAAGAAACTCAAAAGGGGAAGCAACATTAGAGAGAAAAAGATGAAGAGGAGGTTTGTATGGAAAAGCTTGGCAGTAGAAGAATCGTCAAAGCTTATTGAATAGTTTCAGTCCATATGAGCAGCTTACAATAAAGTGAGGAAAAGAAGAAAGGAAGGATGGTTAGCCAAGTGGCATGAGAGAGAGAAAAGCAAGCCAGCAATATGAGATCTCTTGCCAAAGAAAACACTTCTCTTTTGGAGAAAGTCAACCTTCATAGACAAAAAAAAAAAAAAAAGCACTGATGGTAAGAGTGAGGGTTCCACCTTGTCGCTTTTAATCCCCAGACAGCAGTCCAGCATGATTGTACTGTGCGTGAGTTCCTTAAGCAGCACAATGGCAAGCACACAAATAAAATTCAGAGCAGCTCAGGAAACTCCACAATAACATAGCACTAAATGGAAGGAAGGTTGTGCAATCCTACTTCCATAGTAATACTGCCTCGGAAACCCAAGGAAGTGTCGCTCTAAGTTGGGTCCGACTAAACGGCACATAACAACAACAACAACAAATGGAATATAAGAACCTGGTGGAGATGGGATTGTTGGCTCAAGCCCAAGAGGAAAATTGTTTGTTTAAATATGTTATATATGCCCAGATAAAAGTTACCTTAGGAAATGCTTTTAAAAATTCAAAATACTTTAAAAATTTTGTATTTAACATATAAATATCCTCTGTTATGATATTAACTCCTCAACTATATTGTAAGCTATGTTGCTGTTGGTAGTGCTTCAGAACATATATGTAGTAGAAAGAGATCAATTACTACTTAAAGATAGGGCTTTAGATTCCAATTACAGAGAAATTTAATTCTTTTGAATTTCACTGAATTTCTTTTTTCTAGCAAAATGAGACAATTTATATAGAAATATTTTGAATTCTATAATACTTTTAAGGCCCTTAGAAATTTTTGTCTTCCACAAAAAGCTACCATAGTTCCATTTATATGATAGGAGCTCAGGCAGAGATCATTGAATGATGAGCAAGAAGGAAAGAGTTAAATATTGTAGGTTATTATTGTTGTTGTTAAGTGCCGTCGAGTCATTTCCAATTCATAGCGACCCCATGCACAGCAGAACGAAACACTGCC
>NW_006921940.1:1379600-1381141 GCF_000298275.1 Orycteropus afer afer | reverse complement strand
TTTCTCCTGCTCTTCCTGCTTGCTACTTTGGGCAACCCTGAGTTGTCTCTTCTCACCTGTAACCCTGGGGCTGTAGGTAGAAGATATAAAATATAGGGGGAGATGAACAAGCTGAAGTGACTAGGAGTGGTTATGATTTATCTGGAGTTCGGTTCTTGTATTCAGCTTTTGAGATACTGAAGTGTTATTATGTTACTTCCATGAGTAATGAAACCAAAAACAAACCTATTGCTATCAATTTGATTCTAACTCATGATGACTCTGTGTGCAGAGTAGAAACCTCCATAGGGTTTCAGTGGCTGTGACCTTTCCTAAGAATATCACTAGACCCTTCCTCCAAGGCACCTCTGGGTGTGTTCAAACCACCGAACTTTTGGTAAGTAGTAGAGTGCTTAATTGTTTGCACTACCCAGGGACTCCACCCTAAGTAACTACAAATGTAAGAATTGAATCACAATGACTAAACCTAATGAAGCACCAAAGCAAAAAAAAAAGAGATTAACATATAAACCAAAATTCAAATGTAGTTGATTGAGCCATTTCCTACCAAATAAATATATTAGTAAGCTCAAGTTACAGAAAAAAAAGTGACTTGTAAGTATGTTTTAGAGAGGAATAGTAAGTTAAGTGATCTAAAATGAAGTTAGTTTGTTGAAAAAATTGCTCCTCTCCACAAATAGCTGTATTTCAGACTAGATAATTTATACCAAAGATTTTATAGCTTCAAACTCTCTCTTTTGGGTAATATTAGTTGAATTCGTATGTTCTAAGACTCTTTTTAACAAGTCCCCGGAAAGTATCACCATATACGGTAATGGCGCTGAGTAGGCTATCATTTTTTTTGTGTGTTGCTTTGTACCATTTATTCCACCTGTCAATTCTGATGGCTCCACATCTCAGTTTAATTCCAAGTGCTCACTGTCATTTTCAGTAGTATATGTAATGCCACCCTTCCTTTAGGGAGTGCCAGGAAATCAACGGTCAATCAATCACATGATTTGATAAAGTATATCAATTTTATTCACAGATCATGGCATTTACTAATCTCATTTCTAAATTATGAAGTACGTTGGAGTATGAAATCTATAGTTCCTTGAAGGTAGAAAGAATTGGATGAGCTAGAGAATAAATTCTATGCTATTTTCAGTTGTGCTGCCTACAGTAATATGTGAGTGAACAATCCACCATTGTGCCTGATGATCTTGGATTCTTCATCCTCTGAAGTCAACAGTCAGTATACTGCTTACCAACCTTTAGCTTGTCAGTCCTTGCAGCTGTGTGAGTCGGGAAAAGCCTCCAGTTGGCCTCTGATCCAAGACTTGGGCAACCCAAATCTTCATTTCTAAAGGGTCTGGGCCATTAGTAGCCATGTCAGAATTGGGTTGCTCTAGTTTCCCATTGACTTTAATCATAAGGCCTGGTATCCTAAAGAATCTCCTGTATGCCAGACATATGCTTCTTTACCTCTATTATGTAAAGTCAATCTAATTTCCCCTTTGTAATCAGGAGCTATCACACCAGATAGTACAGTAATGCCTTTA
>NW_006921940.1:1377582-1378555 GCF_000298275.1 Orycteropus afer afer | reverse complement strand
TTTTGGCAGAAGCATTGTGTGCAGGGAAGGTGAACCTATATCCAGAATAAGTATTCCAGTAAGAAAAAAATGCTATCCTTTCCATGATAGAAGTGGTCCAATGTAATCAACTTGCCACCAGATTACTGGCTGATCACCCCAAGGAATGGTTCCATGTCACGGATTCTGTGCTGGTCTCTGCTGCGGACAGATTGGGCACTTAGCACTGGTGGTAGCCAAATCAGCCTTGGTAAGTAGAAGTCTACATTGTTGAGCCCATGCATAATCTATATCCCTGCCACCATGACCACTTTGCTCATGAGTCCATTGGGCAATTACAGGAGTAACTGGGGAAAAAGAATGTGTCATACTATCCACTTGATTGTTAAAGTCCTTGTGGTAGTTAAGATTGTGAGTCCACTTGTCTGGGCCTGAATGAGTGGCTGGGCAACTGGTTATAGTTATTCCCCGTGGTGAGACTGGTAATTAACTTCATGGTGGAATCTACTAGAGCAACTGAATAACTGCTTTGTGAACATGGTCTGCTTCCCATATATGAGAAGCAGCTATGAGAATGGTCTATAGTTTGTGGCACACTTGAACCCAGGATGTAGCTGAGTCATTGTTCAGCAGTCTGCCATGCTCTACTGATCTTGGGACTTTCAGTGGACTTGAATTAGTGGCTGGCCATGTTGTCTGGTAACATTGGGACTGTGTCTTTTTACTTGTCAACCTTGGGTTTGTCAGTCTCAGTTGCAAGCAGCTATCTGAGTGAAGAAGAGCCTCCCACTTTAATGAGTTGGGAACAGGAGGCAATGATGAAGTCCAAGGTTGAGGGGCTTGCACCCAGCCCCTAGAGCCTGGAATTCTGAACTCAGACTTAAAGGCTCCAAACTGTAAGAGAATAAACTCCTCTTTGTTATAGCCATCCCATTTGTGGTATTTTCTGTTAGAGCAGCACAGAGGTAACCAAAACAATCCTCCTTTTTTAAAG
>NW_006921940.1:1375539-1376567 GCF_000298275.1 Orycteropus afer afer | reverse complement strand
CTGGTACTTCAACTTGACTTAAGGTAGACCATTGCATTTTCCATGTTTCAGTAAGCCAACCCAATAAACAATTAGATTCTTTCCTAACCTTCTGAACTGAAACACTGAATGAAGAATCCATACTTAGTGAGCCTAAATCAATAAACTCAGACCAACTGAATATTACATTCCATGCACAATTATCTCACATCCTTAGTAACTATTCCCACACATATTCTCCAGATTTCTGTTAATTTTAGCAAAATCAAGTAGATCTTTTTGGGTGTAGCGTACCACATCTCAGTCACATTTTGTATTTCACCTTTTGGGGCTCTCTTGGACTTAAGTTTATTTATAGGTCTAGCAGCAACAATGTGTAGTTGGGGCAGTTCCTGAGAACATTCAGCAATGTCTTCATGGCATCTACCTTATATAATGACTCAGCAGGAGGATTTGGGTTAATCCCATCAAACAGAGGTGGAAAGGATGATGGTTTTATAGTAATACCTTCAAATGGGAGGTAAGGAGTTGTTGGCAAGAGGAATTCAACAGAATTTATAGGCTCTTGACTCTGGTGGATGACAAATCCAAGATCACCAGGCAGAATGGTGGATTGTTCACTCATGGACAGTTGTAGGCAGCACAACATGATCCAGATGCATAGAAGGGTCTCTCATTTTCCCAGTATGTCCACATATATGTTGGAAGCAGGTCACACTCCTAGAGAAACTCCTTTGCAACTGATTGGCTGTTGAAAGTATATACATCTAATCTCATCATGGGAATAACCACATCACAACTGCTTAAATCGCTCAGAATCATAGTGCAGCCAAGTTGAAACACAATCCCAACTATCACACAGGAGAACTCAACAATATAATCAATCAACTTGACCTCATAGACATATACAGAGGACTCCACCCAACAAAGGAGGAGCTCTGGTAGTGTAATGCCTAAGGCACTTGACTGCTAACCAGAAGGCTGGCGGTTCAAACCCACAGCTGTTCCTCAGAAGGAATGTTGGGTAATCTACTTTTATAGTGATAGCA
>NW_006921940.1:1372956-1374685 GCF_000298275.1 Orycteropus afer afer | reverse complement strand
AATACTTGAACAGATCCATAACAAAAGATAAAGTTTAGCAGGCTATAAACAAACACCCCACAAGAAAATTCCTAGTCCAGATGGCTTCACTGGAGCATTCTAACAAATGTTCATGGAAGATATGATACTTATACTATTCCTGAACAAAGAAAGTGATGGAATACTCCCATGTTAATTCCATGAAGCAAGAATAACACTGATACCAAAACCAGTTAAAGATACCACTAAAAAGGATAACTTCAGACCAATATCCCTCATGAATATAGATGCAAAAATCTTCAACAAAATCTAACCAACAGAATCCAACAACATATAAAAAATAATACATTATGAACAAGTGGAATGCATATAAGGTATGCAAGGATAGTTCAACATCAGAAAAATAACATGATCTATCACAGAAATAAAAGAACTCAATTAATGCAGAAAATACATTTGATAAAATCCAATACCCATTCATTGCTGATAAAAACTCTCAGCAAAATAAAAATAGAAGGGAAAATCCTCAGCATATTAAAGGGCATATATGCAAAACCAACAGCCAATATTATTGTCAATGAAGAAAGACTCAAAGCATTCCCTTGCAAACAGGAACCAGATACAGATCTTCTCTATCACCACTTCTATTTAACATTGTATTCGAATTCCTAGCCAGGAAAATAAGGCATGAAAGAAAAATAAAAGACATCCAAATTGGAAAGAAGATGTAAACTATCTCTACTTGCAAATGATACAACCCTATACATAGAAAACCCAAGAGACTCAGCAAAAAAAAGAAAAGAAAAAATATACTGGAATTAATAGAAAGGTTCAGCAAAGTGGCAGGATGTAAGGTCAGCATACAAAAATTAGTTGGATTCTTCTACATCAATAAAGATACCTCTGAAAAGGAAATAAGGAAAACAATATCATTTCCAATAGCTAACAAAAAGGAATATATCTTGCCAGGGACCCAAAAGACCTATACAAATAGAACTACAAAAATAATACTACAAGAAACTACAAGAGATCTACATAAATGGAAGAGCATGCCATGTTCTTGAAGAGGAAAATTGTATATTGTGAAAATGTCAATATTACCCAATGCTATGTATACATTCAATGGAATCCCAATCCAGATTCCATCAACATTATTTAAGGACATGGAAAAACCAATCATTAATTTCACACGGAAAGGAAGGAGACCTCAAATAAGCAAAACACTGCTTAAGAAGAAAAACAAAGAAGGAGGTCTCATGTTTCAGGATCTCAAAACTATACACACACAGTAGTCAAAACAGCATGGTACTGGTACAAGGATAGACAGATAGACCAATGGAACAGAATTAAAAATCCAGAAGTAGACCCATCCATCTATAGACAGCTCTTCTTTGACAAAGGACCAAAACCCATTAAATGGGGGAGAGGTAGGCTCTTCAACAACTGGTACTGGCAAAATTGGATATTGCAGAATAATGAAACAAAACCCATATATCATCCCACACAAAAAATTAACTCAAGTTGGATCAAAGACTTAAACGTAAAACCCCAAACTATAAAGTTCATGAAGAACATAGGGCAAATGTAGAGCCCCTTGTTTATGGCATAAATAGACTATCAAACATAACCCAAAATGCACAAGCACTGAAAGAGAAACTAGATGACTGCAACCTTTTAAAAATTAAATTCTTATGCACATCAAAATACTTCTCACACATTGGGATAAATGTTTGGCTCTGATATTTGACAA
>NW_006921940.1:1370403-1372371 GCF_000298275.1 Orycteropus afer afer | reverse complement strand
GAGAGATTTGAACTCTCATACACTGCTGATGGGACTGTAAAATGGTACAGCTGCTGTGGAAAGCTGCAAGGCATTTTTGTAAAAAATTGAAAACAGAAATACCATTTTATCCAATAATACCATTGCTAGGAATATACTCTAAAGTGCTGAGAGACAGGACATGGATAGGCAAATTCACACCCATGTTCAGTGCAGGATAATTCACTACAGCAAAGAGATGGCAACAATCTAAATGCCCATTAAAAGATGAATGGATAACCAAATATGATACATTCACACAAAGGAATACTAAAACTAAAACAAACTCACTGCCTTTGAGTTGATTTTGAATCACTAAGATTGGGTTTCCAAGGTGCTGTCTCTATGGAAGTAGATTGTCCAGTCTTCCTTCCGAGGAGTGACTGGTGGGTTTGTATGCAACATTAAAGAATAATGAAGAATACACAGATCATCTCACAAAATGGATAAATATGGTGGACATTAAGCTGGGTGAAATAAGTCAATCACAGAAGGACAAATATTGTATGAGTCCATTATTGTAAAAAGTTAACGAAAGGTTTACATAGGGAAGGAAATTAACTTGGTTATGAGGGATGGGAGGGAAGGGGGCAGATTTCTGACTAGTTCAGGGTCATAAGTTGATTTGGGTGAGGGGAAGAGTCTGTGACCAACAGAGGGACAAAGGAGAAAGGGAGAACACAGAAAAGTGCACAAATGATATAGACAACAGAGGCAAATTGTATTACGTTCACAATACTGCATTACCCTTGGCACCAAACACTAGGCTATGGGCATGTAAGACGATCAGGTAGGGGTAGGTGAATAGGAGTATAACCAAAACCAAAGATAGATTTGGCTGAAGATAGTCTAACATATGTATTGTGTTAAAAATTTATCCACATACATTACAGAAGTAACAGAGGACAAGATTAGAGTAGATCCTCAGAGACAACCAATCACCTTGAGGGAGAGACTCACAGGACCTACAGGTTCAGGACCATAGTCTCAGCGGACATCATGCTCAATTGGCACAACATAGTACATAAAAATATTGTTCTACATCCTATTCTGGATGTAATAACTGAGGTCTTAAAGGCTTTTGAGCAGTCATCTGAGATGAAACTATAGGTCTCCTCTCATCTGGAACAAAGAAGAGTGAAGAAAAGTAACGTCATTTGGAAAAAAAATTAGTCCAAATATATGATGGACCACAAGGACCTCAGCTTTCATGACCCTGAGACCAGAAGAACTAGACAGTGCTCGGCTACCAATGCTAACCACTTGGAAAGGAAGGGATCAAAATTGGAGATCCTGGATAGAGTGGGAGGAAAAAAGTAGAACAGAATTTAAAACACAGAAATGACTAGAATTACTGGTGAGATAGAGACTGATGAGACTCCTGAGACTATGGCCCTGGGTTATCCTTCAGGCCTAGAAATGGATTCACTTCCGTGGTTTGGCTGTCAGCTCATCAGCAAAAAGACCTACAGCCAGAATACCTACCCCAGGGAGATACACCCACCTACACGTGGGAGATACACCCCTTAGATCATTCAGCCATGAGACTGATTGAGGGGCAACACTCACATAGAGGGAAAACTGGACAGACAGGAATACATAGATAAGAAGGGTACATGGAAAGGGTAGTCACAGAGAAGAGAGGGGAAGAGAATTTTTTTTGCTTGGGCATTGTAATTGGGCTGTGAAATCAATGTGCATAAACTTTTGAGAGTAAAACAAACTTGCTTTGAAAAATTGCAACCTAATCACAATTTTTTTTTAAATCCACATATCAAAATTTGCCAGCGACTTTCATGATAATGGATAAAGCATATGCATCCATTCAGTGAGCACACAAGAGGACATTAGTTAGATCAGACATAGCAGGCTTCTTTCCAACTCTCAAAATTATTTGACTTTACTAATAGCACTCACCACAGTCTAGACAAATTAGAATTCCCAAAGAAA
>NW_006921940.1:1366733-1367843 GCF_000298275.1 Orycteropus afer afer | reverse complement strand
GAAACACTACCATATCCTTTATCATCTTCACGACTTCCAACATACTTAAGTTTATTGTTGCCTTCCCATCTAGGGGCCTCAACTTCTGGCACTGTATCAGACAATAATCTGTTGTGTTTCATACTGTTTTCATTAGTTAGTGAGCTAGCAGCCTGGAAACTCTGGCAGGATATTTATGAAACAATCTCAAAGCAGAATACTTCTTTTCCAAACCTCAGTTTTTGCTCTTAAGATGTTTAGTTAATTGATTCAGGCTTACTCATACTATCCTGGTTAATCTCCTTAGAGTCAGCTCATTGCACACGTTGATCACAATTGCACACATTGATCACAGCCACAAAATACCCTCACAGCAACATTGATACTAGTGTGTGACCAAACAGCTGGGCAAAGTAGCCCATCCAAGTTGACAGATAGATATAATTAACCATTACAGTTCAAACCTTGACAAGTTGGCACACAAACATATCTCCTGAAGTCATACTTAATTTCCAAATTAAGGCTATACTAAAGTCATGTTTCTGCTTATGATGACATAACTCTCCAGTGTACAATAAAAATACAATAACCCAAGGTCCTTGGGTGACACTCTTTTTCTTGATAGCATGTAATTTAAAAACTGTGATGTAAAGTTAACATTATTTAAAGGTTATGATGGAAAGTTAATACATTTTATTTTATATGATAAGATAATGAAAAGGGAAGGAAATAAAAAACAGAAAAACCAAACTTACTGCCTTCAAGCCAGATCATAGTGACCCCTCCTTGGGTTCTGAAGTGGTATCACTATGGAAGTAGATTGCCAAATCTCCCTTCTGAGGTATTTTCTATAAAATATATAGATTATAAGGAGGTCTGGTGATGTAGTAAAACATTTATCTGCTAACCAAAAGGTAAACAGTTTGAATCCTCCATCTGTTCTATGGGAGAAGATAAGGCAGTCCACTTCCATAAAGATTTACAGCCTTAGAAACCCTATGGAGCACTTTTACTCTGCTCTAACAGATAGGTATAAGTCAGAATCAATTTGATGGCAGTGGAAGTGAGTTGCTGTTGTTGTTATGTGCCGTCGAGTCGGCCCGGACTCATAGCGACCCCTCCTTGGGTTTC
>NW_006921940.1:1364840-1365461 GCF_000298275.1 Orycteropus afer afer | reverse complement strand
AGGCGATCGGAAATAGCATGGCTTGTGTCAGGCACATTAGTCCTCAAGGAGACATCCTTGCTCCTCAGCACTTGAAACAGTTCCTTCGCGGTTGGCCTTCCCAGTGCTACACACCTTCTAATGTCCTGACTGCTGCTGCCATTGGCATCAATTGTAGAACCAAGCAATGTGAATTCTTTGACAGCCTCAATCTTCTCTCCATTTATTGTGCTGCTGCTCATTGATCCAGTTGTGAGGAATTTTGTTTTCTTTATATTGAGACATAATCCATACAGTATTCTTCAACCTTCATCAGTAAGTGCCTCAAGTCATCCTCACTTTCAGCAACCAAAGTTGTATCGTCTGCATATCTCAGGTTGTTATTAATTATTCTTCCAATCCTGATGCCACATTTTTTTTCATGTAGTCCAGCTTCTCGGATTATTTTCTCAGCATATAGATTGAATAAGTATGGGGAAAGGATACAACCCTGACACACTCCCTTCTTGATTTTAAACCATGCAGTGTCCCCTTGTTATGTTTGAAAAACAGCCTCCTGGTCAAGGTACAGGTTCCTCATGAGTACAATCAAGTGTTCAGGAATTCCCATTCTTCTTAATGTTATCCATAATTTGTCATGAT
>NW_006921940.1:1358641-1362404 GCF_000298275.1 Orycteropus afer afer | reverse complement strand
TTTTTTTTATTCCACTTCCAGCCTGAACATGCATATGATGCCTTTGGAGCATAATTCATACCATAAGTAAAATGATGAAATCTTTATGCCAAAAATGCCAGAATGAAAAACAAGGAACTTGCATCACTTTTGTTATCATGAAAACATTGTAATAGCCCTCAACTGCCTACTCAGGGCTTCTTTCTTCTTTTTTTGGGGGGTGTGTGTGTGTAAATAATCTTTATTAGATAAACCAAGTCTGGCATTCGTTGCATGATATTTCCTAAATCATGTGGTCATGGTACCTAATTCACTTATATTTTCCTAAAGAACTGACTCTGCTTGTATCTAAAAAGGTAAAGAATCTCTTCCTAATCATTAGTACCTTGGACAATAATTATCAGTAAAATTGAACTGAGCATTCCTTTGTGGAGTAGTTGGCTGGGATGAGCAGAAGGAATAGAATTGGAGTTATAAATAAAATGTTAACTATGGATCCTTTGTCAAGGCTTCTGGTAGCAAGACATATTATTTTCCCTCTGTTGGACCTCAAAGGTCCTCTCAATAAAGTAGAATTGCAACAGCTTTATATTTATTTCTTCTAAAATTCTTTTGGAATGCAAAAGATAAGTAAAGCCTCAAATCCTGAGTGTTTTGTAAGCCCTCTTGTTCTTCTGTAAAATTACTTTCCTAATGGGAAAAACTTCCATTCATGCCACAAACTCTCATTAAGTGAATAGTAACTATGCTGGAGGTTGAACATAATGAAAATCTGGAATTACTATTTTCATTAAAGAAGATTACAGAATAAGAGAAGCAGAAAGAGAAGGAAAAAATATTCCTGTTATCTTCAGTTTCAACCTACACTAATAACAAAACATGCAAACACCCATTGTAAGGAATAATTACAATTCTCAGCATTTTAGGGAGAGGTTAAGTATCAATACCTATACTTTTATAAGTAAGATAATTTAAAATTTACTCAATTTAATCAGTCTTATAAAATAATGATGAAAATTTTCCTGGTCTGCATTCAAAGATGTAAATAATGGTGTAAACTAAACAACAGCAAAAACACTGCCCTAGAGTTGACTCCAACTCTTAGTGACCCCTCCTTGGCTTTTTGAGGCAGTTATCTCTACGGAAGTAGATTGCCCAGCCTTCCTTCCAAGGACTGGCTGGTGGGTTTGAACCACCAGCTTTCTGGTTAGCGGTCAAATGCCTTATGTACTAAGCCACCAGAGGTCCTGTAAAATAAACTAGTCAAAGAAAAAAATACAGCATTCACATGAAAAATCATTTCTGTAATAAAATGTAAGTAGAATCATTTCAGATATTTTCAAACTAGAAATACATGTTTGTATATAACCAACACTTCTTGTTGTTGGGTGTCATAATAACCCCATGTGGCAGAGTAGAACTGCTCCATAGGATTTTCTAGATAGCAATCTTTACAGAAACACATTGACTGGTTTTCTCCTGAGAAGCCACTAGGTGGGTTTGAAGTGCCAATCTTTCACTTGCCAACCACATGCTTAAAAATTGCAGCAACACTTAAGGAACTTAATTATATTCACAGACATTATTTTTAATGTATGAAACAAAGGAAAACTAGGTGGTAGTTTTTATTGATTGCTACTAAAGTAATAAAATCAATTTTAAGTAAATGTAATAAGAATATAATAAGCTACTATGCTTTCAGCATTGTCCTGCATCAAAGATTGGCAAACTACTGCCTGGAGTCAAATTGACTCACTAGTTGTTTTTGTAAATAAAATTTTATTGGAATACAGCCATATGCTTTCATGATACAAAGTCACAGTTAATTAATTGCAACAGAGATCCTATGGTCTGCGAAGTCTAGGATATTTGCTGTCTGTCCATTTGCTGACAGGTTTACAGACCTCTGTGTCAGATCTTTACTATTTGATGAGAATACCTGATTTAAGAGTAGGGAGAGAAAGACACATTGCTTTGAAGTCAAATATTATTAAGCATGTTTGGGACTAAAGAGAAGATAGAATAATTACATGTCAATTTCCTCACTAATTAATGAAATGTTAGTTAAAAATGTCACTATTTCAGATATCTGCAAGATATTTGATATAATACTACAAAATATACTAAGATAAAATGATTTTTTCTGTTCTTTCCTAGCCTACTTCATCAAATAAGTTCTCATGAGTTCACTTTACTTCTCAACCAAAAAATAATAATTAGATTATATCTCGATGATATTCCACATATAACATCATTAATACTCCTTGGGTTTCTGAGGCAGTATCACTATGGAAATAGATTGCCCAACCTTCCTTCTGAGGAGTGGCTGGTAGGTTTGAACCGCTAGCCTTCTGGTTAGCAGTCAAGTGCCTTAGGCATTATGCTATCAGAGCTCTCTAGTATTAGACCTAGTAATTCCACTCAGAGGTGTATACCCAAGAGAAATGAAACATATTTATTAATAGCCTGAAACTGGAAGCAATCCAAAAGTTTATCAATTAGAGAATGGATAAAAACATATGGCATATCCATACACTTAAAATAAGCAAATTTTATGGTATATAAATTATACTTTACTAAAAATGTTAAAAAATTGACAATACTAATGAATTTATTGTTTTATAGCACATACACAGGTGCTAATGCTATCTTTAAAGAAATGCAGGGAATTTAGAATAGAGGTTGCAAAGCATCTTTTGAAAGAAGGTGATACAATTAGGGAGCTGCACAGAGGAGATATCCATGATATTAATAGGTCAGGCAGTTTGAAACAGGTGTTAATGGTACTGGTTTCTCCTCTCTTATTTTCCATCTGTTCATCTTCCAGTGCTTCAACTTCAATCTTGAGACTTTCCTATCCAATATATATTAACCATTATTCCTAAACCTAAAGAAGTTTTTGAGATTTTGAAAGCAAGGCAAAGGTAGGAAAATATATACATCTTTTCATAGTCTTTTGAAAATATTCCAATCACTTGTACACTACAAAATACCATGTTTCTATTCCTTTGAGACATAATTTTGTGGAATGATCAAATCCAAGAAGAAATCAAATGTCAGTCAGGTCACTCACGGTTAGAAACACTGATAGAAATCCCAATTAAGGCTTAGCATTTAATTATCTTTTTTGTTCTTATCATTCCCAGTATTACCACATTTCTCAAATGACTTGCATTTTTTTTTTAAATAACTAAAAATATCTATCCATACAGAATGAATTTGGCCCCAAATCTCTGATTTCAGACTCTGAACTAGATATACATAATGTTTCATTTTATAGGAGAGAAACTGGTTTTATAAATAAGTGATACCCTGTGCTCTACTGTAACTGCCTGGAAAATGTACTAATCTAAAAGAATCTCACTGACTTGAAAACCAGTTTACATTGATTTTTCCAGATGTACTGTATACAGTGAAACTAACTACAGAAACCACTCTAAACTTCTCACAAAGGGACCATTGAAAATACCACATAGGAATAAAAAACTGAAATAAATCATAGCAATGATAAAACAACAGCACAAAACCTTTTTGCACAAAGCCTATGGTTTTATATTTCAACACACTGTATTGTTCACTAACTCCACATATTGTCTAGCATATATATATATATATATATATATACATATATATATATATCTCCACATATTGTCTAGCATATGTATATATATGTTGTTGTGTGCCTTCGAGCTGGCCCCGACTCATAGTGACCCCTCCTTCAGTTCCCGAGGCAGTATCACTACGGAAGTAGATTGCCCCATCTTCCTTCCAAGGAGGTTTGAAC
>NW_006921940.1:1356701-1358261 GCF_000298275.1 Orycteropus afer afer | reverse complement strand
GTAGCATAGTGCCTAAAGCACTTGACTGCTGACCAGAAGGCTGGTGGTTCAAACCCACCAGCCACTCCTCGGAAGGAAGTTTGGGCAATCTACTACTGTAGTGACACTGCCTCGGAAACCCAAGGAGGGGTCCCTGTGAGTCGGGTCCATCTTGATGGCACATACAAGAACAGCTAATCTTTTGATTCAACTTCTCTTTTCTCTGCCTCTCTGCTTATTTCTTCTTGGTTTCGGATTTTGTCAGTATTTCTCTTAGTGCATTTTCTCTTGTATGGATCCTAATTTATTCTCTCTATACTGTTTTCTTCGGTTTGGTTGTTGCTGTTTGTGTGCCTCACACTGAATCTCCCAAAGTGTGTATATGGACCAGATATTTTTGTTACTTTAGAGTATCCATATTGATTCAGGCTGACACCCAATCACTTGGTATACCTCTCCTCCAGGAAACAGTTCTTGTTCTTTGGATCAGATGACTGTCTTCTCAGATTTGTGGGGGAAAATTTGATTAGTAAAACCACACTATGATGATGTATGTATAAGAACCTCTTCCAGGCATTTCACTTACAAAAGGTGATAACTCTTGGACTTATTGATCTGTAATAGAAAATATCTCTTAAATTTTAAAAATATTATTCATTTTTATGCATGTTGTTGTGAGATGAGTAATCTAAGACACTATTGATGAAGTTCCAGGGGTCACTGAAGATATGTTGTTATAGTCTGGCAATCTATTAGTAAACACATATTGATTCATGTGCCACTTGAAATACAAAATGCTTCTTCTTGAAAGGATTATTAATTAGGATTAATGATTATGATTTACTTAGTTAATGTATATCACTTAACTCTTAGCTAAATAATGACTTAAATAAATAATGACAAATAAATACCAATTGTGAATTGATGTTATAAAATGAAAAACAAATATTGAGATATGGAAAGTTGTTTATTATGGAATGCAACGATCCATGTGGTTAAGTCAATGAACAAAGAGGTCTTTTGCTGTCTTACAAAAATTTTTATTGAATTTGTACTCTTTACCATATTTAGAAAACATGGCAACTTTATATATTAAAATACGTCATTTAGATATATTATAAGAGATTTATTGTATACTAGCATTCCTGAGGCACTTGACTGCTAACCAGAAAGTTGGCAGTTCAAATCTACCAGCCACTCTTTGGAAGAAAGATTGAGCAATCTACTTCTGTAGTGGTACTACTTTGGAAACCCGAGGAGGGGCTGCTATGAGTTGGGGATGACTCAACGGCACATAACAACAACAACAGCAAATTCTATACAAAGATACACTGATCACATTTTATTCAGTTAAAATAAGCTGATTTTTCTTTCTTTTTTTTTTTTCCCCTCCACTCAGCTGTCAGTTTGTTATACTGTGGTAGCTTGGGTGTTCTGTGATGCTGGAAACTATGCCACCAATATTTCAAATATCAGCAGGGTCATCCATGGTGGACAAATTTCAGCTCAGTTTCCAGATTAACACAAATTAGGAAGAAGGACATTGCCAGATTCACTTCTGGAAAATCTGGCCATTGAAAA
>NW_006921940.1:1340221-1342537 GCF_000298275.1 Orycteropus afer afer | reverse complement strand
TAGAAGACAAAATAAAGTGTTATAATGAAATGTGCAAAAACCTAGAGTTAGAAAAGCAAAAGGATAGATCATGCTCAGTATTTTTGCAGGTGAAAGAACTGAAGAAAGCATTCAAGCCTTGAATTGCATTACTGAGGGATTCTATGGAAAAATATTGAACTATGCAGGAAGCATCTAAAGAGCAGGAATGGGATACACAGAGTCACTGTACCAAAATGACTGACCGATGTTCAAACCATTCAGGAGGGAGCTTATGAACAAGAACAAGCAGTATTAAAGGAAGAAATCCAAGCCAAAGGAACTGGTGACAAAGAAGACTCCAAGAATTGAGAGAATGCCCTTTGAGATGTTTCAACAAATGGATGCAGTGTTGGAGGCACTCACTTTTTTATGCCAAGGAATTTCTAAGATAGTCACCTGGACAATGAACAGGAAGAGTTCTATATTTGTGCTTATTCCAAAGAAAGATGATACAAAATAACGTATAAATTATCTAGCAATATCATTAACATCATACACAAGTCAAATTTTGCAGCAGATAATTCAAAAATGGTTGCAGCAGAATATGGACAGGGAACTTCCAGAAATACAAGTTGAATTAAGAAGAGGATATAGAACAAGAGATACCATTGCTGCTGTGAGACAGATCTTGGTTGAAAATAAAAATACCACAAAGATATTTTGTTCTCTATGCAAAGGCATTCCACTGTATGGTTCATAACAAATTGTGGATAACATTGTGAATAATGGGAATTCTAGAACACTTGATTATGCTCATGAGGAAACTGTGCAGATCAAGAAGCAGTTGTTTGAACAGGGATATTACATGTTTTAAAATCAGGAAAGGTGTGGGTTAGGGTTGTAGACTTTCACCATATTTGTTCAATCTGTATGATGAGCAAATATTCCAGAAAGCTGGACTCTATGAATACTTATGCAGCATCAGGATTGGAGGATGACTTACTATGATATGCAGATGACACAACCCTACTAATGAAGTCAAAGACTACAGCCTTCATCATGGATTACACCTCTATATGAAGAAAATAAAAACCTTCACAACTGGATCAATAAGCAACATCATTATTAAAGTTGTCAAGATTTTCATTTTACTTGGATCTGCTATCAACACGGGAGCTCTGGTAGCATAGTGGCTAAGGCACTTGGCTGCTAACCAGATGGCTGGAGGTTCAAACCCACCAGCCACTCCTCGGAAGGAAGATGGGGCAATCTACTTCCGTAGTGATACTGCCTCAGAAACCCAAGGAGGGGTCTCTACGAGTCGGGTCTGACTTGACGGCACATAACAACAACAGCAACTATCAACACAAATGGAAGCAGCAGTCAAGTGATCAAACAATGTATTGCATTGGACAAATCTGCTGCAAAAGTCTTGTTTAAAGTATTAAACAGCAAAGATGTCACTTTGAAAACCAAACTGTGACCAATACAAGCCATGGTATTTTCAATAGACTTACATTCATGTGAGAGTTGGACAATGAATAGAGAAAAGCTCAGAAGAATTGATGCTTTGGAGTTGTGGTTTTAGTAAAAAAAAAAAAAAAAATATTGAGTGTACCATGGAAGAATCAACAAATCTGTCTTGAAGGAAGCATAGCTGTAATACACCTTAGAAGAAAGAATGGCCAGACTTCCTCTTTTATGCTTTGGTCATGTTGTTAGAAGGGACAAACCTTTGGAAAACATGTTTGGTAAAGTAGAGTGTCATTGAAAAATGGGAAGACTCTCAACAAGATGAACTGACAAAGTGGCTGTGATGATGTGCTCCAGCATGGTAACACTTGTGAAGACCAGATATTCTTGTTCTGTGGTACATAGATTCACTATTATTTGAAAGTGACTCAACAATACCTAACAAAAACAACAAGCTGAATTTTTAAATGATAAACTTTATATATATATATATATATATATATATATATAAATGATAAAAAGTGAAAAGTTAATTATCTTATATAATCTGCATTTTTAAAGGGAAGTTGAAACTACGTCAGAAGTCTGTTTCAGTTTAAAAAAAAAAAAAGTCAAAACCAAGCCCATTATCATTAAGTTGATTCTGACTTATGGTGTCCCATGTGCTACAGAGTAGAACTGTTCCATAGGGTTTGGCAGCACCACTGGGTGGGTTTTGAACTGTCAACTTTTACATTGGTGGTCAAGAGCAAACCATCTGTGTCTCTCAAGGGCCCAATTTAAGCAACAGTGATGTTCTCATTTAAAAATGTCTTTTTTTTATTTATTTTATTCATATTTTATTTTTCTTTTAAGAGCTTGTTTACATTCAATGTCACGCGA
>NW_006921940.1:1337512-1339486 GCF_000298275.1 Orycteropus afer afer | reverse complement strand
GAGGGATTACTCTGTGTCTGACTTCTATTGTTTCTGTAAGGACTGCACGTATTTTGTATCACTGGTGTCTGTACAAGATTATCCTCAGCTGAGTCTATCCTTGGTCTAGAGTATACCTCTATTCACTGATCCCTGTCTGATCATCTCAGGTGTTTATGTGTTTATCTGTATAGCCTAGTGTTTGTGTTAATGGTAATGTGGTATTGTGAACCCATTGATTAGTTTTAGCGTCTGTTGTCTATCTCTTATGTGGACAGTTCAGTGTCCTCTCATTTCCCAATGTTATCATGGTGATCAAAAATAAATAAATAAATAAATAAATAAATAAATATGTCTTTTAAACTATGACATACTCAAGAGAGAATACCAGAATGTGATTTGTATGTGTTAAACCTTGTCCACATTTATTTGAGAAATGTTCCCATATTTCAATGCCAGCTGAATATTTTTAAGGAGAAAAAAAAATAGTGGAGAAAGTGTATTTCTTGTTAAGAAGACCAATAGTATAAATGTACACAGTAGAGAGTAGTACAATAATGTAGATGGAAACTACATTTTTGTGTTTCAGATGACTAATGCAGAAAACTGGATATATCTTGTAAATTCCATATTCATTAGTGATTGAGAATTACAAGTGATATGTTAGAAAAACAAAAATAATTGTATAAAATACTTCAGAGTACCCTTATAACTACCTTTCACTAGAAACTGTGATGTTAATTCACTAACAGTTTTAAGATAGTGTGTAGCTAACCATAAGACCAGCAGTTCAAACCCACCAGCCACTCCTCAGAAGGAAGGTTGGGCGATCTACTTCTGTAGTGACACTGCCTTGGAAACCCAAGGAGGGGTTGCTATGAGTCGGATCCAACTGGATAGCAGTGCTTTTCTTTTTTTCGGTTTCAGTTAATTTTTCGTTTACCTAATTTGAAAAACAATATTTTAACTAATTTATACATTTAATTATATTAATAGATTTTTTAAGCATTTTAAAGAAAATAAAATCATGCATGTATGTAGTCCCATTATTTAATATATAGTTTTAATAAATAAAGTCAAAACTTTATTTTATGGATTGTAATATGAATAGTCTTTCTCTTCTCACTCTATGTATACCATTCTAAGAGCTCCGAACATGCATCATATATGTAACATAGAGAACAGGGCAAATAAAGAAGCAAATAAACTTATAATCAAAAAGAACAAGTCACATTCACAATTGTATTTTACTTACATCTGGAGACTGTTGTTGTGTTGTTAGGTACCTTCAAGTCGTTTCCGACTCATAGTGACCCCATGCACAGTAGAACGAAACTAGTTAAGATCAATAACCAAGTCTAATTCTGGTTCATATCCCAAGAGACCAGCACATACTTAGCAAATTGTAGACATTTAATACATATGTAAAATGATAAAGGAAAAGTTAGGAGAACTTGATCTCTATGCTTTTGATTTCTTTTTCTTTCAAATAAAATTAGGATTTGAACTAAATTAGCTTAGGATAGAGGGGAAAAAAACACTTAATCATATCAAGTGTTTATTGAATTTATTTACCACTGCACTAACATTAGAGTTTGAAAATTTAATCATGTTTAGTAGAATGGGATTAAATCAGAAATACTGGTTTTAATGTACTGAAAGTTTTACTGTCTTCACATTGCAAATGAAAATAATAGTCTTTCAACTAACCAAACACTGTTGCTTGTTCTTTATCAAATCAAATGTTTCTTTCAGAATGATGTCATTATTTTGAATGATGAGATAGATAATAATCTGCCATATTTGCAATCAGTAGATAATGGCTAGGCTGCCAAAGGTCCATTGATGTTGTTGTTGTTGTTGTGTGCCGTCGAGTCGGCCCGACTCATAGCGACCCCTCCTTGGGTTTCCTAGGCAGTATCACTACGGAAGTAGATTGCCCCATCTTCCTTCCGAGGAGTGGCTGGTGGGTTTGAACCGCCAGCCTTCTGGTTA
>NW_006921940.1:1334351-1337142 GCF_000298275.1 Orycteropus afer afer | reverse complement strand
ATAGGAGTTCTAGTGGTGCAGTGCTTGGAAGGAAGGTTGGGCAATCCTACTTCCATAGCGATACTGCCTCGGAAACCCAAGGAGGGGTCGCTATGGGTCGGGGCCGACTCGACGGCACATAACAACAACAACAACAGTGGTGCAGTGGTTAAAACATCCACCTGCTAACTAGAAGATTGGTAGTTCGAACTCACCAGCTGTTCTGCATGCAAAAGATGAGGCAATCTGCTTGTGTAAATATTTATTACCTTGAAAACCTTATGGGGCAGTTCTACTCTGTCCTACAGGGTGGTATGAGTATCAACTCAATGGCAGTGAGTTTGGTATACATACCTAACAATTCTCTCTTGTATACCATCACCTACATTCACCACATATATTTATATGGTGCTTATTGGTGCCTTGCATTATACTAAACTCTGTGTGATTACCAGTAGTTTAGTCTCCACAGTACCTAAGCACACAAATACTTTGTTTTCTGTGCTAATATACTGACAGTTTAAAGCAATTAAGAGTGGAATGGAATGGATATGAATTCTATGTGAGTCAAGAAGTTGTTGCTAAAACATTTTCTTGGCAATTGCTTCCCTTGTGAAGGTGAGAGAGCTCATTTCTGTGCCCACATGTTTGTTTCCACAAGTAGTTTCATTGCTCGTCGTTTCCATATTCATTAGTGATTGAGAATGAGAAGTGATATATTGTTGTCAGTCATCATCATGATGACCCCATGTACAACTGAATGAAGGTGAAAATTCTACCACAGAATCAACACCCGGATTAGGGATGATATACAGCATACATTGCCTAGGATACATCTTAACTGGAAAGAAAAAGGTGCAGTATTTTATTATCACAGCAGTCTCAAAACTATCAGCAACACTCAACAGTATGTTTTATATATTTCAAGGTATTTTTTTTTCAATTTTAATTATTTCCATCCATTTTAACTTTTCTTTCACCCTCTTTTCTGACAGCAAACTTGAAGTTTCAATTTGCTTGTAAAAATACAACTGTTCTTATATACAATAGAAACCTTGACATGGAACTATTCATGGTGATTTAGGCATTATAAATGTTCTAGCCATGTGTGATGTCTAATTTACATTATATTTTACTATTTGGTAATAGTAGAAAATTTGTTATTTGGAAGTATTCATTATTCAAATTGTGGCATGTTTGATAGAACACTATATTCACTTAGATAACTTGTATTTCTATTATTCAATTGTGTTTACTTTTGTGAAACCTAAAAAGAAAAAAAAGTTTCTTGCTTTTTCAGTTCCAGGAAATTTTCCCCCCTTTTATGCTAAAGCACACCAGCAGAAAAACAGAATTGCTGTTTTAGCAGGTGCTAGCTACATCTAATGTGATTTTCTGTCAACACAGATACTATGAGTTGTATGTTTTAAAGATTACAGTCAAATTGTTTTCTTCAGTAAATAGAGGCTGGATTCCTGATGTGTCAAAACGATGTTTTCTGGGAAACAATGAAATTTTTCATCAGAAACAGCATACAAATTGCCAGCCATTAGACACATCCCTACAGGTTAGTTCAAACTCCAGTAAGCATTATTGAAATACAGCATATAAGCCCATGCTCCATAAATATGGAAATGCTTTATGGCTGTTGTAGGAAGAAAGTCTTGAATGAGGACAGATCTTTAAACTGAAGGGTAGTCAGAATTATCTTGCATCATTACAGATAAAATAATGAAAACATGGTACAATAATGAAACATATAAAATAACTTTATAGTAACATGATACATAGCTCAGTCTCTCAGAAATCCCTTGTAATTAAATTACATTTGGAAAAAAATAACTGTGATGAGATTTAAATTGTCCCCACTGATCTGAAGGTACAAAAATGTTAGAAGACTTGGTGGTTTTTCCTAAATTGGAGAAACTGTTTTCTTAGGAAAAATAAACAGAGTCAAGACTTTTTAAAAATAGTCCTAGGAAGGTCAATGATTTCAACATATTCTGACAGTCTATTTTTGATCTTCTCACACATATCATGTTTACTATACACATGCCCTTTTAAATATCTGCTTAAGTGAATGAATTCATCTTTATTCCTCAGAGAAATGTGATTGATTTTTCCAAAAACAAAACAAAAAAAATCTGAAAAGAAATTAAGCACTGACCATCAATTAAATTTAAAGTGTGTGTTTTTTGCACATCTGTATCCCTTCTGAATAAAAATTCACCTAAAGAAAATCAAAAATTGTCAAGTGTGCTCCTCTCAGAATGGATAACAAAATTTAAGTACATTCCTGTTTAGAAACCTGTTTAGAACATACAAATTGCCAGCCATTAGACACATCCCTACAGGTTAGTTCAAACTCCAGTTATCTAAAAATGAGGGTTGCAAATATATATATATATACACACTTTTTTTTTTTTTAAGTTTCAGGTGATGATTTTCCTCAAGCATCTTTAAATTCCTATAAATCTCAACTCTTGCTACTCCTTTGCAACCCTCATTTTTAGATAACAGGAGTAAAGCAAACATTGCAAATTCCCCTAGCTACGTAGAGGAACCATCAGGACTGAGACACATATTTCTGACTCTAAGCTTTTATGTTTTATCATCATGAGGCGATGACATAGGTAATTAACCATTTTACAATTTCTCCCTTCAGTGGTTACTGAAATTTTGACATGTTCCTTATTTTTTCTGCTTCAAAATGGGTGTTTTAATTCTCTTTGAGTAGACTTGCATTACAATACATCTGTATTTTAAGTTATCACATACTTTCATATTATGCATAAATTCTTTTTTTTTTTTT
>NW_006921940.1:1327656-1332317 GCF_000298275.1 Orycteropus afer afer | reverse complement strand
TAATTTCATGATCCAACATGTTAATATGCTTATTGTCTTATGTTTGAGCTTTGTTGAACTTAGGCAAGTGAACAAGTTTCATGTTTATGATTTGTAACTTGTACATTCATTCATTTCCATCTGCCTTTTATTTGAATTTCTTGCTCCCAAATTAAGTGAGAAGTTCAAGGACCAAGTTTTCTGCAGATGTAGTGTCAAAAAAAAAAAACCCTCAATGCCATGAAGTAGATTTGATTTAAAGCAATCCCTCCTTGGGTTTCTGACGTAATATCTCTATGGAAGTAGATTGCCCAATCTTCCTTCTGAGGAGACTGCTGGGTTTGAACCTCCAGCCTTCTGGTTAGCAGTAACTTGCCTTGGGCACTACACTACCAGAGAGAGCTCCTAGATGCAGTGTAGTACATGGAAAAATGTTTTTTATATCACTATAGCTTTTCAATTTACTTGAACTGTAAATGAATTGAAGACAAGTCATCAGTTCTTGGAGAATTTGGAAACAAAGTTATTAAAACTATTCCCACATACACAAAAACATATATACACAAAAACTTACGTACACTCATATAAATACATAAAAGACAGATATGGGAAATGTCAGCTGAATCTCTACAGCTCTTTATCCAATATATGCGGTAAATAATATAATACCCTTTACTCAAACATACCCATCTGTAGTATTTCTATGGAACTAGGAGCTCTGATAGCATAGTGACCTACTAAGACACTTGTTCAAATCCACCAGCCACTCCTCGGAAGGAAGGTTGGGCAATCCTACTTCTGTAGTGATACCGCCTCGGAAACTCAAGGAGGGGTAGTTATGAGTCGGGGCCGACTCGACGACACATAACAATAACAGTACATAAGTGAAAGTGTGGCCAGTGCTAGCATGAGAGGCCTAAGATGCAATCATAAGAAACTATGAGGCAATTATGATTCATTAATCTTGTTTAACAAATATCAATTGAATCCTAATTTATGGCATATACAATAGCATAGTATCTGCTCATGTGACAGAGAAAAGCAATCAAATAGAACAAATTTACAATAGAAAAGGGGCATGGACACACATGCAAGCCATATAAATGTTACTAATTTGTAGAGATTCAACTCATAATGACCCCTCCTTGGGTTTCCAAGGCAGTATCTCTATGGAAGTAGATTGCCCAGTCTTACTTCCTAATTTTTAGAGTAATGATTTCTAGGAAATTAAGGGAATAAATGCTTACGTCCTAGTCAGTCAGTGGATAATGTATCTGAGTAATAAACAAATAAAACTGCCATTGAGTCAATTCTGCCTCACATTGACTCCCATTGATTTTCTAAGGCTTTATTACCTCATCTTCCTCACACGGAACAGCTGGTGGGTTTGATCTGTCAATCTGGTTAGCAGCCAAATGCCTTACCAACTATGCCTAATAGCTGCCTTTAACATACTTTGTATAACTATACAAAATATTATTGTGTTAGGCTGGGTTCTCTAGAGAAGCAAAACCAGTAAAGCTTCTATATACATATAGAGAAAGAGAAATTGATCTTAGGAAAATGGCTCATACACTTATAGTTGCTGGCAAGTCCCAAGTTCTTGGATCAAATGTCAAGCTTGTGACTTTTCCTGACTCACACAGCTTCAGGGGCTGATGAGCTCAAGGTTGGCAGGCAGTATAATGGCTGTTGACTCCAACCAATGATGAACCCAAGATCTCCAGGCCAAATGGTGAATTGTTTGCTTAGAGACAATTGTAGACAACACAACAGGATCCCAATCCACAGAAGAGTGTCTTTTTTCCCAGGATGTCCATAAATATTTTGGAAGCATGCCACACCCCTAAGGAAAGTCCCTCTCAATTGAATGGCTGCTCCAAACATACACATCTGAACTCATCATGGGAATAACCACAATCACATTTGCTTAAACTGTACAGAATTGTCATCCAGCCAAGTTGACACACAGCTCCAACTTTCACAATTAGGAAGACATTTGCAAATGTTTTATCTATGTATATACAAACTTTGACATAAAAAAGTGAAAATCAAACAGTAGCTTTTTTTAAGTTGTTCATTTGTTAATTTTTTTTTTTTTTTACTTAAAAATCTATTTAGTATATATTGGTGGGTGCTATATGTTACAGTGTATTGAAAAGTGCTCAATTTAGAACCACAATGTTGATTAAAGGACAGTACCCTAGAAATTGAAGATCACAACCATTTAAGCATACATTATATTTGGAACTGATTTCTGATTTTCCAGCAAAGAAATTTAACTTTAAGGTGAAAAATAATGAATCAAAAGATCCTCTATCCTTCTTCAAGTGTATAAAGTTGAGATATTTTTACTTAATTGCAACAAACAACTTAATTATTTACCCCAGAAAACAAGTCAAGTTAAATAAAACAAAATAAAATCAGAAGCAGCATAATAGCTTGCTTGTTGCCTTAGGCGATCAACAAGTAACAGATGATGTGATGTTTGATCACATACATTTTCTGATCCCTTTTCCTCTTGAACGGTATCTACGCAAAATATACTGTATATATATCATGTACTATCATCAAAGGTTATGTCCAATGTACAAAGATTCCAAGAGATTCGATTAAATGTAGATTTTAATTAGGAAGAGATGATCCCTAATTAATAACACAGGCACTGAAACAATTGCTTCACTGTATTCCAAGTGTTGTTGCCAAATGTCCTCACCAGGAAGCTCCATATTTTCCCAAGAAACTTTCAGTTATAAAACTGATTTTCTGCAAATTTTTATATTTCTGAATTTAGTGTTAGAATGTAAGCCCCATCTGTTTAATTGTACTCTTCCTGCTGATGTGGAACATTCAATGAGAGTACAGATGACACTTAATATTCTCTTGTACCTAAAGGCTTAAGTCCACTACAGTCACTATCAGGCATTGGAGAGTAGAGTTGAAGAATGATCAAGTCACTTAACATCTCAGTATGTCAGCTGTCTTATCTATAAACATTCTTAACATGTCATGTAAGGGAGTGGTAAAGAGCACAGACAATGGAAGTAAATTCAGATTTTATAGCCCCCAGCCTGTCACTTAAATCCAAAAACCAAACCTATTGCCACTTAGTCCATTCTGACACTTAGAGGCTATGTAGGGCAGAATAGAACTGTAATAGGCTATAAGTCTTTGTGGAAGCAGACTGCCACGTCTTTCTCCATGAAGTGCTGGTGAGTTTGAACCTCACCTTTTGGTTAGCACTCGAGTGCTTTAACCACTCTACCACCAGATTTCGTTCCCCAACTTGAACAGTATATTATCCATGATTATGATAAACTGCATAGTCTTGAATAATGTATTGTCTTCACCAGGCACAATTTTCTTGATGGGATAACTATGAGGAGGATTAAATGAATCAATAGCAAAACACATGTTTATTCCAGACAAGATCACATCAGAAGATTTGGTTGCCCTGGTGGTACAGTGGTTAAGTTAACACTCATCTGATAACAAAAAGATCAACCACTGGAACCCATAGGCTGCTCCATGAGAGAAAAGACTTGGTGACCGACTGCATTAAATGTTTACAGCTAGGAAACCCTATGAGACAGTTTTGCTCTATCCTTGGAGCTCTAGTGGCATAAGGCCTAAGGCATTTGGCTGCTAACAAGAAGGCTGGCAGTTCAAACCCACCAGACACTCCTCAGAAGGAAGATTGGGCAATCTACTGGTAGGATAGTGCCTAAAGCACTTGACTTCTAACCAGAAGGCTGGCGGTTCAAACCTACCAGCCACTTCTCGGAAGGAAGATGGGGCAATCTACTTCCGCAGTGATACTGCCTCGGAAACCCAAGGAGGGGTCGCTATGGGTCGGTCCCATTTGACAGCAAATAACAACAACAACAGGAACAACTACCATAGAGATACTTCCTCACAAACCCAAGGAAAGGTTGCTATGAGTTGAATCGACTCAATGTCAGTGGGTTTGGTTTTTTTGGTTTAATCATCCCACCTGTATCCATTCACCCCACTTTTCTACAACTGGACTTGTTTACTTCTCCCTGTAGAAGAAAACACTCTTTTGCCTGCCCTTTGAGATACTTGTAATCTTAGGGCCAGAGCAGTCTGCCAAATGCAATATGCCCACTCCTCTGTTTGCAATAATCTTTTTAATAAAGTCTCCCCTTATGTATGACTGGGTTTTGAATTTTACGTGGCTGTCGTCACCTCTTGACTTGGTCACTCTACTAAATTACTACTGTGTTTCTCTGCTTCTATTCTGCCCCATAGTTGTTGTTGTTGTTAGGTGCCATCTAGTCATTTCCAATTCATAATGACCCCATGCACAGCAGAATGAAACTCCACCCAATCCTTTGCCAGCTGAATGATCCTTGCCATGTGTGAGCCCAACGTCGCACTCACCATGTCAAACCATCCCTTGAAGGTCTTCCCCTCTTTTGTGGAACCTCCACCTTACCAAGAATGACATCCTTCTCCAGGGAATGATCCCTCTGACTATATGACCAAAGTAGGTGAGCAGTCTGGCCATCCTCGCTTCCAAGGAGCATTTTGGCTGCACTTCCTCCAAGACAGATCTGTTAGTTCTTTTATCAGTCCTTGGTACTTTCAGCATTCTTCGCCAGCACCACAACTCAAAAGCATCAACTCTTCTTTGGTCTTCCTTATTCATTGTCCAGCTC
>NW_006921940.1:1316240-1326976 GCF_000298275.1 Orycteropus afer afer | reverse complement strand
GATCCATCTGACAGCAGCTATGATATCCCTTGTTCCACGTCCTCTTCTGAATCCAGCTTGCACCTCTGGATGTTCTCTGTCAATACACTGCTCCAACATTTTTTGAATTATCTTCAGTAAGATCTTACTTGTGTGTGATATTAATGATATTGTTTGATAATTTCCACATTCTGTGGGATCACTTTTCTTTGGAATGGGTACAAATACGCATTTCTTCTAGTCAGTTGTCCAGGTAGCTGTCTTCTAAATCTCATGTTATAACCAAGTGAGTGCCTCCACTGTGGCATATGTTTGCTGAAATATCTCAGTGGTATTCTGTCAATTCTCAGAGCCTTGTTCTATGCCAATTCCTTCATTACAGCTTCAACTTCCTCCTTCAATACCATTGGTTCTAGATCATATGCCACCTCCTGAAATGGATGAAGATCAAGCAGGTCTTTTTGTTAGAGTGACTCTGTGTATTCCTTCCATCTTCTTTTGATATTTCCTGCATCATGCAATATTTTCCCCATAGAATCTCTCAATATTGCAACTAGAGGCTTAATTTTTTTCTTCAATTCTTTCAGCTTGAGAAATGCTGAGCGTGTTCTTCCCTTTTGGTTTTCTAACTCTACATTTTTGCACATGTCATTATAGTAATTGGCTTTGTCTTCTTGAGCTGCTTTTTGATATCGTCAGTTCAATTCTTTTATCTTGTCATTTCTTCCATTTGCTTTAGCTACTCTCTGCTCAAGAGCAAGTTTCAGAGTCTCTTCTGTCATACATTTTGGTCTTCCCTTCTTTTGTTGTCATTTTAGTGACCTCTTGCTTTCTTCATGGATGATGCTTTTGATGTCATCCCACAGTTCCTCTGGTTTTCAGTCATTGGTGTTCAATGTATCAAATCTATTCTTTAGATGGTCTCTAAATTCAAGAGGGATATATTTAAGATCATACTTTGCCTCTTGTGGACTTGTTTTAATTGTCTTTAACTCCAAGTTGAACTTGCATATGAGCAGTTGCTAGTCTGTTCCACAATCACCTCCTGGCCTGATTTGGGCTGAAGATATTGAGCTTTTCCACTGCATCTTGCCACAGATACAGTCAATCTGATTCCTGTGTGTTCCATCTGGTGAAGTCTACGTGTACAGCTGCCGTTTGTGTTGTTGAAAAAAGATGTTTGCAATGAATAAGTCGTTTGTCTTGCAAAATTCTACCATGCAAGTTCCAGCATTATTTCTATCACCAAGGCGAAATTTTCCAACTATCGGTGATTCTTTCTTGTTTCCAGCTTTTGCATTCCAGTCACCAATGATAATTAACACATCCTGATTGCATGTTCCATCAATTTCAGACTGCAGAAGTTGATAAAAAATCTTCAATTTCTTCATCTTTGGCTTTGGTGTTTCGCTCATAAATTTGAATAATAGTCTTATTAGCCGGTCTTCCTTGTAGGCATATGGATATTATTCTATCATTGACAGCATTGTACTTCAGGACAGATTTTGAAACATCCTTTTTGATGATGAATGTCACACCATTCCCCTTTAAACTGTCATTCCTGGCATAGTAGATCATATGGTTGTCTGATTCAAAATGGCCAAAACCAGTCAATTTCAGCTCACCAATGCCTCGGATATCAATCTTTATGTGTCCCATTTCATTTTTGACAACTTCCCATTTTCCTAGATTCATACTTCACACATTCCATGTTCCAATTATTAATGAATGTTTGCTGCAGTTTCTGCTCAATTTGAGTGGTGCCACATCAGCAAATGTAGGTCTCAAAAGCTTTACCTTTTCCATTTGAGTAAGACTGGTTTTACTCTGATAATGCAGCTCTTGTCTAGTTCTATTTTGAGAGTTTTTAACCTAAGTGAC
This sequence comes from Orycteropus afer afer, assembly GCF_000298275.1. Taxonomy (NCBI): domain Eukaryota; kingdom Metazoa; phylum Chordata; class Mammalia; order Tubulidentata; family Orycteropodidae; genus Orycteropus; species Orycteropus afer. The sequence continues at coordinate 1,325,116 of NW_006921940.1, read as the reverse complement.
TCATCTTCCTCCTCTCTATTGGACAATGTTTCCAGACTATTCATAAAGTTGCACAGTAATGTATCAGACAGTATTTCTCTGCTATTCTTAAGGTTTTCCCTGTCTAATTATTTGAGAAGTGGATGACTTTTCCTTCTTCCTAGTCTGTCTCAGTCTGCAAGCTGGGCTAATACCTGTGCACCATGTGTTCCCCACTGGGTTTGAAACATCAGTGACACAGCCTCAAGATTCACAGCAACATGAACCACAGTAGGACAAACTGACAGACATTTTTGTCTCCCTTAGCTGTTGGAAACTTCCCCAACCACACTTACCTGAATCCCTGCAGCTGACTCCTTGCTCTAACCCAGTCCCTTTTGCCTTTTCTGTGTTTTCCCTGCTTTCCCGCCTTGCCGCTTGTGAGGCATGGCCTGGGTTCCCCACATTAGCTAAAAGGATTTTCCAAAGAAACATATATCATACAATTCCCCTGCTAAAAATCTTCCAGTGACTTCCATTGAATCCAAAATCCTTAAGCTATTGTACAAAGTTCTGCTCACCTACTCTTATCCACCTCTCTGATGTTGTCTCTTCGCAGTCTCTCCTTGTTTTTCTTGCTACTGCCATATTTCTTAATCTTTGTTAAATTGCTTAAAAATATTCCTACATTCCATTTTTTTTTAAATTTTTTAAAATAATTAAATGGATATTGGATTGAGGAAATGGGTTAATATGGATAGTCAGTTTATTATTATATTCAGATGTTGATGTAATGTTAAATTAAATATGTTATAGGAGTAGAAGAGAAAAAAAATGCTTTAAACAGTATTTTTGCATGCCAAAAAAAAAACCAAAACCCACAGCCATTGAGGTGATTCTGAATAATAGAGAATCTGTTAAATGGAGTAGAACTGCCCATATGGTTTACAAGGCAATAAATCTTTACAGAAGCAGACTTCCTCTTCTTCCTCCCAAGGAGGGGCTGATGAGTTTGTACCACTGACCATCTCATTTGCAACATAATGCTTTAACCACAACATCATCAGAGTTCTTTGTTTGTTTGCTTGGCTGTATTTCTTCTTCTTCTTCTTCTTCTTTTTTTTTTTTTTTTTTTAATTTTTTTGTGATTTGGGTGAACATTTACAGAGCAAATTCATTTTCCATACAGCAGTTCACACATACTCTCTCTCATGACATTAACTGAAATTTCCCACAATGCAATAGCTCTTTTCCCACCTCTTCCCCATAGTTACCTCTTCCCTGTGTCCTTCCCTCCATTCACTCCTACCCCCAAGTTGTCTCACCATGCATACACAGCCCTTCTATTCTCCCATGATTGATCTCTCCAAGGAGTGTATCTACCTGTTGTAAATGTTCAACTCTTTTGTTTGGCTGGAAGCCACAGGAGTGCATTCAATTCCAGACCTGAAGGGCAGCTAGAGGCCATAATTTCAGTGGTTCCACCAGGCTCTATCAAATAAAAAACCTGGTCACCACCACCCCCCTTTTTTATGATGCTGAGTTTTGTTTCATGTTTCTCTCCCACTCTATTCAGGACCTCCTACAGAGATTCCATTCCGAGTGGTTGACACTGGTAGCTGGACACCATCTAGTTCTTCTGGTTACATAGTCATGCAGGCTGAGGACTGCATGGTGTACCAGCCCCTTGGACTAATTTTTTCCAAGTGTCTTTTCTTTTCTTCATTTTTCTTTGCTCTGGATGAGGAGAAACCCAACATTGCATTTCGATGACTGTTTGCAAGCTTTTGAGATCCTGGTCACTACTTACCAAAGTAGCATGTGGAACAATGTTTTTGTGCAGTATGTTATGCCAATCATGGTCCCAAGCCCACAAGTCCAAGTACTTACTTCTCCGGTTAGCTGGCTGTGGCCAAGAAGTGACTACAACCTTGTCAGCTCTATTATATACCTGGACACTCTTACGGAACATACAAACACACTTGTAGAAACAATGTCTGCCAACCCTATAAATGGTCATGGATACACTCCTCCCTGTGTAGACATACCTAATATTTCAGCTGTCCACCCATCTATCCACCCGTAAATCAATGTTTGTCATTACTGATGATGCAGTAGTGTACATGCAAAAGGGTTCATCTTTGTTTTCTATATCTCCCGTGCACCTCTCTATGTCTTCCTCTTCATTAATGCTACCATGCTGATCATTCACATGTGTTACATTGCCCTTCATTTCACCTAAATCAATACTTCTCTCTGCCTATCTAACAGTCTTCCCTCCTCCCCTCCCACCCCTGGTAACCAACAAACAAAATTTCATTCCATACATAAACCTTTCCTTGATTTTTTACAAGAACAGACTAATACAATATTTGTTCTTCTGTGATTTACTTATTTCACTCGGCATAATATCCTCCAAGTTCATCCACATTATGCAGTGTTTTGCAGATTCTACATTATTCTTTAGGAGTTCTGGTGGCATACTGCCTAAGGCATCTGACTGCTGACCAGAAGGTGATGTTTTTATTTAGGGTTACATAGTATTCCATTGTGTGTATGTACCACAGGTTTTTTTATCCATTCTTCTGTTTTGGGGCACCTAGGTTGTTTCCATCTTTTTGCTATTGTAAACAGTGTTGTGAAGAACATGGGTGTGCATATGTCTGTTCTTGTCCTGGCTCTCACTTCTTTAGGATATATACTTAGTAAGGGAATGGCTGGATCAAATAACATTTGTAATTCCAACATGTTAAGGAATCATGTTTGGCTGTATTTCTTTGTATACGGTTTGAAATATATATATATATATATATATAACTGTACATATATTGACTCTCAGATATTTTTAAAATTATTTTTCAATTGTTGTTGTTGTTGTTATGTGCCGTCGAGTCAGACCTGACTCATAGCGACCCCTCCTTGGGTTTCCAAGGCAGTATCACTGCGGAAGTAAATTGCCCCATCTTCCTTCTGAGGAGTGTCTGGGGCGTTTGAACCACCAGCCTTCTGGTTAGCAGTCAAGTGCCTAATTTTTCAATTAGTTTGTATAATTATTACAACTACCTACAGGTTCAGTACTACTGCTTTCACCTTTTTATAAATGGAAAAACTAAGGCTAAAGGAGCTTAAATAGGGTAAACAAAGGCATACAGTAAAGTATAGGCAATTTAAGATACGAATACCTGCTTTTGTGACTTCAGAATATTTTATTTTCCCTAATACATCACAGAATCTAATAAATAGTTAAAACAATTAAGAACAATGTAATAATTGTTTTAAGCTTAATTTTAACTGAATAATAATTAACAAGTATTTATTGAAGATGTCATGCTAGACTGGGCAGTTGAATAGGCAGTATAGATTACAGTTATTGTTTCTTTTAATTTCTTAAGACTTTTTGAGATGAAAAGTGAAATGATGTGTAGTACTTTGGGGTAATTAATTTATCAGTGTTTTAAGTTACTTTGTAGATAAAAACAAGGTGTTATACAATGACTCATGAAGCTTCAGCCAATATTTACATTTCTAATATTCTTTTTAAGTTCACATAAATAAATATAAAATAAATCTAAATTTTAGAGAGCTGTTATCATAAAAAAGCTAATTTTCAAGAGTTTATTTTATGATACAGTCATGTCAATAATATTAAAGTAGTTGAACATAATAATTTTATAATGATTTTCCTGTAGATTTTACAACAAATACAGCAAAACATTTTATATCCTTTGATGTTTATACATTCTGTGAAATAATATAACTAGGTGCAAATCTTTTTTGCTTAAAATTAAATATCTAATAGAAATTTAACTTTCAAATTAATTACGTAAAACCTGTGCATTAAAACATAAGTTCATGAATGTTCATTGAAACACTAATTCAATATTGAAGATAAACATTAATCAAAATATCTGAATTTAGGATATTATATGAAATGTTTTATATTAATGTTTTCTGGTCATTTAAAATGATAGTTTAGACGTATATTTATTGGCATCAAATATAGGTTTATGAACCATTTTATTTAAAAAAAAAGTTGATGGGCACTGACTGTATTTGTGTTAGATGTATCATATATGTATGTTATTGCTACATATACTAGCATGATTGTATACATACTAAAATAAATAATAATCTCCTTTACTTGTGATGACAGAGGCTCATCTACATTTGTGAAATATTCTATATGGATAATAAATTATATGTATAAAACAGACAATTAAAAATAACAATTATTTAGGCAACAACTTTTGTAACTAAATGGATGTAACTGTAATTACTTAATGATGTTAAATAATTTATTTGCTCCAATATTTAGTAGGGAGCTCTGGTAGCATAGTGCCTAAGGCACTTGACCGCTAACCAGAAGGCTGTTGATTCAAGCCCACCAGCCATTCCTTGGAAGGAAGGTTGGGCAATCTACTTCCGTAGTGATACTGCCTCAGAAACCCAAGGAGGGGTCACTATGAGTTGAGTCTGACTCCACGGCACATCACAACAACAATAACAATATTTAGTAATGAAGTTAATAATAATACTATTTATGTATCAGTGCTGTATTTGGTTTGAAAGGTAGGTTTTCTAAGAAAAGAGCATTGAGTTAAAAATAAAATCAGGTATCACACTGATTTCTTAGGAACAACCCAAAGTAGGGCATATAGGCTAGTGTGCTAAGAAGGAACAAGTACTTAGGTGTGCTTTCATGCTACCATCTGTGATCACCACTAAGACTATGTTCATAATCCTGGAAGATGATAATTTTCCTATAGAATATTTTAGACATTTTTTTTGTTCTCTATTAATTTTGAGTTACTGATAAACAGAAAAAACAAAGAAGACAACAAAAGTATAATGGTGGTTCACACCCAAGATCTATCAAATCATACTATATGCTTTATTCCTTCACTTTGAAAAATAAAAACTTAGTGCAATTGTTGAGGCTTTCGGGTCTTCTGCAGTAGTGCTGGGGAGTTATATTTGTCTAGAAAAATTTGTTTTGTCCCTTCCCTTCCCTTCCCTCGTTTTTCTCCCATTCTTTTTTCCTTCCTCCATCCTCTTTTACAGTATCAGGACTTTATGAATTTAATTTGCTTTTTACTTTTTTAAAATTAGTGGTTTTTTGTGCACTGACTCTATTAAATGTTTTAAGTTTTTTGTCTGTTTTCTATTACACAGACTTGTGATCTTTGTTCCTTTTACTTCAGTTAGGTTACTCTGATATACTTTTAACTTGTATGTTTACCTAAAGCAATATGATTTTAAGGATATAAATTTATCTTTAAGTTGACATTTCATTGTATTCTATAAATTTTTATTGCCATGTATTTCCAAATATTTTCCCATTTTTATTTTGCTATTCTTCTGTTACTTTGAATTCGATTTTAAATTTCAACAATAAACATTTCCAATTACTTTAAATTAACATATTTTATAATTTATTATCTCCTATGGAGTTTTTTTAGCTGTTCCATGGGAACTATTGGTAGCAAATTTTTAAGGTATCCATTGTTTATCATAAAATAATATATATCATCTACTATTTTATTCTAACCACACCAGTTCTGTTTATTTTTTGGAGAACAATATTTATTTGGTTTATTTTTTTTTATTATATAAAGCATATACACAGACAATCTTGTGTCTACCTTTGTATACATTCATCTCATCTGCTTTTTCCCAATGTGTGGTTTTTATTATTTTATTGGTTATTTTTCCGATTTATATGTATAGAAATTTGGGGCATATATTTTCTTTTTATGTCTCTTTATTACATAGATGATAATATGATATATATACTATTTTGCACCTCGCATTTCACATAAAAAATTACTGTATGTTATATTCTCCACATACAAAGATAACTGTAGCTTATTTTATATAAAGCTGCACAATATCTTATTGTGTGTTGTTGCTGTTATCGTTGGATGTCTTTGAGTCAGCTCTGACTCATGGTGACCCTATGTACCAAATAATGAAACACCAGCTAGTCTTCTGCCATCCTCACATTCCTTGCTATGTTTGAGTGTATCATTGCAGGCACTGTGTCCATCTGTTTTGTTGAGGTCTCCCCTTTTTCACTGATGCTCTACCAAACAAGATATCCTTCTCCAGGGAATGGTTCCTTCTGACAACATTACCAAAGTACTTGAGATGAAGTCTGGCCATTCTTGCTTCCAAGGAGCATTCTGGCTGCACATCTTCCAGAACAGGCTTGTTTGTTTTTCTGGTAATCTATGGTGTTTTCAGTACTCTCTGTCAACACCACAATTCTAACTTGTCAACATTTCTTCAGTCTTCCTTATTCATAGTCCAACTTTCACATGCATATGAGGTGATTGAAAATACCATGGCTTGGGTTAGGCACACCTTAATATTCAAAGTGACATTTTGGTTCTTAACATTTTAAGATATCTTTTGCAGCAGATTTGAACCATGCAGTACACTTGATTTCTTGGCTGCTGCTTCCATGGATGTTGACTGTGAATACAAGCAAAATGAAATCCCTGAAAACTTCAGTCTTTTCTTCATTTATCATGATGTTGCTTGTTGGCTCGGTAGTGAGGATTTCTGTTTTTGTTATATTGAGGTATAATCCATACTTAAGACTGTAGTCCCTAATCAGTAAGTGCTTCAAGGCATCTTCACTTTCAGCAAGCAAGATTGAGTCATCTGCATATTGCAGGTTGTTACTGTATCTACCTCCAATCCTGATACCTAATTCTCCATATAGTCCAATATCTATGATTATTTGCTTATTTTTTTAATATATAGATATTGAATAAATATGGTGAAAGGATAAAACCCTGACACACATCCTTCCTGATTTTAAACCATGCAGAATCCTTTGTTCTGTTTGAATGACAGCTTCCTTATCTATGTGCAGTTTCCGCATGAACACAATTAAGTGTTCTAGAATTCCTATTTTTGCAATGTTGTCCATAATTTATTATGATTCACACAATAAAATGCCCTTGCTTAGTCAAGAAACACAATAAATATCTTTCTTACATCCTTTGCTTTCAGTCGAGGTCCATCTGACATCAGCTATGATATCCCCCATTCCACGTTCTCTTCTGAATCTAGCTTGAATTTCTGAAAGTTCACTTAAAAAGCACTCAATTGTGTGGATCATAACAAATTATGGATAACCTTGAGAAGAATTGGAAATCTAAAACACTTGATTGTACTCATGAGGAACCTGTACCTTGACCAGGAAGCTGTCATTTGAATGGAACGAGTGGACACTGCATGGTTTAACATCAGGAAGGGAGTGCATCAGGGTTGTATCCTTTCCCCATACTTATTCAATCTATATGCTGAGCAAATAATCCAAGAAGCTGGACTATATGAAGAAGAATGTGGCATCAGGACTGGAGGAAGAATCATTAACAACTTGTGATATGATGATGTCACAACTTTACTTGCTGAGAGTGTGGATGACTTGAAGTACTTACTGATGAAGGCTGAAGAATAGTCTGCAGTATGGATTACATAATAATATAAAGAAAACAAAAATTCTCACAACTGGACCTATAAGCAGCATCATGATAAATGGAGAAAAGATTTAAGTTGTCAAGGACTTCACGTTGCTTTGTTCTACAATGATGCCAATGTAAGCAGCAGCAGGAAATCAGACGATGTATAGCACTGGGCTACACTGCAAGAGACATCTTTCAAGTGCTGAGGAGCAAAGATGTCTCTCTGAGGATGAAAGTGTGCCTGACCCAAGCCATGATATTTCCAAATGCCTCGTATGCATGTGAGAGCTGGACAATGAACAAGGAAGACTAAAGAAGAATTGATGATTTTGAGATGTGGTGCTGGCGAAGAATGCTGAAAGTACCATGGACTGCTAAAAGAACTAACAGATTTGTCCTGGAAGAAGTGCAGTCAGAGTGCTCCTTGGAAGCAATAATGGCCAGACTTTGTCTCACCTATTTTGGTCATGTTGTCAGAAGGGACCATTCCCTGGAGAAGGATGTCATGCTTGGTAAGGTGGAGGGTCGATGAAAGGGGGGAAGGCCCTCAACAAGATGGATTGATACAGTGGCTGCAGTGATGGTCTCAAGTACAGCAGGGATGCTGGGCTGGTTCAGGACCTGGCAGTGTTTCATTCTGCTGTGAATATGGTCGCCGTGGGTCAGAGAATACTCTATGTAACCTAACAATAGCAACAACATAAGTTAGAGAAAATTTAATCTCTATTAATATGATAAATATGATCTCCAGTTCACCATGAACTGTCTGGAATGGAAGCCCAGTAGTCTGTAGTGAATCCTGATTACTGGTTTGTTTCCTTGGGGTTTTCAGTACTCAAAGATGTTTATTTTTCTCAGGATACTTATGTATTGTTTATTTAATTCCCAGCCAATGTAACTCATGTAGAGTTACCTTCCTTCTGTCAGTGGAGGCTTGTGTGTGGCTATGATGTTGAATAGGTTTCAGTGGAGCTTCTAGACTAAGGCAAGCTAGAAAGAAAGGCTTGATGATCTACTTCTGAAAATTAGCCAATGAAACACCTATGGTTCAAAATTGTCCCATTCCCAGCCAATCATCGGGATAGTACAGAACTGGGGAGCTTTTTCTTCAGTTGTGTATATAGTCTTCATGAGTCAGGGCCAAATTAATGGTGGTTAACAACAACTTGTATTTTGTCTATTACTGTTATTTGTTCATTGCAGAGAGTCTGTGTATGTATGTAAGTATGAACTTAGTATACTATTTTAATTCCAAAGAATTAAACTTGTGATGAAAAATAGTTCAATGAAAAAGAAATGTTCAATCGTAGTTTGTTTGTTTTTCTATCTTGTCTATCCAACCAGCTTTAATACTGTTTTGAAATTTTCTTTTTCCTCTTCTGGTTTTATCAAGAGAGTTTTTTGTTTGTTTTGTTTTGTTTGTTTGTTTGTCTAGACAAATTA
>NW_006921940.1:1312603-1315495 GCF_000298275.1 Orycteropus afer afer | reverse complement strand
GCACTTGACTGCTAACCAGAAGGCTGATGATTCAAACCCACCAGCCACTCCTCAGAAGGAAGGCTGGGCAATCTACTTCTGTAGTGATACTGCCTCAGAAACCCAAGGAGGGGTCGCTATGAGTCGGGCCGACTCGACGGCACATAACAACAACAATTACGTGTGTGTGTGTGTGTGTGAGCGTGTGTATATATACACATATATACACACGCACACACACACACATAATTGTTTATATATATACATACACACACACACACACACACACACACATATATATATATATATATATTAGTCTATTGCACTGATTTTGAGAAAAGAAATTAAAAAAACAACCCATTATACATGTTTCTTTCTAAGGCTTTGAAGTAGTGAAAAATAAGCATAGAAATTTGTTTCATATCACTCTGATATTAAACAAACAAATAGAGAAAAAAACAATTATTATCCTGAATGAATCATTGATCTCAATAGGACTGTTTTGAAGATTGAAATAGTAGGTTCATATTTTTCCTGAAATGAAATTCTGGCTCAACTATTGACTTAGACTTTGTACGAATCATTATACTCTGGGTCTCAGTTTTCTCATTTATCTAATGAAGATAATAACATTTTCTTCATAAGGGGTTATGAAAATGAACATAAAACAATCTGATATGTCTTACAGCTAAGCTGAACATCTGTCCCAGATTTCCCTGGGACATATGGGTTAATACCTAAATATTGACCCAATTCTCAAAATGTAAAAGTTGGACAATACATTATAATACCAATATTTGTTAATTTCTTGAATTTTAATAATCTTTTTAAAATAATTGGTTCATTTTTGTGAGCACTTATTCTTTGACTTTAGCCATAAACTAACTTTCATCTCCAAATATTTTCTAGCTGGTGCTAGTCACAAATGTGAAGAGATAAGTTATTGACCTTGACATAAAGCATAATGATTTAAGTAATCCAGTTAATATAGAAAGACAGTGCAGTACCATATATATATATATTTTAAATAATTTTGTAGGTACCCTTGAATTTATCTTCCTGAAAATGAAATTTCAATTGCTATTCATATGATGCAAGGTCATAGTTTGGCTCACATGGATTTGTTTTAATTTTCTTCACTTCGACTTCAACTTACATATGAGCACATATGAGCAATTTATGGTTGTCAGTCAGCTGCTGGCCTTGTTCTGAATAATGATATTGAGCTTTTCCATCATCTGTTTTCACAAATGTAGTCAATTTGATTCCAGGGTATTCCACCTGGCAAACTCCATGTATTTAATCACTGTTTATGCTGTTGGAAAAATCTATGTGCAATGAATAAGTCATTGGTCTTGCAAAATTGTACCATGTGATCTCTGCCATCATTTCAATCACTAAAGACATATTTTTAAACTACTGAACCTTCTTCTTTGCAACTTTCCTCTTCTAATCATTACATTATATTATCAATGCATCTTGATTGCCTCTTTGATCAATTTCAGACTGCAGAAGTTGGTATAAATCTTCAATTTCTTCATGTTTGATATTAGTGGTTGATGCATAAATTTAAATAATAGTTGTATTAACTGGTCTGTTTTGTAATTGTGTGGATATTATCCTATCACTGGCAATGTTTACTTCAGGTCAGATAATGTAATGTTCTTCTTGATTATTAATGCAATACCATGCCTCTTAAATTTTTCATTCTCAATATAGTAGAACATGATTGCCTAATTCATAATAGTCAATACCAGTCCATATCAGTTTTAAAATACCTAAGATATCAATCTTCATGTATTCCATTTCTTTTTTTTAATACTTTCAATTTTCTTATATTCATATTTTATACATTCTATTTCAATTTTAAATGGATGTTTGTAGCTGCTTCTTCTCATTTTGAGCTGTGTCTCATCAGCAAATGAAGGCCTTGAAAGCTTTACTCCCAACAAATCATTAAGGTCAACTCTAAACCAGGGAGGCAGCTTTTTCCTACTTGTATTCAGAGTGCCTTCCAACCTGAGGGGTCATCTTCTGACATGATGCTAGACAGTGTTCTGCTACTATTTATGATGTTTTCAATGGTCAGTTTTTTAGAAGTAGATCATCAGGTCCTTCTTCCTAGTCTGTCTTATTCTAGAAGGTCTGCTGATACCTACTCACCATGGGCCACTCTACTGGCATTTGAAATGTAGGTGGGATAGCTTTCAGCATCACAACAACATGCAAGCCACCACATTATAAAACGTAACAGATGAAAGGTTTGTCATTGTGAACAATGGGAATTTCATAACATTTAATTGTTCTCATGAATAACCTGTGCATAGACCAAGAGGTAGTCATTTGAAGGGAACAAGAGGATATAGTATGTTTTAAAATCATGAAAAGTATACCTCAGGGTTTTGTCTTTCACCATATTATTCCAATCTGTTGTGAGTTTGTTGGGTGCCATCAAGTTGCTTCCAACTCATAGTGACCCCATGCACAGCAGAATGAAACACTGGCCGATCCCATGCCAGCTCCATGATCCTTGCTATACTTGAGGCTATTGTTGCAGCCACTGTGTCAATTCATCTTGTTGAAGGCCTTCCCCTCTTTAATTGACTCTCCACCTTACCAAGCATGACCTCCTTCTCCAGAGAATGGTCCCCTCTGACAACATGACCAAAGTAGGTGAGATGAAGTCTGACCGTCCTCGCTTCCAAGGAACATCTCGGCTGCACTTCCTCCAAGACAGATCTGTTAATTCTTTTGGCAGTTCATGGTACCTTCAGCATTCTTCGCCAGCATCACAACTCAAAAGCATCAATTCTTCTTTGGTCTTCCTTATTCATTGTCCAGCTTTCACATGCATACGAGGTGATTAGAAATATCATGGCCTGTGTCAGGCTTAGTCCTCAAGGAGACATCCTT
>NW_006921940.1:1303801-1311113 GCF_000298275.1 Orycteropus afer afer | reverse complement strand
AACAACAACAACAAGAAGTATGTTAAATCTTTACATGCTGTTACTGATTGTGCAGTATTCTCAATGAGAGGAAACATGACTTGAGCCGCCAAAAGTCTTTAAAATAAATACAGACAGGTAAATACTTGCATAGCTTGTCATCAAATAACAAGTTCTTTGTGTTTAATCCCAACTCTTTGAATTTAGGAGCTCAGAATTTAATTATTTCAGCTGAATATTGTGAATCAAAAGATATCTCACATTAACAGTTGTTGTTGTTGTTATGTGCCGTCAAGTCGGCCCTGACTCATAGCGACCCCTCCTTGGTTTCCGAGGCAGTATCACTATGGAAGTAGGATTGCCCAACCTTCCTTCCGAGGAGTGGCTTGTGGGTTTGAAATGCCAGCCTTCTGGTTAGCAGTCAAGTGCTTTAGCCACTATGCTGAGAGAATAAAAATACAAATGCAACGAGATTTGTGTTATATTTTAAAAATACATTTTCTGACCTCCACTTAGTTGTGTAGAATTGATAAGCTGAATTATACCTGCCAAGCTTTTAGCACTGATGAGAATTGTATCAGTGACAGTTGGGCAATGGATTACAGTTCTATTGAAGATTATGCATTTGTCATTTTTCTGCCTTTAGCTTCAAGTAATGCATATAAAGAATAAAATGTGAATGCATATGTATTGTGAATAGCTCATATTGAGACTGTAGTTTAAATTTTAATATAATTTGTTCCATTGACACATGCCTAATTTGGGTTTAAATTGGTATAAACAATGTATAATGATTTCAGTCATTTATAATCATCAACCACATGATTTAATTAAAGTTTTCAGTTTAGACGTGTCAAGAATAGATCACTGAGCTTCTCTCCCCAACCCTTCTCTCTGGTCCAGGACCAAAAGTATTGTTTCTCACTCTTTTCCACCTCAGTTAAAGTTATCATCATTCACATAGCCTCTTATATCATTTATTTCTGGGACAACTCATGTAGTCTAATAAGTTGTTTATCTACATCCAGTCTCTGTGTAGCAGCCAGGGTGCACGTATGAAACATAAATCACATCAGTCATGCCCCTGCTCATGATGTGTCAGTGGATTTCTAATAGAGCAGAAATAGAATCCAACTGTGTTCTTCAGCATGATCTCATTTCTTTTCTACAACCCCTCTCCTGTTTTTCTAGTACTCAAGCTGTGTTCCAGTATCTGCACATCCTTTCCATTGTTGATATGAACAAACATTATCTCCTTATTGCAAAAGCTGTACTTACTCTCAACTTCTTAAATGACCTTCTGTGCATCTTCACTTAACATATATTTTAGGCCTTGGGTCACTTATGTCTTATAGAGTGGACATTCTGATATAATAGGTAAAGTACACATTCATGTGACACACACTTTATTTTGGCTTACCTGTGTTGTTGTGGTTAGATGCCACTGAGCCAACTCCAACTCACAGTCACACCATGTACACTAGAATGAAACATTGCGTGGATTTGCATCATCCTCACAATCTTTGCTATGCTTCAATCCATTGTCACAGCCACTATGTCAATCTATCTCATTGAAGGTCTTCCTTTTTCACTGATCCTCTACTTTGCCATACATGATATCCTTCTTCAGGCACTGGTCTGTTCTGAGAACATAACCAAAGTAAGTGAGACAAAGTCTAGCCATTTTCTCTTCTAAAGAACATTCCAGCTGTACTTCATCCAAGACTTGTTCATTCTAGCAGTCAATGGTATTTTCAGTATTTTTCACCAATACGACTATTCAAAAGCATCAATTCTATGGTCTTCTTTGTTTCTGTCCAGCAAACACATGCATATGAGACCATTGAAAATACCATGGCATGGGTCAGGGGCATCTTAGTTTTCAAAGAGACATCTTTGCTATTCGGCACTTTTTAAAGAGGTCGTTTGCAGTGGATTGTTGTTGTTGTGTGCCATCGAGTCCAGCACAATACGAAGTCTTATTTCTTGACTGCTGCTTCCAGAGTTGTTAACTGTGGATCCAAGTAAAATGAAAGTCTTTGACAATTTCAATTTTTTCTCCATTTATCCTGATGCTGCTTATTGGTCCAGTTGTGAGGATTTTTGTTTTCTTTATGTTGAGGTGGAATCCATACTATTGACTGTGTAGTCTTTCATCTTCATCAGTAAGTGCTTCAAGTCATCTTCACTTTCAACAAGAAAGGTTGGGTCACCTACATATCATGTATTACAGGTTTTTAGTGAGTCTTTCTCCAATTATGACACTGTGTTCTAGCTCAGCATACAGATTGAGTGAGTCTGCTGGACAGATACTACCCTGACACACATCTGTTCTTATTTTATACCTTTCAGAATCCCCTTTTTGAATGACAACCTCTTGGTCTATGTAAAATTTCTTCATAAGCATAATTTCAGGTTGTGGGATTCAATTTTTCACAATGTTATCCATAGTTTGTTATCCACACAGCTGAATGCCTTTGCATAGTTTACAAAACACAAGTAAGCACAATTCTGGTATTCTTTGCTTTCAGCCAAGATCTATGACACCAGATACCACCTCAGAAACCCAAGGAGGAGTCTTTAGGAGTCAGAATCAACTCAAGGGCAGTGAGTTTGGTATTTGGGGTTTTAACTTGAACTTGCTTATGAGCAATTGATAGTCTGTTTCATGGTCAATTCCTGGCTTTTTCCTGACTGATGATATTAAGCTTCTCCATCATTTCTTTCCACAGATGTAGTCAATTTGATTCCTGTGTATTCCATCTGGTGAGTTACATGTATTTATGTTGTTGAAAACAGGTATTTGTAATAAATAAGCCATTAGTCTTGCAAAATTCTATCATATGGTCTCTATCACCATTTCTTTCACCAAGGCCATATTTTTCAACTATGGATGCTGCTTCTTTGTTTCCAACTTTCACTTTTCAATTGCCAGTAATTATCAATGTATTTTGATGCATGCTTGGTTAATTTCATCCAGTAGAAGTTGGTAAAAATCTTCTATTTCTTCATCTCTGCCTTTAGTGGTTGGTGCATATGTTTGAATAATATTAGCACTAATGGATCTTCCTTGTTGGCAAATGGATATTATCCTATTTTAGACAGCAGTGTACTGTAGGATATATCTTGAAATGTTCTTTTTGATAACAAATGCAACATCATTCCTCTTAAATTTGTCATTATTGGCATAGCAGGTCATTTGATTTACCAGTTCATAATGGCCGACTCCAGTCCTTTTCAACTCACTAATGCCTAGGATATAGAGCTTTATATGCTCAACTTCACTTTTGACAACTTCCAATTTTCCTAGATTCATACTTTGTACATTCCATTTTATGATTATTAATTGATGTTTCTAGCTGATACTTTTCATTTTGAGTAATACCACATCAGCAGATACAGGTCCCAGAAAGCTTTACTTTAGCCACATCACTAACATAGACTCTAGCTTGAGAAAGTAGTTTTTCCCCAGTTGTATTTTGTGTGCCTTCCAACCTGAGGGGCTCATATTCCTCACTATATCAGACAATGTTGCACTGCTATTCATACTGTTTTCAGTAATGTATCACAATGTTTCACTGCTATTCATAAAGTTTTCAGTGGGCAATTTTTTGGAAAAGTAGATGGCCCTGTCCCTCTTCCCTATCTATCTTAGTCTAGAAGCTCCACTGAAATCTGTCCACCATGAGTCACTGTGCTAGTGTTTGGAATACTGGTGGTATAGCTTCCAGCATCACAGCAACATCTAAGCCCATGCAGTATAACAAACTGACAGATGAATGGTGTGATGGTTAGCACTCTGGACACTGATCCAGTGATTGAAGTTCAAATTTCAGTGAGACCAAAACATTATTTAGCTTTATTTTGTTTGGAGCACTTATCACTTTCTGTATCCATTCATTATTACCACATCATTAATTTATTTACACATTATTTCCTTTCCAGAATTTGACTGATTTGTATTTATATTTTTCTTACATCATAGAACAATTAAACATTTGCTAATTTAATCTACAAATAGATAAATGATATCTAATAGGATAATTATGAAGCCTAGTGAATATGTGCTTTATTTTTCTGTTAATGCCATCCTATTATAAAGAGACACTAATAAACAAGATGCTGTAGACATATGTGAGATAGATTGATGCAGGATTTGCAGCAGTGGATGCAAACACAGCAATGATTGTAATGATGCTGTGGGATCCATCAGCATTTATATCTGTTTGACATAGGATCACTATTAATTGGAATTGAGTTGGCAGTACTTAACAACAATACCATAAAAAATACATATATATGGAAAAAGAAGCCAACTCTGAACTAACACACATTCTCCCTCTCCTTTTCCTTCTTTCATACACACAGTGCTTAGTCTATAATTCAGCAAAACATTTCCTATACTCTGCATATCTTGTTTAATGTTTACGTTTTTAATTTATATTATGAATATTTACTTCATTGATAGTATTTTTTTATTACTATAACAATATATTTTGTATCTCTCAAGCATCACAAAAGTATTACTGATGTAGGGAGGGAATTATTAACTTCTTTCAACATGACACAAAACAAATTACATTTATTGAAAGATGTCTCTTGCCCTGAAAAAGTATATTGAACTTGAAGACAACTAGTTTCATATAGAATTCTCCTAATACAATCCAGTCAAACACTGACTCAGAATCTTACCAGACAAGATGGTGAAGTGCACAGATAATCTCATTTGCTCTTCCAGCAACTAACTCACTGAACAATGAAAGAAAATAAGAGCAGACAGAAATTTCACAACTCTGGATAGCACCTGAGGTATTGGAAACTCAATGTGAAACCAGAAACTGGGGAAAGGAGGGTTGCAATTGCTTCAGAAGCTAGGAGGTCCTGCCCTCTAAAATCAGGAGCTCTCACTTGTGGCAGTCATTTTGGAATGGGGTCTGAGTAACATCCTAAACATGGAATAAAGAAAAAGAGCTAATCTGAGGAAGACCTAGCACATTTTTTAAGGTGATTTGATTTGGCTGTGGGAGTTTGCAGACTGCACAATTCGATGGAGGAGAAGGGAGAAAAATGACTATGTGAGAGCACTATTGAATTTCAATGATGAATGGACACTAGGACCAGCAGGGTGAGGACAAAATTTGACAGTGATGGGAACAAAGGATATAGAAGGACAACAAGGGAGTGTCTATGAAGGGGTACCAGTAAGGGAAAGATAAAGAGAGACCCACACTATTGTCACAGGAAAATCGAGCCCCACCACTTATGGCAGCACCTCTGAACAACTAAACTCCCACCTTCCCACATATGCACAATGAATTCCAGAGACCAAGCATTCAGAATTCCTGAACCAGGACTGAAAGAAATCTAAGGATATGAGTTCCATCTAGTGAGTCTCAGGAGAAGATATGAAGCCTGCTGCCACTGGGTCATTCTAGCTCACAGTGAACCTGCTGGGCTGGAAAGGCTGCCCTGTAAGGTTCCTATGCTATGTATACATCTTTGTGTAGGTAGTCGCCCTTACTTTTTCATCCATGGAGCAGCTGATGGGTGAAAACCTTAGCCTTTGAGTTGGCAGCTGGGCACTTGACTTCTGGACCACTAGGGTGCCCACTTAGAAAATTCTTCCAAAAGAAATACAATACACACACACATACACACACAAAAAAAAGCCTAAGTCAAATAAAAGTTAGGGAAATCACAAAGGAACAGGAAAGAACTAAAAGCAAAACATGAAGATGAAATCTCTTATAAAAGTCAGAATAATGAAAATAATTGGTAATTCTCAAACTATAGTGCTAAATATGTTTCATGATATATAGGAAACAAATGGTGAAAGAAAGTGAGAGATTTAAAAAAAAATAGAACCAATGAAAATGAAGAATAAAGCATATGAATTAGAAAAAAACAAGAAAAGCCCTCAGCAATAGTAAAACAGACAGAAGAAGAAACAAGTGAACTAGAAGACAAAATACCTGAACTTATCAAATCTCAAGAGAAAAACAAAGAAAAGCAAATTAACACAAAATGAAATGTGGGATCATTTAAGAAATCAGAGATGGGAAGGGAGATTAGGGAACACTACTAGATAGAAAAAAGAAAGAAAGAAATCTAACATTAAAATTATTTAATCCCAGAGCACCATGACAGCAACAAATGCCCAGGGAAAATTTCCCAAGAGATAATTACCCAGACCTGCAAAAGAACCAAGTCTGTAAATACGAAAAGCTACACAAACCCTAATCAGAAAGAAAACATGATAAACTTTGAGGCATATCTTAATAAAGTTCTTGAAAACTAAAGACAAGGCAAGAAATGAAAAGTATCAAAAAAAAGTGAACTATAACACTCCAAGTGAAGAACCAGTGTGGATTTCTCCCCAGAAACCAGAAGCCAGAAGGCAAGGGAGTAACATATATGAAATATTGAAAGGAAACAATTGGAAACCAAGAATTATTTACCCAGCAAAGTTGCCTTTCAAAACAAAGAAATAAAGACATCTCCAAAAAGCAGAAACTCTGGGAATTTGCCATGATCAGACCAGCCTTTAAAGTACTTTTCAAGGTAGTACTCCAAATGGAGGAGTTCTGGTGGCATAGTGCCTAGGGCATTTGACTGATAACCAGAAAGCTGGCTATTCAAACCCACCAGCCACTTCTCAGAAGGAAGATTGGGCTATCTACTTCCATAGTGATACCACCTTGGAAACCCAGGGAAGGGTCATGATGAGTCAGAAGACAACTTGATGGCAGACATGTTTTTTTTTTTCTTTTTTTTTTTTTTCCTGTATACTCCAAATGGAAAGGCAACAATATTAAGAAATAAGTAAAAAGTAAACTAACTGATTATAGGTTGTATATTGATATTTAATGGAATGCATTAATATAAATAGTGAAAGAAAGAGCTTACATTTGTTATGTTAAGGTTGTATGTTCACTGTTGATCATATATTAAACATTGTTGTAATTGTATGTTGTGTAATGTAATGTATGTGGTAAACACTAAGAAATCACTAAGAAGAAATATTCATAAGACAAGAAGGAAGATATGAAACATTCAAAAAATAAATAGTAAAATATGTGAGATAGACACTATGCTGTTTGTGATAACCTTAAATGTAAATCATCTAAACACCCCATGCAAAAGGCAGAGTGGCAGACTGGAGATAAATATATATGTGTGTATATATATATATTTGTTGTTGTTGTTGTTTGCTGTCGAGTCAGCCCCGACCCATAGCCACCCCTCCTTGAGTTTCTGAGGCAGTATCACTACGGAAGTAGGATTGCCCAACCTTCCTTCCGAGGAGTGGCTGGTGGGTTTGAACCACCAGCCT
>NW_006921940.1:1298121-1303111 GCF_000298275.1 Orycteropus afer afer | reverse complement strand
ATATATGGATCATTTTCCTAGATAGATCGTATTCTAGGACAAAAAACAGGTCTTAATAGATTTAAAAGGACTGAAATCATACAATCATCTTTTCTGACCATAACAGTATGAAGCTAGAAATCAACAACAGCCTGAATAAGGAAAAAAAGAATGAGTATGTGAAAATTAAATAGCACACTACTAAAACACTATTGGGTCATGGGAGAAATGAAAAATGAAATTGAAAAAAAATCATAGAATCAAACAAAAATGAAAACACTACATATCAGAACCTTGGACACTGCAAAAGAAGTATTTAGAGGGGAATTTACAGCAATAAATACATACATTAAAAAAGAAGAAAGATCCAAAATCATTAGCTTACACTGGCAATTTGTACAAAGAAAAAAAGAATAGAAAAGAAGCCAAAAACTACCAGAAAAAAGAGAAGTAAAAACATGAGGACAGAAATAAGTTAAACGTAAAATAGAAAAATGATTGAGAGTTAACTAAACCAGAGGTTGTTCCTTTGAAAAGCTCAATAAAATAGACAAACCAATATGTAACCTGACAGAAGAAATAGAGTAGGCAAATAACCAAATAAAGAAATTGGGGACATTCCCACTGACACAATATGGGTAAAGGGGATAAAACTAAAAACCATGAAAAATTGTACTCCAACAAATTTGAAAATATAAATGAAATGGATAAATTCCTAGAAACACAATAGCTACCCAAACTGATGCAAAAAGAGGTAGAAAATTTAAACAGAACCATTACAAAAAGAGAGAGAGATTGATGTCATGGAAAAAAAAAGAAAGACTGCCAACAAAAAATCCCCAGACAAGATAGCTGCACTGGCAAATTTTACCAAACAGTCAGAGAGAAATTGGCATTAATCCAAATCCAAACTCTTCCCCCCACCCAAATAAAAGAAGAGGGAATAACACTACTAAACTCTTTCTATGAAGCCAGCATAACCTTGATACCTAAACCAGGAAAACATGTCATACAGAAAATTGCAGACAAATATTCTTTATGGCTATAGATGCAAAAATTTTGATTGAAATTATAGCCAACAAACATCAGCAACATATCGAAAAACAAAAATCATACACCATGATCAAGTAGGATTTATACCAAGATTACCAGGGTGGATCAACATTAGGAAATCAACTAATGTAATCCAACACTTAAATAAAACAAAAGAACTATATGATCACATCAATTGATGCAGAAAAGGCATTTGATGACATTCAATATCATTTTTTGATAAGCAGTAGAAAGAAGTGGCAGTCTGCATCCATAAAGATTTACAGCTTGGAAAACCTATGGGGGGAGTTCTACTCTATTCTATAGAGTCACTGTGAGTGAGAATTGACTTGATGCCATTTGAATCTTGATGAAAAATAAACTCTCAGCAAAATAGGAATAGAAGGCACATTTCTCAACATAATTAAGGATAAATATGCAAAACCACCAACTAACATTTATACTCTATGGAGAAAGGGTGAGAGCTCTCCCTTGAGAATGTGAATGAGACAAGAATGCCCATTATTACCACTCTAGAAGTCCAAGCCTGAGCAACAAGGCAAGAAAAAGAAATAAAAGGTATCTAAGCTATTAAGAAAGAAGTAAAACTATATCTATTTGCAGGTGTTATGATCCTATACATAGAAGATCCTGAAGATTCCACAAGAAAACTGCTGAGACTAATGGAAGAATTTAGCAATATTTCAGAGTACAAGATAAATACTGAAAAATAAGTTGGGTTATTCCACACTAACAAAATGTTTTTGTTGTTGTTAGGTGCTGTCGAGTCATGTCCTACTCATAGTGACTGATGCACAGCAGAACGAAACACCACCCCGTCCTGAACCAGCTCCATGATTCCTGCTATACTTGCGCCCATTGTCACAGCCCCCATGTCACTCCATCTCATTGAGGGCTTTCTCTTCTTTGTTGACCCTCCACCTTATCAAGCATGACATTCTTCTCCAGGGAGTGGTCCCTTCTGACAACATGACCAAAGTATGTGAGACAAAGTCTGGCCATTCTCACTTTCAAGAAGCATTCTGGCTGCACTTCCTCCAGGACAGATTTGTTAGTTCTTTTAGCTTTCCATGGTACTTT
The DNA here is from genome assembly GCF_000298275.1 of Orycteropus afer afer. Taxonomy (NCBI): domain Eukaryota; kingdom Metazoa; phylum Chordata; class Mammalia; order Tubulidentata; family Orycteropodidae; genus Orycteropus; species Orycteropus afer. Next base: position 1,300,999 of record NW_006921940.1, on the reverse strand, counting down.
CAACATTCTTTGCCAACACCACAACTCAAAAGCATCAATCTTCTGCAGTCGTCTTTATTCATTGTCCAGCTCTCACACTCATATGAAACAATTGAAAAATACCATGGCTTATGTCAGGTTCACCTTAGTCCTCTAGGAGGACTTTGCTCTTCAGCACTTGAAAGAGGTCCTTTGCAGCCGATTTGCTCAGTGCTATATGTCATCTGCTATCCTGACTGCTGCTCCCAGCAAAAACCAAGTAATGTGAAATCTTTGGCAATTTCAATATTTTCTCCATTTATCATAATGTTGCTTATTTGGCCAGTTGTGTGAATTTTTGTTTTCTTTATATTGAGATGTAATCCATACTGTAGACTGTATTCTTCAGTCTTCATCAGTAAGTTCTTCAAGTTATCCTCACTTTCAGCAAGTAAAGTTGTGTCATCAGCCTATTGTAGGATGTTAATGATTCTTCCTCCAATTCTAATGCCATGTTATTCTTTATATAGTCCAACTTCTCAGATTATTTGCTCGGCATAGTGATTGAACAAATATTGTAAAAGGATACAACCCTGACATGCTCCCTTCTTGATTTTAAACCATGTAGTGTTTCCTTTTTCTGTCTGAATGACAGCCTCCGGGCCTATGTACAGGTTCCTCATGAGTACAATTAAGAGTTCTAGAATTCCCCTTCTTCTCAATGTTATCCACAATTTGTTATGATCCACCCAATCAAATGCTTTTGCATAACCAATAAAACACAAGTAAACATCCTTCTGATATTCTTTGATTTTGAGCCAAGATCCATCTGACATCAGCACTGATATCCCTCATTCCATGTCCTCTTCTGAATCCAGCTTGCATTTCTGGAAGTTCTCTGTCAATATACTGCTCCAACCATGTTTGAATTATATTCAGTAAGAGTTTATTTGCATGTGATATTAATTATATTGTTATATAATTTCCACATGCTGTGGGATCACCTTTCTTTGGAATGGGTACAAATATGGATTGCTCCCATTCAGTTGGTCAGGTAGCTGTCTTCCAAATCTCTTGGCATAACCTGGTGTGTGCTTCCAGCAGGGCATCTGTTTGTTGAAACATCTCAATGGTTATTCCATCAATTCCTGGAACCTTGTTCTTCGCCAATCCCTTCAGTGCAGTTTCAACTTCTTCCTTCAGTACCATTGGTTCTTGATCACATGCCACCTCCTGAAATGGAGAAACTTCTACCAGTTTGTTTTGGTACAGTGACTCTGTGTATTCCTTCCATCTTCTTTGATGCTTCCTGCATCATTCAATATTTTGCCCACAGATTCTTTAAATATTGCAACTCAAGGCTTAAATTTTTTCCTCAGTTCTTTAAGCTTGCGAAATGCTGAGTGTGTTCTTCCCTTTTGGTTTTCTGACTCCAGGTCTTTGGACATTTCTTTATAGTAATTGTCTTTGTCTGCTTGAACTGCTCTTTAAAATCTTCTGTTAAGCTCTTTTATCTTATCATTTCTTCCACTTCCTTTAGCTACTCTTTGCTCCAAGACAGACTTCAGAGTCTCTTCTGACATCCATTTTGGTCTTTTCTTCTTTACTCATCTTTTTAATGACCTCTTGCTTTCTTCATGAATGAGGCTCTTTATGTGATCTCACAGTTCTTCTGGTTTTCAGTCATTGGTGTCCAATGCATCAAATATATTCTTTAGATGGTCTCTAAATTCAGGAGGTATATATTCAAGATCATATTTTGGCTTTCATATACTTGGTTTAATTGTCTTCAACTTCAAGTTGAACCTGCATATGAGCAGTTGATGGTCTGTTCCACAATCAGCTCCTGGACTTGTTTTGGCTGAAAATATTGAGATTTTCCATCTCCTCTTGCCATAGATGTAGTCAATCTGATTGCTGTATACTCCATCTGTCAAAGTCCACATGTTTAGCCACTGTTTGTGTTGTTAAAAAAAAGTATTTGCAATGAACAAGTGTTTGGTCTTGCAAAATTCTATCATGTGATCTCCAGCTTTATTTCTGTCACCAAGGCCAAATTTTCCAACTACCATATTCTTCTTTGTTTCCAACTTTTGCATTCCAAACACTAGTGATAATTAACACATCTTGATTGCACATTTGGTCAATTTCAGACTGCAGAAGTTTATAAAAATCTTCAATTTCCTCATCTTTGGCTTTGGTGGTTGTACATAAATTTTTGAATAATAATAGAATTAATGGGTCTTTCTTATAGGTGTATGGAAATTACCCTATCACTGACAGCATTGCACTTCAGGACAGGTCTTGAAACATCCTTTGTGATGATGAATGCCACGCCATTCCTCTTCAATTTGTCATTTCTGGCATCGTAGATCATATGGTTGTCTGATTCAAAATGGCCAAAATCAGTCCATTTCAGCTCACCTAATGCCTAGGATATCAATCTTTATGCGTTCTATTTCATTTTTGACAACTTCCAATTTTCCTAGATTTATACTTCGTACGTTCCATGTTCCAATCATTAATGGATGTTTCCAGATGTTTCTTCTCAACTTGAGTCATGCTACATCAGCACATGGAGGTCCTGAAAGGCTCACTTTATCCTTATCATTAAAGTTTGTTCTCCTCTGCTGAGCCAGCTCTTTCCCAGTCCTATTCTGAGTGCCTTCCGACCCAAGGGGCTAGTCTTCCTGCACTGTGTCAGAGAATGTTTCCAAGCTATTCATAAAGTTGCTAATAATGTATTAGACAGTGTTTCACTGCTATTCATAAGGTTTTCCCTGGCCAATTTTTGAGAAGTGTATGGCCTCCTCGTTCTTCCTAGTCTATCTTAGTCTGTAAACTGCATTGAAACCTGTGCACCATTTGCAAATCTGATTGTATCTGAAACATCAGTGGCAGAGCTCAAGCCTCACAGCAA
>NW_006921940.1:1288629-1297536 GCF_000298275.1 Orycteropus afer afer | reverse complement strand
AAGCAGACATACAAAAATAGAAAGATTTGACCTAAATGTTAAATCCATGAGGACTGTGAGACTTAATATAGTGCAAATGTCAATGCTAGCTAAAGATCTACAGAATCAGTAATATCACAACACAAATCCCAAGAATATTCTTTAATGAAATGGAAAAATTATTGACCAACTTCACGTGGAATGGAAGAAATCCCTAATAGCCCAAATACTACTAAAGATAAAGAAAAAAACAAGAGACCTCATACTCCCCAACCTCACACTATACAATTACTGTAATCAATACATCCTGGAATTATTTTAGTGCTGGACACATAAACAAGTGAAACATAACTGAGAATGCAGAATGAATCTTGAACAACTGATTTTGGGGAAGGAGTCAAAGTACATTCAATGGAACAGAAACAATCTCTTTAATGAATTGTGTTGGCAAAACTGGATATCTACCTGCAGAAAAATGAAACAGAACCATACTTCACACCATACACAAAAATAAACTCAAAATATATTAAAAACCTAAGTGTTAAATCTAAACCACAAATCTAAGTTACAACTATTAGTCTTTCCACTCACCAGAAGCAACACTATATAATTCCTGGAAGACAATGAAGGAAGAAAAACAGGAGATCCATTTTTTTGTAAATTCAGATAACAAACATCACAAGAAATGCATGAATAAAAAACTAAATATATAAATAGGACTTCCTAAACATTGAAAACTTAAATTCACTAAAGACATTATTAAAAGAGTAAATTGACAACTTACAGACTGGGAATAAATAGTTGGAAACAATTTACCAAATAGTGGTCTAATCTCTAAAATTTATAGAAAACCCCCACAATCCAACAACCAAAAAAAAAAAAGCAAACAACCAAATCACAAAATAGGCAAAGCACACTAACAGAATCTTCACTAAAGAGGCCATCCAAGCAGGTAACAAAACTACTGAAAATATGTTCACTATTGTTAACCTTTGTTGTTGCTTTTGTTGTTGTTATGTTCCTTCGAGTCAGCCCTGACTCATAGCAACCTCTCCTTGAGTTTCCGCGGCAGTATCATTAATTAGGGAAGTAGATTGCCCAACCTTCCTTCCAGGGAGTGGCTGGTGGATTTGAACCACCAGCCTTCTGGTTAGCAGTCAACTGCCTTAGGCACTATGCTACCAGAGCTTCCATTGTTAACCATTGTTGTTGTTGTTGTGTTGTTATGTGCTGTCGAGTCGGCCCCGACTCATAGCGACCCCTCCTTGGGTTTCTGAGGCAGTATCATTAAGGAAGTAATATTGCCCAACCTTCCTTCCGAGGAGTGGCTGGTGGGTTTGAAAAGCCAGCGGTCTGATTAGCAGGCAAGTGTCTTAGCCACTATGCTACCTTTAGAGACATGCAAATCAAAAGTACTGTGAGATACCATCTTGTTTTTGTTGTTGTTATGTGCCCTGGAGTAGTCTCTGATTCATAGGACCCCCTCCTTGGGTTTTCAAGGCATTATCACTATGGGACTAGACAGACTGATCTTCTTTCTGAGGAGTGGTTGGTGGGTTTGAACCACCAACCTTCTTTGTAGCAGTCTAGCGTTAGGCACTACACCACCAGAGCTCCCAATAAAAAATAGGAATGTTTAATACTGGAGTCAGGAAAAATTGATTTATTTATGATTAGAAGACCTTAGCATTCCTCTGCACATTTGTATTGATTATCTTTGTTCATAAATACTGGAGACTTCTTATAGTGTCACATCTCCTATTTAAGTTTATAGAGTTATCTGAACACTCCTTGCAAATTTTTATTTCCTCAGTCTTATTGTTTTATAAGTTGTGCATTTTATGTTTGAAATTTTATAATAAAGCATTTTAATTTACAACTGACTTTTTTGAAAATTAAACATTTTAGCAAGATTCAATTTAACATTATACTCTATCGACTTAGATATTATAAAATAAGGCAAATTATTCTAGATATGATGGGGTAGAAAAATGTATTTTTTCTGGGAAAAACATCATGAAATGTGGTATTAGAATAATTCCTTAGATCTAAGAGTGAAATTTAAATCACCCCTACCAACACTCCTTAACTACTTGTGATATGCAAATGGTACAACCCTGCATGCTGAAAGTGAAGATGCCTTGAAGCACTTACTGATGAAGATCAAAGACTGCAGCCTTCAATATGGATTCAACAGGAAGAAAACAAAGTCCTGACACGTGGACCAATAAGTAACACCATAGTAAAGAGAGAAAAAATTGAAGTTGCCAGGGATTTCAATTGTGTTGGATACACAGTCAACACCCATGGAAGAAGCAGTCAAGATATCCGATACCATAATGCCCTGGGATAATGTGATGTAAAAGACCTCTTTAAAGTGTTAAGAAGTGAAGATGTCACTTTGAAGACTAACGTACACCTAACCCAAGCTATGTTACTTTTAATCACCTTATATGCATATGAAATCAGGACGATGATAAGGAAGACATTGGAAGAGTTGGTGCCTTTGGATTGTGGTGTTGGCTAAGAATATGGAAAATACCATGGATTGGCAGAAGAATAAACAAATCTTTCCTGGAAGAAGTGCAGCCAGAATGCTCCTTGGAAAAATAATGGCCAGACTTTGTCTCACCTACTTTGGTCATATTGTCAGAAGGGACAATTCCCTGAAGAAGGATATCATGCTTGGTAAAGTAGAGGGTCAGAGAAGAAGATGAAGACCCTCAAAAAGATGGGTAGACACAGTGACTGCAATTATGGGCATGAGTATAGCAAGAATTGTGAGGAAGATGCAGTACAGGGCAATGTTTTGTTCCCTTGTACCTAGCATCACTATGAATCAGAGCTAAATAGATGGCACCTATCAAGAAAAACCAACAACCCAACAACCAAAACAGTGCATACCTGACCAAAGAACCACACGTGTGCCACCCAATTAGAAATATCAAAACAAAGCAACACAAAAAACATAAATAAAGAAAGAAAAAAACAGATAACACTTTTGAGGAATTCAGGAAAATAATACAAAAGCACAAAATGAACAGATATTTAAAAGCCACAAAGAAGCTTCAATTAACCATGCAGAAGATTAGCACTAAAATGAGGGAGATAGATAACACATTGGAAGGCAAAAGAGTAGAAACAAGCTTGAAAACAAATCCCTTGACACCAGCTTATGTGAGGGGGAAAAAAAAAAAAAAAAGACTGCAGAAAATGTAAGAGATATATAGGATGATATCAATTGAAATTACTTATGTGTGATCAGAATTCCAGAACAAGATGAGGCGAAAAAAAAAAAAAAAAAAAGTGAAGAAAATTGTCAAGAACCTGTTAACATAAAACTTACCCAATATTATGAACGATGAAAGTTTAGCCATCCAAGAAACTCAATGAACACCATACAGGATAGTCTCCAGGAGAAAGTCACCAAGGCAAATCATAATCACACTTTACAAAATCAAAGACAAAGAAAGAATCTTGAGTAGCTCAGGAAAAGCAAAATATTACCGACAAAGGGCAACCAATAATATTAAGCTGATTTATCCACAGAAACCATGACTGCAAGAAGGCATATATATATATTTTTATATTTACACATATAAAAAAATACATTTTTTCCTTGAAAGAAAAATAATTGGCAACCAAGAATTACATACCCAGAAAAACTGTCTCTCAAACATGATAGTAAAATTAGGACACTCCCAGAGAATTTGTAAAAGCCAGACCAACCTTATATGAAATGCTAAAATAAGTCTTTCAGACAGAAAACCAACAGTGAGAGATAACAACCAAAAATTAAGACAGATGGAAACACTACTCAGAAACTAACCCTGAAAAAGAATTCTCAAAACTCTAATAAGTGTATTATAAAATGGAAAATAGAGAAACAGAAGTGTCAATCTCTAAACGACAAGAACCACAAACCAAAAAGAGGTGATAATATAATTACAGAACTTCCAAATGGAGAAGAAGTCAGGAAAATATCAATGTAGAGTAGACTGTTGCAAATTTAGAAAGATACGAATTTACCATTGGGTAAGGACAAAGAAAAATTATAAGCTTTCTAATCATGCTGCACTGAAGGAATTGACAGAAAAAAAAAAAATCTCCAGGAATTGACAGAATACCCATTGATATGTTCCAACAAAGAGATGCAGCATTGGAGGCACATGCTTGTTTATGCCAAGAAATTTAGAAGACAGCTACCTGGCCAAATGACTGGAAGAGATTAATATTTGAGACCATTCCAAACAAATGTGAACCAATAGAATGTGTAAATTATAGAAGGATATGATCAATATCACATGCAAGTAAAATTCTGCTGAAGATAAATCAAAAATAGTTGCAGTAGTATGTTGACAGTATGCTATTAGCTCAAGTTGAGGATGTGGAATGAAGGATATCATTGCTGATGTCAGATGGATCTTGACTGAAAAGAAAGAATATCAGAAAGACTTTTACCTGTATTTAGTCACCATGCAAAGACATTTGTGTGGATCCTAAAAAAATTTGTATCACTTTGCAAGAAGATGAATTCCAGAACATTTAATTGTGCTCGTGAGGAACCTATACATAAACCAAGAGGCTGTCATTTAAACAGAACAAGGAGATACTGCATGGTTTAAAATCAGGAAGGGTGTGTGTCAGCGTTGTATCCTTTCACCATGTTTATTCAATCTGTATGCTGAACAAATAATCCCAGAAGCTGGACTATATGAAAAATACAACATCAGGATTGGAGAAAGACTCATTAACAACATATGATATACAGATGACACAACTTTGCTTGCTGAAAGTGAAGATGACTTGAAGCATTTACTGATAAAAATAAAAAACTACAGTCTTCAGTATGGATTACATCCCAACATAAAGAAAACAAAAATTCCTCACAAGTGAACCAATAATGAACATCAAAATAAATGGAGAAAAGATTGAAGTTGTTAGGGATTTCATTTTGCTTAGATCCATAGTCAATACCCATGGAAGCAGTAATCAAGAAATCAGATGTTATATTGCACTGGACAAGTCTGCTGCAAAAGACCTCTTTAAATTGTTAAGAAACAAAGATGTCACTTTGAAGACTAAGAAGCATCTAATCCAAGCCATATTTTTTTTCAGTCACCTTATATGAATGTGAAAGCTGGACAATGAATAAAGAAAACAGAAGAAAAGTTGGTGCTTTTGAATTATGATATTGGCAAAGAATACTGAAAATATGGACATCTGGAAAAACAAACAAATGAGTTCTGGAAGAAATGCAGCCAGAATATTCCTTGGAAGCATGAATGGCCAGACTTTGTGTCACCTACTTTGGTCATGTTGTCAGAAGGGACCATCCCCTGGAGAAGAATATCATGCTTAGTAAAGTAGAGAGAGAGAGTCAGGAAAAAAGGGGAAGACCCTCATCAAGATGTATTGACACAGTGGCTGTAATTCCGGGCTCAAGTACAGCAAGGATTGTGAGGATGGTGCAGGACCAGGTGGTGTTTTGTTCTTTTATACATAGGGTTGCTATGAGTAACAGCCAAATTGATGGCACCTAACAACAAAAACAAAAATATGAAGGAAGAAAATCAAAAGGACTTAGTAAAAACAAAACAAATAACAAAGAAGAAAAGGTAAAAGACACCTGATTTCAAAAAAATAAAATGAACTCAGCAAAGAAAAATATGGAGAAAAAGGAAACCATCAACATCACAATAAAAATCTAACTTACTAAATAAATGAAGGAATGATAACCATAAATTCATACAATATCGGTAATTACATTGAACGTACATGAATTAAATACACCAGTCAAGAGAAACAGAATGTCAGAATGGATAAGAGAACAAGACATATCACTATTCTATCTAAAAGAGACTCACCTTAGTCACAAACATAAAAATAAATTAAAATCAAGGGATGGAAATAAATATATGAAGCTAATTAGGAGCTCTGGGAGCATAGTGCCTAAGGCACTTGACTGCTAACCAGAAGGCTGGTGGTTCAAACACACTAGCCACTCCTCAGAAGGAAGATGGGGCAATCTACTTCCATAGTGATACTGCCTCAGAAACCCAACGAGGGTTGCTATGAGTCGGGTCTAACTCAACGGCACATAACAACAACTTTCTCCTGCCTCTATAAAAATCCCCAAAACCCATTGTCATCAAGTGAATTCTGACTCATAGCAACCCTATAGGACAGAGTAGAATTGCCCCACAGGGTTTCCAAAGCTATAAATATTTAAAGCAGTGGACTGCCTCTCTTTCTCCTATGGAATCGCTGATACGTTGGAACCACTAATCTTTTGGTTAGCACTGAAATGCTTCAAGCACTGTACTACCAGAGATTACTCTATAGTAACAGATAACATCTGGATACATGGCATGGCATACCTGAGGATACCATTTCTAAGCTCTTTTGAAGTGAGAGGGATCCAAGTGATTAGATTATGGTAAGAGGCATGTAAGCAGAAGTACCATGGAAAGAAAAGGAGGATAACCTTTCCTTAAAAGCCAGAAATCCCTACAGTGAGAAAGTGAGAACATATATAAAAGACACTCAGTTTCCAGAAAACTTGGAACTACAGTATTAGCCCAGACTATTTACACTCATGCTGTTGTAACAGGAAGAAATGCCTTTTTTTTTCTTTGAGCTATTGTTTTATTTGCATCTTCGTTTCAGCAGCTGACACATATATGCTAATTGTTGTTTTTGTGTTTGTTGTTATTTGCCATCCAGATGGTTTTGACTCATAAGGACCCTACGTACAACAGAATGATATACTGCTCGATCCTGCCCCATCCTCACAATCGTTGCCATGCCTAAGACCATCATTGCAGCCACTGTCAATTCATCTCATTGAGGATTGTTTCCTTTTGCTCTGATCCTCTACTTTACCCAGCAGGATATCCTTCTCCAGGGACTTGTCCCTTTCGACATGCCCAAAGTAGGAGCAGGAAGTCAGGCCATTCTGGCTTCTAAGAAACATTCCAGCTGTACTTCTTCCAAGATCAATTTGTTTGTTCTTCTAACAGTCCACACTATATTCAATATTCTTCACCAACAGTACAATTCAAATGTATAAATTATTCTTCAATCTTATTTATTTTCCAGCTCTCACGTGTGTATGAATCTATTAAAAATACCACGGCTTGGATGAGGCACACCTTAGTCTTCAATTTTTGCTACTACACACTTTAAAACGGTCTTCTGCAGCAGATTTGCCTGATACGTTATTTGATTTCTTGACTGTCACTTCCACATGCATTCATTGTGGATCCAAGTAAAATGAAATTCTTGACAGATTCAGTCTTTTCTCCATTTATGATACTGCTTATTGATCCAGATATGAGCATTTAAGAGAAACCAACAATATTGTAATTAACAGTAATGAAATAAAAAATGAGCATAGTGAGGATGCAAATGTTGCTGCTCACAGTCCTATTATTTTAATCTTCTTTTTCTTCTTTTGCAAAGGAAGGTGTAGCTGAAGTGTCCAATTTCTTAGTACAGAAGTTGCTCCAGTATTATCTCCTACACAACAGAGGAGCTTTAGTGCTTCCTATTGAAGTAGTCAAGTTTGGTTCCTGGCTTAGAACTACTTGACATGCTCAATTTCCTCTTCAGATCTGTTTTGCAGGGTTTATTGTTATGTTTTATTTTGTTTCTGGAAAGTTAGCCTCAACCTAATTCATCTACGTTTCCAAGAATTCTAAGCCAATTTCCTTTCTCTATTTACGCAGTCAAAGTCAGACTGTATTAGTGCTTATAAATAGAAATTTTGATGCACACACTCCACCTGATTGACGTGACTTAAATAGGCCTCTCTAATACTCTCCATGTCATTACACAATTTATTTCTTTGAAAGCAATGATTACATTTATTTAACTATTTAATGAATATAAATGTCAAAGACCATAGCTCAGCTGTTTCCAAAAGGTAACATTACCTATTTATTATGACTTAATTTCTATCTCAAGCATCATTGTGCTGAGGACAGGAAATATCAATGTAGGTAAAAAGAAACTGAGGCATTTTGTATTTTGTGTGCTTTCTCAGTAAATGTGCAATTTTTCCACTTTCTTTCTTCTCAGTGTTATATCTGATAATCCTGAAGATTTAGGGGTGGGGAGTAATGGGACATAAATAACATATATTTCTTGGCTGGAGAGGCCATGCCCTTTCAAAACAGCACATGAGAAAATCTTAATTCTTTTTTGCCCACTTGGGGGTTCTAGAAAATTAGTCTCAATCCATTTCTGCATTGGCCTCTTATAAACATATTTAATTTGGTCCTGGCTATAACATGACCTCCACAAAGCTTTCTACTATCCCAGCCTTCACTAGAAAATGAATCATAGTTTAGCAATATTCTAGCTTCATGAAGCTGATCAATGAAAATTTCAACCTTGTTATGTGACAGAATATGGAATCTTTTCTCTGGTGGCATAGTGCATAAGGCACTTGACTGCTAACCAGAAGGCTGGTGGTTCAAACCCATCAACCATTCCTCAGAAGAAAGACTGGAAATCTACTTGCACAGAGAGACCACTTCGGAAACCAAAAGAGGGGTCGCTATGAGTCCGAACTGAAGGCAGTGAGCGACTCAATAACAAACCTCTAAATTTCTTCTCTATCCCCCAACTGAATTAAATTTTTTTTTGCATATTGTAGAGAAACTGATTTATGCCATCTTTTCGTTTGCCTGATTTAAATTTTATGGGATAACTTTTAATCTCTGAAATTTTCAGAATTTGATTCTTGCAAATGCGGTCCTTGGAATTAAAAAAATATTTTCCTCAAATTCTTGTCTCTGTCACAAATTTCAAATGCCTAATTTTTATGTGGGAGCTCTGGTAGCATAGTGGCTAAGACACTTGCCTGCTAACCAGACGGCTGGCGGTTCAAATCCACCAGCCACTCCTCGGAAGGAAGGTTGG
>NW_006921940.1:1280492-1288134 GCF_000298275.1 Orycteropus afer afer | reverse complement strand
ATAATCAATTCATTAATTGAATCAATTCTTTTATACAGAGTTGTCTGGCAATTGATGATGACGAAATTGAGATAATACACTTATGTTTCATGCATATTTCTAGTTCCCCTACAAGCACAATATCTGCTCATGGAATAAATAATAAATTCTGACAAATTAACTTAGTTTATTTATCTTGAGTTCCATTATACATGAGTAACAGTATGTGAACATAGAAAGTAGGTACAAACCCATGTTTTGGATCAAAACTGGAGTTTTGACACTAGGTAGAAATTTAAGCAATGTTTGTAACTGTTACTTTAATCTGAAAATCAAATAATATTCAACATATAACAATCAGTTGACTTTAAGTCAAGAGATATTTAAATTATTAAATTTTCCTATGACTTAATAGAGTTAATCATCTCTAATATAAACTGAAAATAAGTATGAATAATTTAAACTAAAAGGCTATGATTTTATTACAAAATACAATTTTTGTGAGATAAATTCATATGCTATATTTCCTCCAGGGAGCTCTGGTGGCATAGTGCCTAAGGCACTTGACTGCTAACCGAAAGACTGGACGGTCAAACCCACCATCCACTCCTCAGAAGGAAGATGGGGCAATTTACTTCCATAGTGATACTGCCTTGGAAACCCAAGAAGGGGTTGCCATGAGTTGGGACCAACTCCACATCACATAACAATAACAACAAAATACCCTCCAAAGCATTTGTTTATAGATTCACTTCATAATAAGCATGTACAAACTTCCAGACACTGTTTTACTTTTTGAGAAAATGAACTGCAAAGTCACATGAAGAAAAAAAGCCTTTTGTTGAGCTGTTCCTTTTGGTGGCACTATTTTGCAATGCCACTGGAAGGAGAAGGGTGTTGGGGGAAATGTGAGCCAACACCACTTATGGTGCCTGGAGTTGGAAGAATTTTATGTTACAAGAACTTATTACACACATAAATATTTACAATTATGTCTTCCTGGTGGAATAAATTATTAATTTTTACAAAATACTTATATATATTTGTGGTAACAGTTTCTCTTCAAATGTACTTGGTTTAATATTAATTTAGCTACACCTATTATTTGTGAGTATTTTCATGATATATCTCTTTCTATTATTTTATTTCAAACTTTATTTTTTACCCATATTGCAGTGTTTTTTTTCTTCATTCAGTATGAAACTATTTACTTTGAATCAGAATGTTAATCAACTATTTGAGAGGTAGTTAGTCATATTACTTTTTTCTTATTCTCACTATCTCACTTTATTCTTTTTCTATCATTTTTATCTTATTTATTGAAATTTCTTAATCATTTTATTTTCACCCCTGAATATTTGAAGGCCATAGACTTTTATACTGTTCTTTTATTGGTTACTCTAGTTATTATAACATATGTTTGGGAACCAGTAATCAAGTATAAATTAGGGAGGGAAGTGAATGAATTATAAGTGTTAAACCTGGTGAATTATCTTCAGAGGAATCTCTCCCACGTACTCCTATCTGTCCAGAGGAAGTATATTATCAGTATTCTAAAAGAACTCTTTATGCTCCTGTGATTGGCCACCCTTCCTCTCATTCCCAGAAATATTAACGATTATTAACTATGAATTGCAATTAATGGATATTTATTATCAAAACTAACTCCAGGAGTCATTTTTGCATGCTTTAAACTGAGATGTATGAAAACATATAGTTAGCATCTTTTAGTAATATTATAATATTTTTATTCAACTCTGTGGATCATAATAAATTCTGGCAAAAATTGCCAAGAAAGTGGATAAAGGAACACTTAATTATGCTCACGTAAAATCTATAATTGACTAAGACGTAGATATTCAACAGAACAATGGGATGCTGCATTTTAAATCAGAAAGGGAGTCCATTGATCACAGATGTATCTTTTCACCATAGTTACTCAATCTGTATGCTTAGCAAATAATATGTGAAGCTGAACTATGCAAAGCAGAATGCTGCATCCAGATGAAAGGAAGACTATTTAACAACTTATGATATGCAGATAACACAACCTTGCTTGCTGAAAGCAAAGATGACTTTAAGCACTGATGAAGATTAAAGATTATAGCTTTTATTACAGACTACATGTCAGTTTAAAGAAAATGAAAATGTTCACAACCACACCAATAAGCAACATCATGTCAAATAGAGAAAATACTGAAGTTGCCAACAATTTCATCTTACTTGGATCTATAATCAACCTCCACGGAAGCAACAGACGAGAAATCAGACAACATATTGCATTGGGGAAATCTCCTGCAAAAGACCTCTTTAAAGTATGAAAAAGTAAAATAGCACCTGATCCAAGTCCTGACATTTTCAATTGCCTCATATGCATGTAAAAGCTGGGCATTAAATAAGGAAGACCAAAGATTTGATGCACGTGGATTATGGTGTTGGCTGATAATTATGAACGTACCATGGAATGTTTGAAAAACAAAGAATTCTGTCTTGGCGAAGAAGTATAACCATAATCCTTCTTTGTTGTTGTTGTTGTTGTTTGCCATTGAGTCGGCCCCGACTCATAGTGACCCCTCCTTGGGTTTCCGAGGCAGTATCACTACGGAAGTAGGAATGCCCAACCTTCCTTCCGAGGAGTGGCTGGTGGGTTTGAACCGCCAGCCTTCTGGTTAGCAGTCAAGTGCCTTAGCCACTATGCTACCAGAGCTCCTTAATCCTTCTTAGAAAGACTATTTGTCTCATGTACTTTGGACATGTTATCATGAGGAACCTGTCCCTGGAAAAAGACATTATACTAGATAAAGAGAGGGTCAGCTAAAAAAGAGGAAGATTTTCAACGACACGTATTGATACAATGGCTGCAACAGTGGGCTCAAACAGTAACAATTGTGAAGATGGCTCAGAAGCAGTAGCACTTTGTTCTGTTGTACATAGGGTTGCTATGAGTCACAACTGACTTGATGACACCTAAAAACAATAACATTATATTCATGAGAGTCATCAATGATGTTTTATTTTGTTGTTATCTATTGTCTAGTGGATTCTGACTCATGATGACCTTATGTACAATGGAACAAAGGATTTCCTAGTCTTGATTCTTCTACACAGTCACCAGCAGGTCAAAAAAGGCTTCTGTCCCAGTCTATCTAACTGAATGCCTCTTTTACCCATATTGGCCTTCTCCTTCATCAAACATCATGTCCTTCTTTAGAAATTCATCCCTCCTGAAAAACTGTCCAGATAAGCAACTTGAAGAATGTTCTGTTGTGATTTCTAAGATTTTCATTGGCTAATTTTCGGAGTAGATTACTAGACCTCTCTTCATAGTCTGTCTGACTCTAGAAGCTTTGCTGAAAACTGTTCACTACAGGTGACCCTGTTGATGTTTGCTATACCGTTCCAAAGCCACCCTCACCACAGCAACAAATAAGCTACAACAATATAACAAACTGACAGATGGGTGTTTGTTTCATGTAGCAATAATTTATTCATTTCCCTTGATGTAATATAAAGATTTTCCTTATGTATGCATTTTCATAATTTATTTTCCCTCCTACTTATGATGGAGAATTTATTTATTGGTATACTAAATAAACTATATATACCAATAAATAAATTTATATATTTGTTTTGTTGTTTTTATGTGTCGTTGAGTCGGCCCTGACTCATAGTGATCCCTCCTTGGGTTTCCCGGGCAGTATCACTACGGAAGTAGATTTCACCATGCTACCAGCCTAAGGTACTTGACTGCTAACCAGAAGGCTGGCGGTTCAGACCCACCCGCCACTCCTTGGAAGGAAGGTGGGGCAATCTACTTCCATAGAGATACTGTCTCAGAAACCCAAGGAGGGGTCGCTATGGGTCGGGTCTGACTCAACAGCACATAACAACAACAACAACAACAACAACAACAACAATGGCTAATGAAAGGATCTCTGGTAGTGTAATGGATAAGGCATTTAACTGTTAAACCAGGTAGGTGATTCAAACCCACCAGCCCCTCCACAGGAGGTAATCCAGTGCAGTAAAGATTTACAGACTTGGAAACCCAGGGTGGGTCACTATGAGTTGGAATTGACTCAATGGCAGTGGGTAATGGCTAAAGAAAGCAAATATGTCTTCATGTGTTTGTTAGCTTCTTAAATGTCTTCTTTAGTGAAGTGTCTTTTTAAGTCATCTCTCCATTTTTTTTTTTTTAAGCAGAGCTGGTGGTGCAGTGGTTAAGGCATCTGGCTATTAACGAAAAGGTCAGTGATTCAAACTCACTAACTGCTCCACAAAAGAAACACAAGGCAATCAGCTTCCTCAAATATTTACATCCTTATAAATCCAGTGTGGGTTACTATGATTGGAATAGACTTAGTAACAGTGAGTTTGTTTTTTTATTTCAGCCATTTTTTACTTATATTGTTTATGTTTTTGTTGTTGCATCATTGAGATTTTCTATAAACTTCAGAGTTTCTTCCCTTGTCTGATATGTCATTGCCATTTTTTCCCCCAATCTGTATGTTCCTTTTTTTTAAGTGAAGCCTTTTGATACACATAGATGTTTATATTTTGAGAGGTCCCAAATATCTAGTTTGTCTTTTGCTGTGTATGCATTTTTAGTTGTGTTAGATGGTGTATTTATGCCACATTAGGGCCCCTGTATTTGCCTCTATTTTTTTCTTTGGTGATGTCAAACTGAGTTTTACATTTAGATCTTTGATCCATCTTGAGTTCATTTTTTTTTTTAACATGGTATGAGTTACAGATCCTCTTTCATATTTCTGCAAATGGATATCAAGTTTTGTCAGCACCATTTCTTAAAGAGACTATATCTTCCACGTTTAATAGGTTTTGACCATTTATCAAAGATCATTTGTCCATGGGTGGATGGATTTACTTCTGGATTCTCAGTTCTGTTCCACTGAAGTGTCTGTCATTATAACAGTACTAAGCTGTTCTGACTATCATCATTGTGTAGTAGGTTTGCTGATCAGGGAGTGTGAGGTCTCCTACTTTGTTTTTCATGTTTAGTAGTACTTTCCTTTCTGTGTAATGTTATGATTAGTTTTTCCATCTCAGTAAAGAATGATGATGGAATGTAGATTGGAATTATTATGTTTGTAAATCACTTTTGGTGGAATTGTCATCTTCACCATGTTAAGTCTTCCTATCCGTAAGCATGGTATATCTTTCCATTACGTAGATCTCTTGGTTTCTTGTAATAGTGCTTTGTAGTTTGCTTTGTAGAGGTCACTTGTATTTCTTGTTAGATTTATTCTTAAAAAGTTCATCTTCCTGGTGGCTATTGCAAATGGTATTCATTTATTGGTTTCCTTTTCAGAGTTCTCTTTGTTTGTTTAGAGGAATCTGACTGATTTGTGTATGTTGATTTTGTTCCTTGACCTTGCTGAATCCTTCCATAGTTTCAGCAGTTCTTGTGTTGAGTCTCTGGAATTCTAACCGTGTGTATATGATCGTATTATCTGCAAATTGAGATAGTTTTACTTCCTCTTTGTCAATTTGGATTATTTTTATTTCTCTTTCTTAACTTATTGCTTTGTTATGGCATCCAATACAATATTGAACATCAGTGATGGTAAAATGTATTAGCCTTTGGTGTGTTGGAATTAGTCAGAGACATTTTCTTATCAATTGATATGATCATGTGGTTGATCTTTCTAATATTAAACCATCTTTGCACACTTGGTTTAAATACTACTTGTCATGGTGTATTATTATTTTTTAAAATATGTTGTTGGAACCCATTGGCTAGGATTTTGTTGAGAATTTTTGTGTCTATGTTCTTTATATATTTATAAGATTTTTTTTTTCTATTGTGATTTGGGTGAAAGTTTACAGAGTAAATTTACTTTCCATGTAGCAGCTCACATACAATTTGTCTCATGACATTGACTACAATTTACCACAATGGAACAGCTCCCCTCCCTTTTCCTCCCCATAGTTATCTCTTCCCTGTGTCCTTCCCTCCATGCACTCCTGCCCCCTGAGCTGTCTCCCTGTGCATACACAGCCTTCTTTCTCCTGTGATTGTTCTCTCCAAGGAGTGTATCTACCTAATGTAATTGTTCATCTCATATGCTTGTCTTTTGTTTCACTGGAAGCCACAGCAGTGGGTTAAATTCCAGACCTGAAAGGCAGCTAGGGACCATAGTCTCAGTGGTTCCATCAGGCTCTATCAGATCAGCAAAACTGCCCCCCCTCCCTTTTTTTTTTTTAATGATTTGGAGCTTGGTTCCCAATTGTTCTCCCACTTTATCCAGGATCTCCTACATAGATTCCCCTATAAATGGTTGACACTGGTAACCGGGCACCATCTACTTCTGATCTCATAGTCATATAGGCTGAGGATCGCATGGTGTACCAGTTGCTTGGACAAATTGTTTCCATGAATCTTTGAATTTCTTCATTTTCCTTTTGTCTGGACAAGGAGAGACAGTTGGTTGCATCTAGATGGCCACTTGCAAGCTTTTAAGATCCCAGTTGCTACTCACCAAAGTAGGATGTGGAACAATGTTTTGTGTACTATGTTATGTCAATTGAGCTTGATGTCCCCTGCGGCTATGTTCTTAAGGTATATTAATCTATAGTTTTCTTTTTTAGTGTTGTCTTTGGCTGTCTTTGGTATTAGGGTTATACTTTATTCATAAAATGAGTTTGGGAGCTTTCCATCATTTTTTACATCTTGGAATAGTTTGAGTAAATTGGTGTCAGCTCTTTTCTGAACAATAAAATTTTCCAGTGAAGCTATCTGGGCTAGAATTTGGTTTTGTTGACAGTTTTTGATGACCTGTTCAATTTCTTCTTTTTTCATGGGTAAGTTCAAATTTTCTACCTGATTTTTTTTGTGTGAATAGTTCATGTGTTTCTAGAAATTTGTCCATTTCTTCTGGGTATTCAAATTTGTTTGAATACAGTTCTTCATAGTATTCTGTTACTATCTTTTTTATTACAGTAGATTCTGTTGTAACATTGCCTACTTCATATCTTACTCAAGTCATCTGCATCTTCTTCTTTTCCTTTGTAAAATTTGCCAGTGGTTTGTCAATCTCATTAATCCTTAAAAAAACAACTTCTATTCATGTTGATTCTTTCTATTGTTTTTCTGTTTCATTTATTTGTCCTCAAATCCTGATTATTTCCTTTCTTCTGGTGACTCTAGGCTTTTATGCTATTATTATTGTAATTGTTGGAGAGGTTGAGATAAGGGTTTGAGTGGGTTATTTATTATTTTGTGTGTCTGTGTGTGTGTTTTCCTATAAATTGTCCTCTGAGGACTACTTTTGCTGTGTCTCAAAGATTTTCTATGTTTTGTTTTCATCCTTGTTTTATTAAAGGAATTTTTTAACCAATTTTTTTTTTTTTTTGTATCTTCTATTAACTGGAAATTGGAGGAAATTGAAGAATTTTATGAGCTTCTTCAGTCTGAAATTGACCAAACATGCAATCAGGATGTGTTAATTATCACTGGTGACTGAAATGCAAAAATTGGAAACAAAGAAGAATCACCGGTAGTTGGAAAATTTGGCCTTGATGATAGAAATAATGCTGGAACTCATATGGTAGAATTTTGCAAGACCAACGACTTGTTCATTGCAAACACCTTTTTTCAACAACACAAACGGAGGCTGTACACGTGGACTTCACCAGATGGAAC
>NW_006921940.1:1270505-1278415 GCF_000298275.1 Orycteropus afer afer | reverse complement strand
GGATCAGGCAGTGTTTCGTTCTGTGCATGGGGTCACTATGATTCGGAAACAACTCGATGACACTTAACAACAACAGCAACAATTAACTGGCAGTTTTTAGCAGAGTGTTACTCAGTTTCCCTATATTTGATTCTTTTCCTTGACCTTCCCATTCTTGATTTATAAATTTATATTCTTGTGACCCGAGAAGATGATTTGCAGTATTTCAGTGTTTTAAAATGTACTGAGGCTTGCATTGTGACTTAACACATGGTCTGTTCTGAGGAATATTCCATGTGTGCTAGAATAGAATGTAAATCATGCTGTTTTGCACAGTGTGTTCTGTGTATGTCTATGAGGTCTAGCTTTTTGTGTTGCTTAGATCTTCTGTATGTTGGTAGGCTTTCTCTACGTATCTTGTTCTTCACTAAAAGTGGTGTAAAAATTTCTTCTACTCTTATAGTGGAACTGTCTATTTCTCTACATGATTTATATTTTGTAAAAGTTTGGTGTGTGTATTTTGAGATTCTTTCATTGGGTGTGTACTATTTACTATGGTTATGTCTTCTTGTTGGATTGACCTTTCCATCATTATGCAATGTCCTTCCTTGTGTCTTTTGCTGGTGTTTGCATTAAAGTCTATTTTATCAGAAAGTAGTATTGCTACTTCTGCTCTTTGTTCTTGTCATTTGTTTTATAATGTTTTTTTTTTCCCATTCTTTGAGATTTAGCTTGTTTTTGTCTTTGCATCTAAAATGTGTCTATAATAAGACAGCAAGCATATTAATGGGTCATGTTTTCTTATCCATTCTGTTTTTGTCTTTCTCTTGATTAGTACTTTTAATGAATATACATTTAGTGTAATTATCCAGTCATTTGTGTGTGTGTGTGTGCTTTTCTGCTTTATTTTTTGTGTGTGGTGCTAATAGTTTCTTTGTTCCATGTATTTTTCACAATTTTTCTTATCATTTCCTTCATTGCTGTTGTTTCAATATTTACTAAGTCTTTATGATTTCTTCTTTTTCATATTAGTGAAAAGGTTTGTTAATTTTCTTTGAGGTTACATTATCACCTTCCCAGTCCGTTATATCTTGATATCTTTTTTACTTCCTCTCTATTCAGGAGTGATTTAACTACATCTTTATGCCCTCTATTTGCTTTATATCTGTATCATTTATAAATTGAAATCTCCAATTCTCTATTTTCAGTCAAGTGGATTCATTTTGTTTTTTAAACTTCTATATCTTCATTAATTTCTGGGTGCAGTTGTGTGTTTTATCTTGGGTTGTTTGCTGTAAACCTTGGCTGGCTTTCTCTTCAAAAGACTCTCTTTAACACATATTGAAAGGTTGATTGGGTTTTTAGATTATCTTAATTTCTGTTTATCTGGAAATACCCTAATTTCACCATCATATTTGAGGGACAATTTTGTTGTATATATAATTCTTGGTTGACATTTTTTTTTTTCTTTCAAGGATTTATGTATATCATTCCATTGCCTTCTTACCTGCAGGGTTTCTGGTGAGAAATCAGTATTTAGTCTTGTTGGTTCTTCTTTTTAAGTGACTTCCCATTTTTCCTGAGCTGCTTTTCAGATTCTTTCTTTGTCTTTCATTTTGGAAAGTTTGATAAAATATATCTTGGTGATTTTATTTTAGACCTATCTTATTTGGGGTTCTTTGAGCTCCCTGAATGCATATCTTCTCATTTTTCATGATACCAGAGAATTATCCTTCTAACAAGTGACAATTTTTTCTATGCTTTTCTGTATCTCTTCCTCTTCAGGAATTCTAATCAGACATGAGTTATTCCTTTTAGTTGTGTTCCATATAATTCTTTGGCTTTCTTCACTTTTTAAAATCATTTTTACTGATGTACTTTGAATAGATCAGTATTAAGAGATTTGTCTTCAATTTCACTACTTCTGTCTTCCATTGATTCAATTGTCTCTTTTATTCTTCCAAAATTCATCCATTTCTGAAATTTCAGTATTCCTCTTCTGGATTTCAAAATGCTGTGGTTTTAATCCTATTTTATTATTATTATTAATTTTTATTGTGATTTGGAGAAAGTTTACAGAGCAAATCCATTCTCCCCACAATATTTCATACACATTTTGTTTTGTGACACTGACTACAATTCCCCACTATATAACAACTCTCTTCCCATTTCCTTCCTGTACTTACCTCCTCTGTGAATCCTTCCCTCCCATCTATTCTTGCCTCCTGAGGTATCTCCCTGTAGAAACAATGTCTTTTGGTTCTCCCATGATTGATTGCTCCAAGGAGTGTATCTACCTGAGGGAAATGTCCACCCCATTTTCCTGTCTATTGTTTGGCTAGAAGCCACAGGACTAAGTTCAGTTCCAGACATAAAAGGTAACTGGAGAACATACTCTCCAGGATCTGACCAACTTCTATCAGACCAGTAAACTAGTCTTTTTTTTTTTTTTATGATTTGAAGCTTTGTTCCATGTTGTTCTCCCACTCTATCCAGGATCTCCTGTCCTGATCCCTTTCTGAGTGGTTGAGAGTGGTACCTGAGCACAATCTAGTTCTTCTGGTCTCCTGGACATATCAGCTGAGGATCACATGGTCTGCTATTCCCTTGAACTAATTGTTTCCATGTGTCTTTGGTTTTCTTCATTCTTCTTTTCTTTGCATGAGAAGAGACCCATTGTTGCACCTAGATGGCTGTTTGTAAGCTTTTAAGACTCCAGTCACTACTCACCAAAGTACAATGTAGAAAAATGTTTTTGTACAGTATATTATTCTAATTGAGTTTGATGTCCCCTGAAATCATGAGCCCAAACCCACAGGTCCAACTACTAACTCCCTCAGGGTAGCTGGCTGTGGTCAAGAAGCCATCACAACCTTGTCCTTTATCACCTTCACTATAATGCTAGACATTCTTACAGCACATGCAAGTACACATGAAGAAACATCATCTGCCAACCCTGTATATATATATATATTCATGGGCACATTCCCTCCTGCTTAAACATAAGTGATCATTCAGCCTGTCCACCCATCTATCCATCTGTACATTAAATTGCTATTTTTGCATGTGGTTTCTACTCTTCTTTTTATATTGTCAATTTGTTCTATTTGGGGGGGGGGGGAGAAGGCTTCTTATAGAGTTTGTCTATATCTACTTTCATAGTGATACTGCCTCAGCAACCTAAGGAGGGATCGCTATAGTCGGGGCCAACTCGATGACACATAACAACAACAACAACAACATATTTTCCTTGATTTTTCTATGGCTTCCTTGATTTTTCTTTCCAACTATTTAATTTAACTAAATACAATTCTTTTGACCTCCTTATCCATTCATTTCAATAGCATTTTTTTTCTTCTGGAAATTATTGGTCCTGTATTTTTATTACTTGCTTGAGCTTTCATGTCTCATTTTATTTTTTTCAGTGTGATTTAAAGTTGTCTGTTGTCTCTAAGACATGTGATGTTATTTAATTTGTTGGTTGTATATTGGTTTCCTACACCCTATTTTTTTGTTATGTTATGTTTTAATAAGTCCAAGTAATGATGAACAAGTGCTACTCTGGTCACCCATTTGGAAGCACTAATATGCTCACTTCCTTACTCTGGGTGGATTGGGAAGCATGTGAGTGTGTGGCCACAAGTCTCTGTTCACTGGATGTGTTGAACAGGTCAGGTCAGATTGTGCAGGTGTTGGCCACCATCTACCATAAATCCACTACCAGAGAGCGGGTGGTAGCACTCATTCAGTGGGTAGGACAGCAGGTATGATGAGTATGATCGGAAGGGTTCTTGGCTCCTGACTGCTGGGGTAAAAATAAAAGGAAAGAAACAAAAAGGGGGAAGAGGAAGGGAAAACAAAGAAAAGAAGACAAAAATGGGGTTGGTGAAAAAGGGAAATCTAAGAAGAAAGGAAAACAGCAAAAAGAAAGAAGGGGGGTAAAAAGTGCACGGTATTATCATGAGGGCTAGCCACTAAACACAACTGCAATGAGAATGTACCTTTTGCTCTGTGGGGGCACACCACCAAATGTGGAGGAATGGGGTATGACACCTGCTTCATGGCCCCTGTCCCCCCCAAAATAAAAAGCAATGAGCAGGAAGTGGAATAAGGGGGAAAAAGGGAGGAGAGGAAAAATTAGAAAGAAAGTAAAAATAGAATGAAAATAAACAAATAAATACAATATTGGTGAAATGTTTATTGCAAAACATAGTTGCAGGGGGAACATGGCATTCTCTCCATGAGAATGTGCAAGGTCAACCAAGGAGAGGAAGGGTTTGGTGTTGCTGATTGCCATGGTGTTTGTGGAGGGTGCAGGGTGCCTTCTCTGCTGGATCAAATTAAAATAAAGGGGGGAGGACAATAAATGAAGATAAATAAGGGAGGAGAAAAGGAAAAAACTAAGATAAGGACAACAGAAAAGGAAGAAAAAAGGAAGAAAAGGAAAGTGTCACAGCACTGTCTCTGGAAGGGGGATTTACCTTGTTCTCAGGTGGGTGGAAGTGTGGGAGGCCATCCCTCTGGTCACTGGGATATGGTACAGTGTAAAAGAAAATATCACAAGTCTCTGTGATCAACAATGTGGGTAAGCTGAACTAGATATCTTGTTTTTGTCCCAATCACAACACTTCTGGCAATAATTTTAAATGGTCATATTGCTCCTATTGGTAGTTCACTACATTGTATACTTCCTTTTTCATTGTATCTCTTTCTATAATTGATATTTTATCTACTTCTTTATCTTTTCCTTTGAAACTTTCAGTTCTAGAATTGTTATCTATACTTGTTGAACTTGGTTTCTTGAGTTATACATGGTCTGGATTGTGTATCTTCCTAGTCTGCCATCTTGGACCCTGCATTTTAAAGCAGATATATTTAGAATAACCTTATTTTATTGTATTTCATGTTCCATGAAATATTTCTATGAATGTTTTTGCACATGCCTTTTGTTGTACATGCATCTACATATCCAGTATATATATATATAAATCATTGCCTTTGAGTTGATTTGGACTCATAGTGACCCCCATGGGGTTTTCAAGGCAGTAAATATTAATGGAAAGAGGTTGCCCCATCTTCCTTCCACTTAGCAGGTGGTTGGCTTGAACCATCAACCTTCTGATTAACAGTCAAGGGCCATAGGCACTATGCCACCAGAGTTCCTATACATATATAGTGATCAGTAAAATGAGTGGGTGTTAGAGTATATTTATGTTCCTGTTAGTATCTATGCTATACTAAAACTTAGTGCCATCGAGTCAGATATGACTCATAACAACCCCTTATTGGGTTTCCCAGGCAGTATCACTATGGAAATAGATTTCCCCCATCTTCCTTCTGAGGAGTGGCTGGTGGATTTGAACATCCAGCCTTCTGGTTAGTAGTCAAATGCCTTAGGCACTGTGTTAGACTGGGTTCTCTAGAGAAACAAAACCAGTAAAGCTTATATATGTGTATATACAGAGAAATTTATCTTAGGAAAATAGCTCACACACTTATAGAAGCTGGCAAGTCCAAAGTTCCTGGATCAAACGTCAAGCTGGAGGCTTTTCCACATCCAGCTGGAAGGTTTTCCGACTCTTGCAGTAGCAGGGACTGAGGAGCTCAAGGCTGGCAGGCAGTACACCGGCAATTGACTCCAACGAATGACGAATCCAAGATCTCCAGGCCAAATGGTGGATTGTTCACTCATGGACACTTCTGGCAGCACAACACAATCCCGATCCACAGAAGAATGTCTCCTCTCCCAGGGTGTCCACAGATATGCTGGAAGCAGGCCACACCCCTAGGGAAACTCCCTTTCAACAGATTGGCCACTCAGAATGTAATCATCTGTTCCTGTCATGGGAAGAACCACACCACAACAACTCAAACCACACATAATTGTGGTCCAGCCAAATTGACAGACAGCTCCAACTATCACAGGCACTACGCTATCAGAGCTCCCATCTATGCTATGTTGTTGTTAAGTGCTGTCGAGTCATTTCCGACTCATAGCGACCCCATGCACAGCAGAACGAAACACTGCCCGATCCTGCGCCAGCCCCACAATCCCTGCTATACTTGATCCCATCATCGCAGCCACCGTATCAATCCATCTCGTTGAAGGCCTCCCCCTCCTTCTTCGATCCTCCACCCTACCAAGCATGACATCCTTCTCCAGGGAATGGTCCCTTCTTACAACATGACCAAAATAGGTGAGATGAAGTCTGGCCATTCTTGCTTCCAAGGAGCATTCTGGCTGCACTTCCTCCAGGACAGATCTATTAGTTCTTTTAGCAGTCCATGGTACTTTCAGCATTCTCCGCCAGCACCACAACTCAAAAGCATCAACTCTTCTTCGGTCTTGCTTATTCATTGTCCAGCTCTCACATGCATACGAGGCGATTGGAAATATCATGGCTTGTGTCAGGCGCACCTTAGTCCTCAATGAGATATCCTTGCTCCTCAGCACTTGAAACAGTTCCTTCGCAGCTGACTTTCCCAATGCTACACGTCGTCTAATGTCCTGACTGCTGCTTCCGTTGGCATCGATTGTAGAACCATGCTATAATAGTGCTATTACTTTATTTTCCCAACAGGTATCTGTAACAGTCTCTTTCATTTCACTTTCTTCTGAAATCTTATTAACAACAGTCTTTTTTATTTAATTCCTTCTGACAGGTTTATTGTGATATAATATTGTGATTTTAATCAAGATTTTCCTGATGATATATGAGATTGTATATATTTTTATTTTTTTATCAACAATTTGAATAGTATGTTTGGTAAACAGCCTTTTCCAATCTTGTGTCTTCTTTCCTATTTTTATTGTTTAACTTATTTTATTCATATGTGTATGTATTTATATATGTTGCCATTAGTCTTTCATTGTTTTATTCATGTTTGAAACTCATTTTACTATTTCATGGTTTACTTGATATTTCTTATTAGTATACTTTATGACCAGAAATTGTACATTTTAATACAGACAAGCATTCTAATTTATTTATGTTTGTGTACTCTTTAAGAACTTGCTATACCCAAGGTTATGATAATATTCTTATGCCATTTTGCATAATATTTATTGTTTTGACTTTCATATTGTAATCTAGCACCCAAATTGAATATATTTTTGAGTATGTAGGTAAGAATCAAATTTGATTGCCCATGGTTATCAGTGAATTAGACTACTTATTGAAAATAATATATTTTCCTCATTGTTTTGTAATACCATAAATCAAATTTATTTTGTGAGGGTCTATTAAATTAATAGAAGGTCTCTATTAATTCAATTGATTTTAGGTCTATTTTCAGCCACTATGACACTGTCTTAAATACTGTAATTTTGTGTCTTGATTTCCAGTACAGGAAATTCTCCTTTTTATTTTCTTCAAAATTGTTTTGGTTACTCTTTACCTTTTGTATTTTCATACACATTTTAGAATGAAAATGGATCCACGGGGAGCATTGAAAAATCTCTATAAATAAATTTGGTAAAACATTATATTTTTAGAAAATTCAATTCAGTTCATGAATATGCTGTATTTTTCCATTTATTTACTCTTCAAAGTGTCTCAGTAGAGTTTTAAAGACTTTGATTTAGTGCTATTACAGGTATGTTCAACTGGAAATTTCTTCTCATTCAAGTACTTTCTTCAGTTTTAATATGAAAGATATAATGACAAAAGTAAATTTCCTCTTTTACCATGATTTCCCATAATTAGTCTTTATTTTTATTTTTATTTTTATTTGAAAACTAGCAATTCTTAATACCTTCTTTGGATGTTTTTAGTGCAAGTAGAACCAGTAGTGATGTACACATTTTCATATAGGATATCTATTACCTTTCTTTGATTACTGCTCTGTCTTGTTAGAAAGCTAAAAATTGAATTAATCTTTAAAAAGAATAAAATTTTAGATTTTATCTTTTTATTATTAATTTGATTTAT
>NW_006921940.1:1256086-1268343 GCF_000298275.1 Orycteropus afer afer | reverse complement strand
TAGTCTATTTATGCCATGTATTAGGGCCCTTAAATTTGACCCTAAATTTTCCTTGAGGAACTGTATAGTTTTAGGTTTCACATTTAAGTCTTTGATCCATCTGGAGTTTGTTTTATGTGTGGTATGAGGTACAGATCTTGTTTCATTTTTCTGCAAATGGATCTCCAGTTTTGCCAGCACCATTTATTAAACAAACATTCTTTTTCCCGTTTAATGGATTTTGGCCTTTGTCAAAGATCAGCTGACTATAAGTCAATGGATCTATATCTGGGTTCTTAATTCTATTCCATTGGTCTATGTATCTGTCATTGAACCAATACCAGGCAATTTTGACTACTGTGGCTATATAGCAATGTGAGATCTCCTACTTTGTTTTTCTTCTTCAGTAGTGTTTTGCTCATCCAAGATCTCTTTCCTTTCCATATAAAGTTAGAGATTTTTTTTTCCATATCCCTAAAGACTTGTTGCATTCTTGAGTGAAATATTCTTTTTTAAAAATGCCTGAGATAAATATTAATTCCCTTCTATTTCATCCAATTTTCCTTTCAAATGCATGCACTTAAATTATTAAGCTTTGTGTAAATACATATTTCTGTGTCCTGGAATATTATTGTCTCTCTCTGAGTCTGTTTCTACTGTCATTTATTTTTCTTGTTTTCAGTCACAACTTTTGTCATTGTATGCCTATTTTATTTTCAGGTATATTTAATTATCATAAATTACATTTTAATAATTATGTAAGTATTTTGAAGCTAAGCATAGTTTTTATTCCTCCAGAGGGATTTCACCTTTGTTTCTGGGGAGGAAATGACCTAGAGGTGGTAAGAGTATTTAATTAAAAAAAAAATCAATTAAAATTATGATGCAAACTTCAATTTCTGTGAAAAACTTTAATTAATTTTTTTCCCTTTCCTTTTCACCCTTAACTCTCACAGTATATGGCTATGGAAATCAAGCTCAAATAGTGAGGCATGAACTTGACCTTTTATTCCTTGGCTTATGATTATTTTAATATCTCTCAACTGATCGTTTAGAATTTTCAGACTTCTGATGCCTTGCAAAGAATTGACAAATAATGTTATGAGAAAAGCAATTCTCAATGCAGGCTGACCCTCTCAGGCTTTGTTCAAATCACAAATCTTAGCCCCACAAATCTTCAATCTTTACTTTTTAATTGTTGGCTCACTGAAGCTTTCAATAATATTTTTTTTAGAAAAATATTTCTCTAAAGCTTTATATTCTCTGTACCTGTGATAGGATGCTTACTTTGAACCACCAAGTCCAACATTACCAAAAATATTTTTCAGTGTATTCTATTTTTTTAGGTTGAAAGTATTTTCTTTAATCTATGCCCTCTTGTTTCCATTGTTATTTTTGACAAATCATTTATCAATCATGCTTTTTCTTTAAGAAAAATCTCTCATCATATTTGGAACAGGCTAAGCCACTATCACTTTAACAACTACTTTTGCTTCTTCTATTTCTCCTTTCCTCTTGGAGATAGAATTGTAAGTGTGTTAGACCTTCTTGCTCTCTCTTTAAATCTTTTACACTTTTCTTTATTTCTATCCTACCTTGCCTCTATGATTGATTTTGATCATTGTATCATAACCCATCTTCCACTTTCCTAATTCACTTTCTAATCCTTTCAAATGTGCTATTGAACTTTCATTATTTTCACATTTGGTTTATATTACAAATTAATTCAAGAATATTCACTTGCTTCCAATACCTTTTAAAAAATGTTTTTAAAAAAACATTTAAATATGTTATTTTTACATTTTAACGTTTCTTTTAAATAATACTTTTCAACTGACTCTAAAATCGGGAGACCTTATGCATCTGCATTTATTTTCTTTTATTTATTCTGGTCCTTTATCATGTGGTCTTCTCTTCTCCTATTTCTTATTATATTGTATTATGTAATGAATCTTTCATTTTAAAAATTTAACACAAATAATTTGAGGCATAGGATTACTTATGTTCCTTCAGATAAGATCTGCATTTGTGTCTGGTAGACACAAGTAAAACTATTTCAATTTGGGACAATCTTTTCCAATTTCAGAGATTGATATGAATTGAAACTATGTCACGATCTCTACTTCCAATTCTACGTTACTATTTGGATGCAGTTTTGTATAGCGAGTTTTGGTTCTGACTTAAAATTTCTGTCACTATAACCCCACAAGAAAGTCAAAAGTTCCCTTTTGTCTTTAAACATCTTTATTGGCATCTTGATTTGACAAAAGCTTCATATTACATGACAGCTCTAAATATCAGGTTTACCAACATAAGCCTTTGTCTTTCCTTGATCTTAGATTAGTGAGTCTTCAGCAGAGGGGTGGTCAAAATACACATACTTCATTGCTATCATAAATGGGGAATACTTTTGACTGATTCTTCCTGTAAAATTCTACTTAATTATTTTTCAGTTCAATCATTATTTGTTAATAAAAAAAAAAAACTATTGATATTATTATTTACTAAGCATAGGGATATGTGCTAGGGATTTAGAAGTAAAGTAAAATACCTCTTTCTGCAGAATTTTTGAGTTTGTTACGAGAGACAAGGATTGTAAAAGAGTTACCATATATTTTGATAAGAGTTATGAAAACTAAGGCACTGAGATCTAAGGAAGAATTATGAAGGTATTCTAAGTCAGCCAGGGGCTGTCAGGGAATGTTTCCCTAAGGAGTTAATTAGAATTGATACTTGAATGAGTAGGAGCTAGTCAGGTAAGAAAAGTGAGGTAAAGTTCATGTGCAGGAGTTGATACAGAAAGAGAAAAAAGTAAGATTTGAAAAATCTAGTGATACCTTTTTGTTAGTGAAGTTGACTGAAAAAGCAGAGGTCACATCTCAAGGGATTTTAATGACATGAAAAATAATTTAGATTTTTATTATTAAGACAATGTAGAGGTATCAAGCATTTAAAACAGAGAAGTGAAAGGATCTTACTTTCATTATAGATCATAAATCTAGGTAAATGAATTTGTGTGTATGAAATTACTAGAGTAGTGGTAGTAACCCAGATTATATCTGTTGACAGTGACTGATATTTAGGAGATGAAATGCAAAGTAATTGGTGACTGACTGGATAAAGAAAATGGAGGACATTTGTAAAGAATGATAAAAGCATTTCTTTAGGGTAAATCCTATAACAAACACCATTAAACAGAATGAAGAATTCAGTGAGGGAAATAGGTTTAGAAGGCACAGAAAACAGATTGACTTTCATTTCAGACAATGAACCGTGTTATAGTAGAGTATGTGTTAATAGGGAGTAAAGAAAATCCTTGAGTTGAACCATCAATATAATTAGTTTAAATATGAAACATAACTGATTTCAAATTAATGTTAATATAAAATTATAAGAAGTACTCAACTTTGTAAGATAAATAATTAACCCAATGTCACACCACCTTAGTTTACAATGTAAAATTTAGTTATGTATATGCAGATATTTTAATGATAGGGTAGAAAGGCATCAGGCTTTCTTTTATTTTCCTCTCATCCTTTTCTTCTGTTCCTTTCCATTTTTCACTTTTATTAAATCTCTTTGCCATCAGAGATAAGAAAGTAAATATATATATATAGAGAGAGAGAGATTGAGAGAGTGAGAGAAAGAATGAAAACTGTATTATACTACATAGTCCTGGAGAGCTAAGGGTTCATAACACTTTGAATGGCCATAACACACACACACAGACACACACACTCAGATATGCATATATATTTTCAAAATAAATTTTTTCCTTCAGAGTGCTCTTGTTTTTAAAGCATTTCCTACTTCATACCAATTTGTATTCTCAGGTACAACATACTCATTAAACTGTAAGTGGTGACAACTTGCTATTTTGTTATATGTTTTGTCTTCATTCCTTTTATTTTGTTA
The DNA here is from genome assembly GCF_000298275.1 of Orycteropus afer afer. Lineage (NCBI taxonomy): Eukaryota > Metazoa > Chordata > Mammalia > Tubulidentata > Orycteropodidae > Orycteropus > Orycteropus afer. The sequence continues at coordinate 1,264,449 of NW_006921940.1, read as the reverse complement.
TAAGTCTATATGTAGGATTCAGTTAACATTATACATCAAATAGTTTCTTGAGGCATAATTCTGGTTGGCTCCTTGTCTTAAGTAAAATGTCATTGATATTCACAGATCTATTTTTCTAAATACTTAAATCACATTACTACTGTTATTAAACCTCTGATGATTCATTTTGAGGTAGAAGAAACCCTGAACTAAATTCACCGTAAGGAAGGAATCTTCAGATTAGATAAAATAAGAATTTGTTGTTGTTGTTATTATGTGCCATTGAGTCGGACCGAATCATAATGTCCCCGCCTTGGGTTTCCAAGGCAGTATCACTACGGAAGTAGATTGCCCGATCTTCCTTCCCAGGAGAGGCTGGTGGGTTTGAACTGCCAGCCTTCTGGGTAGCATTCAAGTGCCTTAGGAACTACCCTACCAAAGCTCCCAAAATAAAAAATAATATTTACATATATAAAAATAGCAATTCAAGCCAACTGCCATAGTAGAATAAATAATGCTGGATTCATATGAGATACGGAGACAAAACATTTGCTTGTAGATTATCATGAAAAAAAATGTAAATAGGCAACATACAAATCTGATACATTTTAAATTACTTGATGCTTTTTTTTAATATAAGGATTTCATAGTCTTCCTGGTTATTTAAAAAGTCTTTTGAATATAATGTAAAAAATCCCCTTCACAAGCTGTGGAAAAATGTGTATTGTTCCAGTGTGTTTATTATTCCATTATCTTACTGTCTACATGTTTCATTTATTTTTAGATCATAAGTTTCTGAAAAATAAAATTGGAAAGGTTCTACATCCTGTGTGTAATATTTAGTTAGGGGTTCATGTAATGAATGGTGACCAGTAATGGAACAAGTAAAATATATACAGATGATGATTATTAGTTAGATAGATAGACATACAGATAGATACATATTCAAAACGAAAGAGAATGAGTTACAGTAAGATAAGAGCTAGAGAATGTGATTTATTTTGAGGAATTTGCGCATGTGATTTTGAAAGCCAACTCATTCTCATTGAGAACGCATAGTTCATAATTTAGTCTATTTTGTAGTCAAGGAACTCTAGTAATTTTTTTTTTTTTTTCCCCCCTAAATGGCTAGGCTGGAGACATAGGAATGTAGTAGGATGTCTATTTTAGTTCGGAGGCAGAATCCTCCCTCAGGAACTTCCAACCTTTTTCTTGGGGCTTCAACTGTTGGGTCTACCATTATGGAAGTTTATCTTCTTTACTTAAGGTCAAATAATTTAAATGCTAATCATTTCAACGTAAAAACTTAAAGATACAATTTGACTAGTGTTTGATTAAACAACTGAACACCATAACCTAGCCAAAATTAACCATAAAGTAGTAGTAGCTTAAATAAATATGAAAACCTTTCAGAATCAGGAGGAGATCAATTCCATTTCCAAGAACATATTTTCAAGATGGACAGAGGAACGAAGGGGGATTTTGCTAAACAAACTTTTAAAAATAAAACTATGACTATACAAGTGAAATAATATGTAAGTAATGTTCAAAAAAATGCTGAGATTTTTTTTTTTTGATCGTTAATTCAGTGTGAAATAGAAGAGATAAAACAGAGTTAATTGCCAAGGAAAAGTAATAAAGGTACACATTTATGACTCATATGCTTGAAATACCTGATCTTTTTGTAGTATTACAGGGATATTACAAACAATACAAAGGATATTTTCAATAATTAGATAATTATCATATCTGTTTTTTCTACAAATTATCCAAGTGTTGTGTGAAACTTTAATTATAGTTTTGTTTTGCTTTGTTTTTTAAACCATGCTTCATTGCAAGGCCAAAATCAGTAATTCTTTCCTTAAATACAGGGTAAACAAACTCAAATAAGTAGTCTTCATTACTATTCTAAATTACCTGTGAATATTCAGAGTTTGTTAGCCACCTATGATATTTAGCATGCATCTTCAAAACTCTAACAATGAAGATATTTTATTCTAATTGATATTAATGGTTTTTCCTCTATGATTGTTTTCCCCCATAGACCTCTCTCCATTAATGGTATGTGGTTATACAACAGTTTCTTTGAAAAATGTTTAATAAGACCAAGATGAGCCTAGAACACTTTATTTTGAGAGCAAATAAAGAAATCATCAAACATGATGAGGCTATATCACAAGAACATAGGGGGGATATTTAGGAAAATCTGAGTAATTCCATTAACACAAAAAAATAAGTAGAGTAGTAAATTTAACTCTTTCAAGCTCATGAGCTCAGAATTCATAGCTATATGAATCAATAATGAGTCAATAAGTAATGAGTCAATAATGAGGAGGGGGATGCTCTCATTTAAGTACAATGTTATGTGCTGACTGGTAAATGTGGGGTCTTCTGAATCTGGAATATCAGTATTCACAACTATCAGAGTTAAAAACCATTCAGGCAAAAATCAATGACGAATATTAAAACCAGAAAAAAAAATCGTGAGGAAAGATTTTTCACACATTAAAGGGTCTTCTACTCTACTACTTACTAATTTCACAAGAAGAAAATGTAAGTTTACAATGGATTAATTGGACAAGACCTTGACAGGGTAATCAACATTAACCTCATCAATGATGGGCAGATGGATGTTGAGGACAAAATATCACCCAAGTAGGATTTTCATTGAGAATGCATACTTCAAATCTAATCATGATAAAGGATCAAAGGGGAAACATTTTCTTTAAAAAAGTCCAATTTCATAATTTAAAAAATAAGACTATGTAAACATTCCAGATTAAAGGAGGCAAAATTGCATAAATGCTTCACCAGAGACTTCATTAGAGATTAAGGATTTAAAAAAATGCTATGAAGATAATTTGGGATCAATATACAAAGTTAGAATATGGATAATAGATTAGATGAAATTATTGTATCAACCTTATATTTATTGACATTGATAACTGTGGTGTGATTATGTAACTTATTAAGCTACATATATCCCTGTTAGGAAGCACACACTGAAGTATGTAGGAACCATAGTTTATAAATGGTCCAAAGATGGATAGGTAGATAGATATGATAGCTAGTTAAACATGTAATTTAATCTCATATGGAAAAGAGAGAGAGAATGAGAGAGAACAATGATAAAAGGAGTGAGATAAAATGTTAACAATTGGTAAATCTGGGTTTAGAGTATATGGGTCTTTTGATACAATTCTTATCCTTGCAATTTTTTATAAGCTTAAAATTACTTCAAAATTAAATAAATTTTGAAAAATTGTTTTTATCTTCAAAGAAATAAAGATAGCAACTGTATTCAAGAATACTAGGACAATCAAGAGAAACACAAGAAAGTGTATGGTTAAAATTTTAAGAGGATATAAGGAAAATAATTAGTGACATGAAATAAGAGATTCAAAGCTACATCCATACTAGCAGGATATCCATAATTCATGAAAAGAAAGAAACAAATTCTAAGGGTAATAAACCAAAAAAAAAAAAAAAAATTACAGAATCAGCATATTATTGAATATTAGTGTTAACTTCCACCACATGCCTGTCAGTTTGCTTTACTATGGTGGCTTGCATGTCACTATGATGCTAGTAGCTATGCCACTGGTATTTCGTATGTTCACCTATTTCAGCAGAACTTTCAGAGTAAGACAGACTAGGAAGAAGGACCTGATGATGCTCTTATAAAAACAATTGTCCTGTGAAACTCTAGAAGCATTGTCTGATATATTGCAGAAGATGAGCCCATCAGATTGGAAGACACTCAAAATACAACAGAGGAAGAGCTGCCTCCTTAAAATAGAATTGACCTTAATGACATTAATGCGGCAAATTTTTCAGGACCTTGATTTGCAGAAGTAGGATGTCTAAAAATGAGGAAAAGCAGTGGCAAGCATCTATTAATAATCAGGATAAGGAATATATAAAGTACAAATACAGGAAAACTGGAAGTCCGCACAAATGAAATGGAACGTGCAAAAATCAATATCCTAGGTATTTGTAAGCTAAAATGGACAGTTAGTAGCCATTTTGAGTTGGACAATTATATGGTCTATTATGCATGGAATGACAAATTGAAGAGGAACTGGATCACATTCACTGTCAAAAAGAACATTTCAAGATCTATCCTGAAGTACAATGCTGTCAGTGATAGGATAATATCTATACACCTTCAAGGAAGACCAGTTAATACAACTACTATTTAAATTTATGCACCAACTACTATTGTCAAAGATGAAGAAATTTAATATTTTACCAACTTCTGCAGTAAGACAATAATAAAAAATGCTATCAGAAGCATTAATAATTATTTGTGATTAGATTGTGAAGCTTGGAAATGAAGAAGAAAGATCAGTAGTTGGAAAATATGGCATTGGTGATAGAAATGATGCTGGATTGCTTGACAAAAGTTTGCGAGACCAATGACCTATTCATTGGGAAAATCTATTTTTCAATATGTGAACCTTGCCAGATGAAATACACAGGAATCAAATTGACTACATCTGTGAAAACAAATATTAGAGAAGCTCAATTTTTATCGCTCAGAACATGACCAGGGCCAATGATGGAACAGGCCCTCAACAGCTCATAGGCAAGTTCAAATTGAAGCTGAAGAAAATTAAAACAAGTCCATAAAAGCCAAAATATAAATTTGAGTACAGTCCAACTCAGTTTAGAGTCTGTCTCAAGAGTAGATGTCATGTAGTGAACACTAATGATTGAAACAAAAGGTCATTAAATAGGCAGGAAAGAACAAGAGCAAAACCATACTTTGAAATTTGCTCTTGAATAGACAGTAAAGGGACAGCTAAAGTAAATGTAAGAAATAAAGAAATAATAAAGCTGACTGGAATATTTCAAAGGACATCTCAAGAAGAAAAAGAAAACTATAATTAAAAGTTCAAAGATTTGGAGTTAGAAAATGAAAAGAAGAACATTCTTAACATTTCTCAAGCTAGAAGAAATGAAGAAAAAAAATGAAGCCTCCAATTATAATATTGAAGAATAGTATGGAAAAATATTAAATGACACAAGAAGCATCAGTAGAAGATGGAATAAATACATAGAGTCACAGTACCAAAAGAATTGATGAACGTTCAACCACTTCAGGAGGTACCGTATGGTCAAGAACAGATGATACTGAAGGAAAAATTTCTACCTGACCTTACATATTGGTGAAAAACAAGGCTTCAGGAATTGATGTAAAATCAATTGAGATGTTGCAACAAAAAGATGCAACACTGGAAGTTCTCACTGATTTATGTCAAGAAATTTGTAAAGCAACTAATTGGTCAACAGAGAAGAAGGAATCTATAATTGTGCCATTACAAATAAAGGTGATCAAAAGAATGTGGAAAATTTCAAGCAATATCACTAATATCATATACAAGTGAACTTTTGCTGAAGATAATTCAAAATGATTGCTGCAGTGCATCCAGTGGGAACCACCAGAAATTGATGCATGATTCAGAAAAGGGCATTGTATGGGGGATATCACTGCTGATGTGAGATTCTCTAAAAGCAGAGAATACCCGAAATATGTTTACCTGTTTTTTATTGACTATGCAAAGGCATTTCATTGTGCAAATTATAATAAAATATGGATAACATTGCAAAGAATAGAATTTCCAGAACATTCTACTGTGCTAAAAAAAAAAAAAAAAAAAATCTGTATGTAGACAAAAAGGCTGTTATTTGAATAGAACAAAGGGATACTACGTGGTCTAAAAGTCAGAAAATTTTTGTATCAGGGTTGTAACCTTTAACCATGCTTGTTCAATCTCTATGATAAGCAAATAATCCAAGCTGAACTCTACATAGAAGAATGTGGCAGAATTAGATGAAGAAAATTTAATATCCTGTGATATAGAGACAAACAGCCTTGCTTGTAGAAAGTAAAGAGGATGTGAAGCTCTTACATATGAAAATAAAAGCCTACAGCCTTCATTATGGATTACATCTCAACATAAAGAAAACACATTTCACAGAACTGAACCAATAAAGAACATCTTGATAAACAGTGAAAATACTGAAATTGTCAAGGATTTCAATTTACTTGGATCCACGGTCAACACTCATGGAGAAAGTACAGCCAGAATGCTCCTTGGAAGAGAGGATGGCAAGACTTTATTTCACATACTTTGGGCATGTTACTAAGAGGCACCAGTCCCGGGAGAAGAACATTATGCTTGTTAATCTCATGGGTCAGTGAAAAAGAGGAAGAGTCTCAATTAGATGGAGTGACACAGTGGCTGCAACAATGGGCTTACATATAGCCAAAATTGTGGATATGGCACAGAACCAGGCAATATTTTTTTCTGTTGTACTCAAAGTCTATATTAGTTGGCACTGACTTGATGGTATCTAACAACAGAGCTACCTTCTAAAGGAAACAGCTAATAGATTAAAATTTTCCTGTCTTTCAAGAACAGGAATTGGAGTAGGAAATTTTTAGATAGGATGCAACTTCTTTTCAATATATACATATTGTTGTTGTTGTTATGCGTCATTGAGTCGCACCCAACTCATAGCAACCTCTCCTTGGGTTTCCCAGGCAGTATCACTATGGAAGTACATTGCCCAACCTTCCTTTCAAGGAGTGGTTGGTGGGTTTGAACCGCCATCCTTCTGGTTAGCAGTCAAGTGACTTAGGCACTATGCTGCTAGAGCTCCTATATACATATTATTGAAATTATATATATACATATTTATATATGTGTGTGTATGTGTATATATATATATAATATATATACACATATACATATACATATATATGATGCATGTATATATATAATTTATATATACCACAGAATCATTACAAAACTTTTTTTCAGGGAGATATTCCATGGAGTTTCCTCAAAGGAAGTTACTGGAGCAGGCCCCCCCTTTCCATGGTTACACTTTCCACAGTTTCAGTTACTCATGGACAACACATTGTCCAAAAATATTAAATGGAAAATTCCAGAAATAAACAATTCATATGTTTTAAATTACATGCCATTCTTAGTAGCACAATGAAACCTTGCACCTTCTTACTTATCCCTTGGGGAAGTAAATCATCCCTTTGTATAAGCTATCCACCCATTAGTTATTTAATAGTCATGCCAGTTATCAGATGAAAATATTGCAGTGTTTGTGTTCAAGTATCCCCTATTTTACTTAATAAGTATTCTTTATTATTAGATTTTTTTTATTAATCTCTTACTGTACCTAATTTATAAATTGAAATTTATCTTAAGTATGTATACAACAAAACAACAACATGTATATATAGGAGAAAACACAATGTATACAGGGTTCCATACTATCCATTGTTTCAGGCATTCACAGGTGGTCTTGAATGTATCCCCCATAGATAAGGGAGGATTACTCTACACATTGGTTAAAACCTGAAAGTCTCATCTGAGTCATTGTGCCACCCAAATGAATAATGAGATAGGGCAAGAGGATGAAATTGTATATGCAGAGGCCAAGAGTCTGCAGTTCAGTTTCATTGTGACGTTAAGGGAATGGGTATGTCATAACAACATGCTGGGAAGGTAAGAAGCTATAAATTGCATTGATTTTTAATCTTACCCTGTATAAGTAAAGAGGACTCTTTAAAAGATTTTAAACAAGGAAATGACATAGTCACTTTTAAATTTTTGAAAAATCACTCTGGTCAAATTGGGGAAAACGTAATGGACTTAAATTAGATGAATTAAGACATTTAAGATAAATGTTACAAAGTGCTTTTGAGTCAATTCCAACTAGCAGCATCCCTATTATGTACAACAAAACGAAAGATGGCCTGGTCTTGTACCATCCTCTCAATTATTGCTATGTTTCAACCCATTCTTACAGTTACTGTGTCCATACATATAATTGAGCATCTTCATCTTTTTCATTAGCCCTATACTTTACCAAACATGATGTCCTTCTCTACATGTGTGCAAATTATATGAGATAAAGTGCTGCCTTTTTCAATTCTAAGGAGCATTCTAGCTGGCTATAATTCTTCCAAGGCAGGTTTGCTCATTCATCTGGAATTACATGGTATATTCAATATTAACTAACACCATAATTCAAAGTCATCAGTTCTATTTTGCTCTTCCCTATTCTCTGTCCAGCTTTAACATGCATATGACATGATTGAAAATACCATGGTTTGCATCAGGTGCACCTGAGTCATAAAAGTGACATCTTTGTATTTAATATTGATTAATTATTTTTGGTACAGTGAGTCTGTGTATTTCTTTCACCTTCTTTTGATGCTTCTTGCATTGTTCAATTCCTTTTTGTGTGTGTGTCCATGTAATCCTTTAATATTGTAATTTGAGATCTGAAATTTTCTTCAATTCCTTCAGCAGGAGAAATACCAAACACGTTCTTCCATCTTGGTTTTCTAC
>NW_006921940.1:1249513-1254464 GCF_000298275.1 Orycteropus afer afer | reverse complement strand
AAATCTCATTCACATGTAAATGGAGAGGATAGTGTCTACCTTTTTGTAATTATGGAAATTTCAATGACTGATTAAGTAAAACGGCATTAAAAATCCCCAGTCATAATAAGTGCTTCATGAACTTTAGCTATTACTTTGACTACTAATGGGGAATCCCTCATTAGTGAAAATGGTTAAGCGCTTGACCATTGACTGAAATGTTGGTCTTTTGAACTCACCCAGAGGTAACTCATAAGGAAAGCCTAGTGATCTTCCTACAAAAGGCCCATACTTGAAAACCTTATGGAGCTCAGTTCTGCTACTGAATGACAACTGGTTATCACTACCAAAACTATTGGTACAAATACAATTTTAAAACCTCCCACTCTCATATATAGTATATAATACTATTTAGATGACAGGCATAGGCAGAGGTACACACAAAATCTACTGAGGACAATCAAGGGAAAAATCCAGGGAGGAAGAGGGAAAAAGGAAACCAATCAACCAAGAAAGAAAAAATCAGACCATAATCTAAGATGTATCATGAAAGAAGGAAAATGAGAAAGGTCATTCAAGACTGAGGGAATGAAATAAGTTGAACTTTAAGTCATAAATAGGCTTTGAAGATGATATTACTGATATCTAACATTCATTCACTGGAGGGATGAGAGTATTGCTTTTTAAATGTTTGAAAATAGGAAAAAAGAGAAAGATATATCTATGTAGATTAGTGCTGAGAGAATTTACAATAAACCTCAAACACTCCTGTCTCTCTCTCTTTTTTTTTTTTTTTCTAAATTAATCTGGAATTATTTTTGAGTGAATGGATTCTAGCTACACAAGGCAGAGTCTTTTACAGTTATTGACAGTGGAGATAACTTTTTTCAAATGAGAAACTTGTTATATATTTCATGTTTAAATCAATACATCATCTTATGAATGAGAATCAAATACAACTAACAGTATCAGCATGAACATAGGTTTCTTATTTTAGGTGTATAAAGAGACTATTGTTATTCTTTTGAGAAACATTATGCTGTGCCATTTTTTCTGTATGTTTTAGAACCATATGGGGCATGCTGTCAGCACTCTTCTCATTCAAAGCCAGACTCATCTTGTAAATTCTATAACTGACCATATAAATGTGTTTATGGTGGATGTGAATATTGGAGGTGTTGCAGAGATAATGAGGGGGCTCTGATGAATTAAGCATATGTGTTCCTGTGGGGCAAGAGAACTAGAATAGTACCATAATGAAATTTCAACCCTGAAGCTGTATTTCACCTAAAACTTACTGTTCGTAGGATTGTTCTCTCTTCAGAAGCCTAACTAGCCAAGAGGAATATAGAAGATAAGCTTTTACAAGACATAAACTATAATTTTCCCTGAATAAAATTACATATTTATAACTTTATATATATGAATAAAGTTATATACAACTATTATATATATATAACATATATACAGCAATGATTGTTCTAATGTGTTGAACATCTTATCTAGTAGTATTTTACGTAAAACTATGCTACAAATATTTTAACATATGTAATGCTCTTTTTAATATGAAACAAATCATATGTAGTACATAATACATTTCCCCAGGCAAAATACCATAACTTTATTCTCAGATAATTATTTCTACTTTCACTGTGTAAAATAGCATGCAGTATTTTCATATCCAGATAATTTATGAGGACTTAGTTTGAAAGATTCAGTTAAAAGTTCACTTTACTTCAGTTACATGAGGAATCAAATGTCATGGATTCAAATATTTAAAACAATTAGTGGCCATTGATTAATAAGTATCATTAAGAAATGTCAGAATTGTACAATTCCACCACCTAATAGGCATATTGGCACCCTTAGGTATATTGGCAGGTTTAATGATTACTTTCAGTCCTTTACTCCCTTTGCTGGAGAGATTTGTCCATTCCCACTTTTTTTCTTTTTTTTCCCATGTGACTTGAATACTTTATCTCACCCTATTGGCAGGTTTTGCTTTCTTCCTCTGGCTAATAATACAGGAAAGCAAGTGACTGGTGCAAGTTTCAAGAAGACATTTTAGAGCCATCTGTTTTTTTTTTTTTTTTCCAGTTCTCTTGCCATTTAACCACCACCATAGGAATGACAAGTCCCAAATGGAGCTCCCCTTCATTCCACATCCTGCAATAAGAACAAAACCTAGAACAGGAGTACAGACCCTTACTTGTACTACAAGCAGGAATAAAACTTTATTGTCTCAAGGCACTGAGATTTTTTTATTATAACAAAGTTGACAAACACAGTAAGTCTTCTTAAATACTCTATTGTATGTTCTAAAACAAATCAATAATGACTTGAGAGGGGTCACAATTATTTTAAAATAAGCTTCTTTTGGACAGTGGCTATATTTAAGTTGAATTTGAATTCCCAAAGCCTAATATGCAGCATGGCACAATAGGTAGTAAATAATTACCTGTTGACTGATTGATCAACTGAATGAATGAATGAATGCATGAATGGCATATGCAGAAATAAGTAAATTATATTAAGTACTTGAAATTCAATAAAAGTTAATAACCTCAAGAGAATATAAGATACTGAAGAAAAACCTTGTGAATAAGTTACAACATGTACTGTTGTCTGTTATCAGGTATCTTTGCATTGATTTTCTACACTTATTGACCTCATATAACAGAAAAGAACTCCCTCATAGGGTTTTCTACTCTGTACTATCAATGGGAGCAACCCAATGAGCCACTGGGTGAGTTTGAACCTCCAACCTTTCAGTAAGTAACCAAATACTTTACTGTTGCACCATCAGGGCATCATGAATATAAATCATGCCTCAAGATGGGTCTAACTAGAGACTGATAGAATAGAAAAGAAAAAGAAATTCTCAAACCAAACAACTTCTTGTAATCCCCTTGGTCACAGAAATGATAAGTCCTTAATGGTTGCTGCATTCAGGTTTCTCCATGATTAGCCCCTTATATTTGAAAAGTTACACCACCAAGTCTTGTTCTTCAGCTTTTCAATATCTGTTTCTTAGCATCAGAAGAATGTCATCCAGATCCTCCTTTTCTCACTTCTCCAAACTGTTAATAATGTGATCTGTGAAACATAATAACATATATAATAGGAAAACATGGGAAATGTATACATATGAAATTTAATGCATGAACTATATATGTTTACCTTGGAATGTACACTTACTACGTAATGCATTCAAAGTATACAATAGTTTATGTGTACATTGTAAATTCTATATAAATTGTATAATGTTCATTAAATGTTATATACTTAATGCCAATATATTTTTCACATCTGTTCCATCTCAATCAAATGTGTAGAAAACTGTATTATTGTACATGTTCTCTGCATTTAGAAGAATATTGGAATTTTCACAGAGTTGCTTGGCTAAAAGGGATGTAAAACATGGCCGTGCATCCCAGAAAATAGTCCTTGCATTTTTAAGCTACATTATCTGCTTCAGTAAATGCTGTCATTCTGCTTGCTTTTTCACTCCAAGTTGTCAGCTGTAGGGAAACCCGGATTAAACTATCCAAGCTACAAAGTGGGGGAAGATAATTAAAGCTGTCTGACACTAAACTTACCATGTAGTCTTTAATTTGTGAAATGGTAAATATTAGCCTCTTCCTTGATCTCTACTATCTAGAACTCCCAGTGGACAACGCAATTGGCTTCATTTGTAAAGCTTCTCTGAAGATAGGCAAGCTGTAAAAATGTACTACTTTATCAGAATTCTTTAGAGATTTTTATGTGTATACACTTCATTGACTATCCATTTTCTGATGAGGCTTATTGGAGTTTAGAAAGCTCCCTAGAAAAAGATTCTTGTGCCCTGGGAAATGAAATCATGGTCTGTTATTTGGAAAAAACAAAAGCATGAAGAAATATAGGATAAATAGATTTTGCATATGGGGTTAGTAACCAGTTTTAGCATCAGCTGATGGACTGGTGAGGAGTTTTCAGAGAATTACTTTAGAAATAAATTTGGATGAAGGTTTTCATTACATGGTCTTCATCTGCATTTATATTATATATGGGGGAAGTGGTATCCCGTCTTTTCACAAAAACATTAACACTAAAGAACTATAATATTTTCAGCATCTGTTGATGAACTATTATATAACATAATTTTTAAAAGTGAATAACTATAGTGCATACCATCTTAACACTCACATGTAAAGCAATATGATAGAGGAAAAATATTATAGTCAGTCATAGAGGAATTTATGTAGTATAAGCAATGCCTTGTAAGTTATAACATGATCTTTAGTGTACCCTGTGTTAGACACAGATACTTGCATCTCCACAGTGTGAATGTTTTAAATGGAATTTGCTAGAATAAAGTTAAAATAATACGAAATGGGAGTTCCAGCAAGATGGCGGACTATGCAGAAAGACTGCACGGACCCTCTTAAACAAAGAAAAGGGAAACCAATTAACACAGACACAGAAGATAATCTTGGACCCCTCAGCCTTGAAAGAGAGGATATAGAGGTGGACTAAACCCCAATTAGCAGAAGAAGTTGTGTGAAAATACCAAAAAAGGAGACATAATGGAGCTGCAGTCTGGCAGCGATCCTGAGCGATCCTGATGGCACAGACAGCTTGGAGATTCCTGAGCGGTGGTAGGACCTAAAAATTAACCTAAAAATCAGCCCTGCTAGCCAGGGACTGCACAGAGAACTGCTCTGGTGGCTGGGGAATAAAAGGAGAAGATGAAGAGAAAGGCAGGCTGAGCTGTGGACTTTTGCTGTTTGGAGGGGGCCGCCATTTTGAAGGTTTAAAAGATGCTTGACTATTTTGGATATTTAAAGAGACAGCACACTCATGGATTACTGGGGCTTAAGAACAGGTTCTGATTTCCAGCAACTCCAAGGTCACTCTGGACCTGCAAGACTAAAAAGGTACCACATTCCTCTTGTTACTCTTATACCCCATACCTACTGGTGAATGGAGG
>NW_006921940.1:1243808-1246157 GCF_000298275.1 Orycteropus afer afer | reverse complement strand
GCAAGCTGCCATCTAGATGCAATGATGGGTCTCTCCTCATCCAGAGCAAAGAAAAATGAAGAAAACCAAAATTCATGGAAACAATTAGTCCTAGCAACAGGTACACCATCCGATCTGCAGCCTATACAACTATGAGACCAGAAGAACTAGATGGTGCCCAGCTACCATTGTCATCCACTTGAAAGGGAATCTATGTAGGAGATCTTTGATAGAGAGGGAGAACAATGTAGAACAAAACTCAAAATCATTTGGAGAAAAAAAAAAATGGGGGAGGCGGGCAGGTTTGCTGGTCCAATAGACCCTATTGGAACCACGGAGACTATGGCCCCTAGCTGTCCTTCAGATCTGGAATTGAACCCACACCTGTGGTTTCCAGCCAATGGAAAGACAGGCATATGAGTTGAATATTTACCTCAAGTAGATACACTCCTTGGAGAGAACAGTCATGGGAGACAGCTTATGCACAGGGAGACAACTCAGGGGGCAGGAGTGCATGGAGGGATGGACACAGGAAAGAGGTAACTATGGGGAGGAAGTGGGAGGGGAGCTGTTGCATTGTGGTAAAGTGTGGTCAATGTCATGAGACTAAGCATATGTGAACCACTGCATGGAAAGTAAACTTGCTCTGTAAACCTTCATCCAAATCACAATAAAAATAATAATAATAATAATATGAAATGCATGTTTTTTTTTTTCAAGTTTTATCTACTGTGACAAGACCATGTAAATGATATCTTATACCCTCTTTTCTTCCTTGAAAGTTATATTCTGCTACATCCCAACTTTATGATTAATTTAGACCTGTTGGTTGATGAAACAAGATACTATGTTGATTATTTGATTGAATCAAGGAGAGAAACCTTGCTTTGATTCTCAGGTATAAACATTAGTAACTGTATCTTTCCCCCCAATAACCCATTTTTCACATGGATTTAGATGATCCAGATTAAATAGTTATGGTAGTATGGATGGTGATTATTATAAAAATATTTTTAAATTTTAAGATTTACAATACATAATTATTATGTGATTTTTTTCCTTTTTCTATATTTTATCATACAAAAATAATTTTTATTTATATTCTGTGTATCAGGATTTAGGGAGCTCTGGTAGCATAGTGCCTAAGTCACTTGACTGCTAACCAGAAAGCTGGCGGTTCAAACCCACCAGCCACTCCTCGGAAGAAAGGTTGGGCAATCTACTTCTGTAGTGATACTGGCTCGGCAACCCAAGGAGGGGTTGCTATGAGTCGGATCTGACTCGACAGCACACAACAACAACAACAACAATCAGGATTTAAGACAATGACAAAAGGCCTATTTTCAATAGACATATAATGCTATAAGTCATTATAAAGTTCATCTGTTACTTTCAAAATTAATTATGATCAGCTCTAAGAAACCACAATTTTCTAATGAAGGCAAATTGCAGTCCTCTGCATGTATATTGGGAGCTCTGGTGGAATAGTGCCTAAGGCATTTGACTGCTAACCAGAAGGCTGGTGGTTCAAACCCACCAGCAGTTCCTTGGAAGAAGGGTTGGGCAATCTACTTCTCATAGTATTACCACCTTGGAAACCCAAGGAGAGGTCACTATGAGTCAGCTCCAACTCACCAACAGTGAGTTTGGTTTTTTGGTTTGACATGTATATTACAATTACAAAAGAAAGAGTTGGAATGGATGCATGACATAAAGATGTGATATCTACAATTTATACCTTTCCCAGGAAAGGTTATTCTCTATCGTCTTTAGCATTGTAACTGGCACATATGAGATATTCATGAGAATCTTCTCACTTTTGAATTTTATTCACTATACGTCTACCAAAATGATTGCTAAAGACATTTAGTTGATTATATAAATTCACAAATTAAAGATATATATTTAAAATTTAAAAATGTGTTTGAACTATTTCAAAGTAATTATTTCCATTTGAATTTCTTATATAGTATTTAGACCCTAAACATTAGGGAAATTCATATATCGATTAAAAGACTATAGTACACACTGATGTATATTTTCACCTTTTACACATGTACAGCTTCACAACTTATTGAGCAATAATTATATAGGATTATATATTCTAATCTTGTTTAAATTAATTCTTTTATTTGGCCTTTTACTTTGATTCTTTAAAAAAAATGTATCTTGGGAGATATTCCATGCAAGCAGTAAGGAGTTAGTTACCTTTATCTTAGGTTTTTTGACATTTTCTAGCTAAGTTGTAAAGAATATGATAGTTTATAAGTAAGCCCCACTTATAGAGACCCCTTTCTTGGGTTTCTGAGGCAGTATCACTATGGGAGTAGATTGCCCAACCATATATATATATATATATATATATATATA
>NW_006921940.1:1241273-1243533 GCF_000298275.1 Orycteropus afer afer | reverse complement strand
CTAATCTCTTGAATTGTTGTTATTTTGCTCCCATTTAGATAGTCTTTAAAAAAGCACAATACTCAGGGCAGACATTTTATACTCATTAAGCTAAACTATTTATCAGTTTTAGGAAGACTTTAGAGGATATTTTTGGTTTAAATTTTAAAGATTATTTCTGAGTATTAGTTTAAAGCATTCATCTAACCTTCAAGGCTCCAGAAAGTTTGGAGTGTATAGCAATTTGAAATTCTGTTCTGCACTTTTCTTCTTTTGATCAGGATTCTTATATACATTTTTTGATCAAATGTTCCCTAACAGTAACTGGAATATAGATTCATATTTCAGAATAAGAAACAGAAGATTGGGAAGTCTACAATAAAAATTCCAACAAAGTATACATTAAATAGAGATGTGCCTAGCATGAAAGTCTGTGAAAGATTTATGTTCATTCACACACACACATAATTTACCTAAATGTGAACAAATTGCCAACTGTGTTTATCTAAATCTATGTTATACTCACATGAACATAAACTGATATTAAATATTTCCTGTGTATTTCTATACTTACATATAAATATTACTAGAATAGAAAAATATATTTTCATTTTTATGTTTAAAAAATTCACATCAAATGTGGATGACGATGGAATTATTTACATACTCATAATAGTTCAGTAATAAAAATGTAGGTCAATATAAGAAAATTACTTGTGGTTTTGAATTTCCCACTTAAAAGAAAATAATATTTTATTCAGGAAAAAAATATTGGTCATTCAATTCATTTACTAGCATATGTCAGGTGTCTGACAGCATGATAATGAAAACAAAATATGGACAGAACAAGAATGTGTATGTTTTTGTTACTTCATGCTTCTCTACCAAAAAATACCACAAATGGAATGGCTTTAACAAACATGAGTTTATTCTCTTACAATCTGGAAGGCTAGAAGTCCAAGTTCAAAGTGCCAGGCCCTAGGTGCTGAATGAAAGCCCCTCGACCTTGGGCTTCAGCTCTGCCACTGGCTCCCTGCCCACTGAAGCTAGAGGTATCTCTTCACTCAGGCAGCTACTGGCTGCTGAGGCTAACAAACCCAAGGTTAATAAACAAAGTGGTAAAATCCAAATATTACCAAACAAGATGGAAGGGCACTCGTTCAAGTCTAGAACAGTCCAAGGATCAACAGGAAAGCATGGCAGGCTGATGCTAAAGGAAAGACTTGGCTACATGCAGGGTCCAAATGTGACAAAAGCTACAAACCAAAACTTCTCCTTATACACCGGAACCCAACCAGATCCCTAAAGCAGCTACTCAGGTGCTTGTGGCAGATTCCACCATGGAGTTGATTGCCAGTCTCATCATTGGGAATAACTATGACTAGCTGCCCACCCATTCAAAACCAGGCACAGCCAAGCTGACACATAACCTTACCTACCAAAGAGTAAAGTCTTCATCTCATAATCTTGAAATGAGATGAAAATCTAATATTTTTTTTAAAAAGTCATATAATGCACTAACTGTAAAAGAAAGTTGTATTTTATCATTTTTCTGCTTTCATAAAATTATATTCTATTTATAAAATGCATTCTTTTCTGTTGAATTGGAACTAATAGTACACATTATATTTACAAAGTATCTTATATTAATACTTAAGGGTACTAGTTAGAACATATTTATATTCTTGTGAAATGAAACACAAAATAATTCATCAAAACAACTGCTAAAAACTTGCATTCATATAGTTAATTGACTGTTAACTTTGGGCATAAGCAGCAACTTTTTTATTCATGTAGATCTGACCCTGCCTAGAAATAAATAAAGTGGTAGGAATGTGATTTGTGTCTACAGACTTAAATTTTAGATCATTATTTATATGCTAGGTTGCTATGGTGAAAATAATTTTAGATAATTGTACAATAAATAAATATAAACCTGTAATTCCATAGATTTTTTGAAACACAATTAACATAAAACTATTATAAATATATTTTCAAAATTAACACAGTAACTCAGGCATAGTTATCTGCTAATGCCACACTGCTATTTTCTTATTTTGTTTGTTAAAGTTAGTTTAAATTACACTATGCAAAATTGCATGGGTATTTTCAAGTGTCTATGAGCTGCAGGTTATTAACATACTAAATGTACTTTAATATTCTACAGGTTATAGACATTTGAACATGTTAATACCCCACAAGTTAAAGACATTTGAAAATGTCTGTATATGAAAGTCATTTTATGCATAGAGATGATTATTGATTTTTGGTAAGAAAAAAA
>NW_006921940.1:1233682-1240412 GCF_000298275.1 Orycteropus afer afer | reverse complement strand
CTGGTAGCATAGTGCCTAAGGCACTTGACTGCTAACCAGAAGGCTGGCAGTTCAAATCCATCAGCCACTCCTCAGAAGGAAGGTTGGGCAATCTACTTCCGTAGTGATACTGCCTCGGAAACCCAAGGAGGGGTCACTTTCAGTTGGGTCTGACTCGATGGCAAACAACAATAACAACAAATTTGGGCTAAGCCTCAAGAGTTTGCTAACTCTTTGTTTAATATATGTATAAATAAATTAGGATCTCTGGTGGAGTAGTGCATAAACATTTGACTGCTAACCAGAAGACTGACAGTTCAAACCCACCAACCCCTCCTTGGAAGGAAGACTGGGCAATTTACTTCTGTAGAGATACTGCCTCAGAAACCCAAGTAGGGGTCACTCTGAGTTGGAATCGACTGGACAGCAGTGAATTTGGTTTGGTTTTTGGTATCATAAATTAGGAGTCAAAATTGAATTAGAAAAGAAGTAGGTAAGAGATTTGAAAATCCATTACTATTCTCTGTATTGGTATTGTATCCCAAAATTAGATTTTAGTACCAATGTATACAGAAAAGAGATTACTGTATTGGCCTTATCAATAATAAAAAATTTAACATAAAATTTTGATGGATATGCTATGTATTAGACACTGTGTTCATTGCTTGACATACAATTTCTAATCTACTCTTTGCAGTGTTTCCCAAAGATATATAAACTGAACATATAGATGCTATTATTATCCTCATTTAAGGGAACTAGAAACTAAAGCTCAGGAAATTTATAAGCATGTAACTACAGAACCAGAGACAGAGTCTGCCAGATCCTTAATGTCACAAAAATAGTCACTACAGTCTATACAATTAAACACATGAAATGCATATATTGATTATCTATTATGCTTGACAGTATCTCCAAAGATTCTGGGAGATAAAATTGAAGTACAAAAATATGGTTATCAAAAGTCTTACCAGGTATGTTGTTGCTGTTGTTATGTGCCATCAAGTTGGACCCAACTCATAGCAACCCCTCCTTGGGTTTCCGAGGCAGTATCACTACGGAAGTAGATTGTCCAACCTTCTTTCCGAGGAGTGGCTGGTGGGTTTGAACCGCCAGCCTCCTGGTTAGCAGTCAAGTGCCTTTGTGCATTTGTTCTTCATGTGTCAGTGATAAACGGAGAAATGATCAAAGTTGTCAAGGATTTTATAATACTTAGATCCGCAATCAATGCCATTGGAAGCAGCAGTCAAGAAATTAGACTACACATTTGACAAATCTGCTGCAAAAGACCTCCTTAAAGTGTTAAAGAGTGAAGATGCCACTTTAAAGACTGTAGTCCCGTTGACCAAAGCCAGAGTATTTTCAATTTCATATTCATGTGAATGTTAGTTAATGAATAAGGAAGTCTACAGAATAATTGATGCATTTGAATTATGGTGTTGGTGAAAAATATTGAATATATTGTGGACTTCCAGAAGAATGAACAAATCTGTTTTAGAAATACAGCCAGGATGTTCTTTAAAAATGAGAATGGCAAGACTTCTTCTCTCTTACTTTGTTTATGTTATTAGGAAGGACCAGTCCATGGAGAAGATACCATGCTTGGTAAAGTAGAGGACCACAGACAAAGAAGAGAGCCCACAATAACATGGATTGACAGTGATTACAACAATGAGCTCAAGCATACCTGTAGTTGTGAAGGTGGTGCAAGACCAGGCAGTCCTTTGTTCTATTGTGCATAAGATTGCTATGAGTCAGATCCAACTCGACAGTACATAACAAAAACAACAACCACCTTAGTAATAGAATTAGAATAGTGTTTGATGACAGAGGGTGTGAAAATGGATGGGAAAGAGTTTATTCATATTCTGATAGGGGATCAGAAAGCATTAAAGAAACCCTTTGATCACAGGTGTCAAATGCTAAGGGTAGTGGGTCAGGAAATTTTATCTAAGACAGAGAGAAGAAGTTGAAATCAGTAAACACAATCTGAAGGATTCTTATGGTTTAAGCTTGAATTGAGAAGGGTCTCCAAGAATAGCAATATGTATAAAGATGAAACTGGATCAAATTAAAGGGCAATTGCAAAAGATAGTTCAAAAATAAAAATTAAATAACTCATAAAATAAGAAAAAATGATGAATCAAACTGAAGTCTATGAAGTAGAAAACCAAAAGAATAATGACGATATTAATAGTCAAAAAAATAAATGTTAGTATTTTTAATACTATGCCACAAGAGCTGCTAATATTTGTTTAGAATATATCAAATTAACTTTAGTTTTCCCATTTCAATTGTAGTACATTAGACATATAGAAGAATGTATAAATCAGAAGAGGAGAGCTTGATAAATGATCACCAAGTTAGTACATGTGTATAATCACCATCTTGGTTAAGTAACATTGGTAAAACCCCAGAAATCAGTCTTGTGACCATGTGCCATTTCAGAATGAAACAACTGTCCTGATTGATTTGCCTGTTATTGAATTTTAATATAAATGAATTCATATATTCTTTTGTGTTTGGCTTATTCTAGTTGATAATGTATTTGTGAGATATAGCTATATTTTTTTCATTAGCTGCAGCGTATTTCATTTTATTTCATTGTATGTACATACTGAAGTTTTGTTTTTTCACTTTGCTATTGATTCTTATTACCAGTTTGGGGATTTCATACAAAACATTTCTATAAATATTTTGGTCAAATTCTGTTGGCAGATACCTGTACCTATTTATGAAATGATAGGTCATTTGGATATATGTATGTTCAGATATGGAAATGTCAAACAATTTTCCAAAGGGCATGTAACAATTTTATACTCCTTATGTGCATTGTATGAGAATTACAATTACCTTTTGAAATGCATTTAGTTTCCTTTTTTTTTTTTTTTCTGAGACAGTGATATATCATCAGCATTTTTGTTATACACAGAAATTGAGTAAGTGGAAATTCTCAGAGGAGCTAGCTATATCCTGCCAGGTGTAAGAATACATTACTCCATGACTGAATAATGATAAACATTTGTAGTTGTGTCAATTGACTCATAATGACCCATTTGTGTCATTGTAAGCAACTCTACAATTAGCACATAGTGAGCACTGTCTACTATCTGTTGTTAAGGTTAAACAATACAAGAAAGAAAAGAAAGAAATATTCTAAAAAGCTTGATACACTTTTGAAAATGTAGGGATTTAAGGTTGAATAATATCATAACACTCAGTGAAAACTTTCTTTCTACCACTGAGGTTTTTAAAGCATAAAAAAGCAGCTGTCCAGCAGTTCAAAGTATTAAAGAAGATTGTAAAGAGCTTTGGATCGCTACTGCAGCCATTCATACATGAAATTCGAGAAAGCTTTTGTGAGCTAGATGTAGTAGGTAATTAATTTGGTAAAATTCCAGGGGTTAAGACCAGATGAGCTGCTTCATTTCTTCTGGCTCTGCGGCTGATGATAAATGGTTGAGAAGGTTCTGTTTGTCAACATTATAAGAAACTACCATATGAGTTTTGCTTCTCCAAGGGTAAAACTAAAAAAAAAAAAAATTAGTATTAGGGGTTAAATTTTGCACCGCAATAGCTTGGCTGTCATTTAACAATGTGATTTACTTTAAGTGAAAATTTCCTTATAAAACCTGGATATTTCTTGCCCAGAGAAACAGAAATTGATTATCATAGATCTTTAATGGGAATGGTAGAGTTAATTAGATGGTATGCAATGCAACATCATGTTCTTACAAAGTAGTATTTAGTCTAAGCACTCTATAATTTCTCTGTATGTACAGAAAAGTAAATTCATAGGATTTTAATATAAAAGGCAATGACTGTTGTTACTTAGGAGAAAATTAGACACTGGTTCCCAAATGCCAATAATTTAATATCTACACTCATGAGATAGAAAAGAATATATTAAGTTTCTTTGGAAGGCAGTGCTTGTTAGTAAAAGTATAAATATAATTTGTAAATCTCAGCAGACACATAAGAAAATGACTTTGAAAGGTATGGTATACCTGTTATTTTGTCATAATCATTTTTATTAGAATTATACTGAAAGTGCTAATGTCACATTGTCTAAGAACTTTGTTTAGAAACTGCAATTAAATAATTCAAAAATAATTAATTCAGAAGACAACCCATTAAATTATAACCCTCCCCACAGGTTAACGTGGTGCCAAATGTATTGTTTAATTTATCATTCTTAGTATTTTTAGATGGCCTCAAGGCAGGGAATGAAGTAATAATAAATAGGGAATAGTGGATAATTAGAGAAAGAAATGTGGAACAAAATTACTAAGGGCTTTAGGTGAAGTTCATTATTACTATTTAATAGTGCCCAAGAGCATTTGATCAAATTATGGATCAAGTTTAAAAGTGGGCTGAATGAAATCCTCGTGGAGGAGAGTTTCCTTATTTTTTTCTCAGAACTCAGCTAAGAGTTTTAAAATATCTTCAAAATATTCCTCCCAGATCATATTTTGACCAAGCTTTTATGGACTGTTACATTGGGGAAGTCACATGTATATACATTTTTTTTTTTTTTTAGGGAAAGCAAACCTATATTATGAATAGACAGATAACAAAACAAAGTAGAAGAGATGAGAGTGCAATCAAAGACTAGAGGATCATTTGGCAATAAGCTATATGCCACAAAGACTGAGACCATTGTAAGATTAAGCAGTAAAGAATTTCAGGGGTGACTGGTTTAGTGACATATTGTAAGTACAGCCCTCAGGCCATTTAATGCATGGGGAATTCTTGCTTTCCTAACTGTACAGATTTGCTCTTTTCTTTTGGCTCACACTAGAGCATCATATTTCTATTATTAAACTTTTAAAGAGTGTAAATACATAATTTATTTGCTTGTCTTATTTCATTTCACAGCATTTCCATAGTTATGTCTAGGCAACATATGAATGCTAACAGGCTCATGTGTTATAGAGATTTTCTTTCAGTTTGTAAGAAAAGTCAGTTTATTTTGGTAATGAATTAGAGATGTGCAATTGTTGTATACACTGTATAGAACTAGAGAGCAAAAAATTGTGGTCAGTGGGAAAAAAGTATGTTAAAGTTATTTATTCATCTTTATGCTGCAGGCTAAGTGACATATTTGGGAGTTCTATTGGGCTAATCATGATATTAATATCAATAGCATTCATGAATTCTAGAGAAACTATTCTTTATTCAAGTACAATTTGACTGGTAAAGGATAGCATATTTCTAAGTTACATGGACCACTTTGCAAAGTTCAGCATGCTTTACCTATTTAAAAAAAAATAATAATAATAATAGCACTGTCTCTAGTTTCCTCTCCTCTATTGATGGTTAAACTATTGAATACATTCATGAATCAATATGAAATGAATTTCATAGTGTTATCTAAGCTGTGGAAAATATCTATTTCTTTTCTTATTTATAGCATTCTGGCAAATAAACACTCAAAAGCAAAAAGAGAAAATGGTTGACAATATCATTTGGTTAGCCCCAAATCTCAAAGATAATTCACCTAACTTTTATCAATGACTTATTACTTGATAATCAGTATTGCTAACTTGATGTAAAATATTCATGTTAGACCAATCACTGTGGTAGAACCTGAAGTTATATATGTATATATATTAGCTTATATATTACATAATAAACCTTGATATATTAAACTCCAAAACCCATTTTCATTGAGTTGAACAGTCTCAAAGTGACTCTATAGGATAGTGTAGAATGGCCCTATAGGATTTCCAAGCATACTGCCTCATCTCTTTTCCACAGAGCAGCTGCTGGGTTCAAACTACCAAACTTTGGAGTAGCAGCCTATCATTACCCACTGCACCACCAGGGCTCTTTAGATAATATAATATAATGGTCAGGAAGGACCAGTCCCTGGAGAAGGATATGTTTTGTAAAGTAGAGGATCAGAGAAAAAGAAGTATATCCTCAATGAGATAAATTGACACAGTGGTTACAACAATGGGCTCATGTATACCAAAGATTTTGAAGATGATACAGGACTAGGCAGTGTTTCATTCTGTTTCATTCTGTTGTACACATGACTTGGGACCCACTCAATGGCATGTAATAACACCACAAACAACAACAATATGGTGTACATTATATAATATTATGTATTATATATATTAGATGTAGAATATATATCATCTATTAGATAATATAATACATATTATAAATTAGATAATATAATGTATTTTACCACTCATCTGTCAGACTAAGACAGAATGGGAAGAAGGAAGGGACCCATCCATTTCTGAAAGAATTGGCCAGAATATCTTATGAATATAAATGGAACATCATTTATATATTAATGGAAAACTTTATGAATAACAGTGAAACATTTGAAGATTAAGTTAAGGTCAACCCTAGCCATCCTATTTTAAGTAGCTTTATATTTGTGTGAAAGCCAGACCAAGAATAAGAAAGACAGAAAATAAATTGGTACATTTTAATAATGGTGTGGGCAAAGAATACTGAAGATACTATGAACTTCTAGAAGAAGGAACAGATCTGTACGGGAAGAAATACAGCCATAATGCTCCTTAGAAGTGAGAATGGCCAGACTTTGTCTTACCTGCTTTGATCATGTTGTCAGAAGGGGACAGTTCCTGGAGAAGGATCTCATCCTTTGTAAAGTAGAGGGTCAGCAAAAAAAGGAAGACCCTCAACGAAATGCATTGACACAGTGACTGCAAAGATGGGCTCAAGCATAACAACCATTGTGAGGATACTTCAAGATTAGATACTGCAT
>NW_006921940.1:1186331-1233212 GCF_000298275.1 Orycteropus afer afer | reverse complement strand
AGTTGTGGGATGATTTCAAGGGATGAATGCCATGGCTTGATTGCCTTTTTAAAAAAATATATCACTAATTTATGTAAAACGGAATATAAGTGTACAAAAAAAAAAAAAAAAGCTACTGCCATCAAGTTGATTCCGATTCAGACTCATAGCCACACTATACAATAGAGTAGGATGGCCCCGTAAGGTTTTCAACACTGTAAATCTTTATGAAAGCAAACTACCTCATCTTTCTCCTGTAGAGCGCAGCTGGTGGGTTCAAACTCCAACATTCTGGGTAGCAATTGAGTGCCTTAAGGACTGTACCACCACAGAGGAGGCATATATTTAATAAGGGTCTAACAACATATATATAAATATATTTATATATACCTACTACAAATTAAGAAGACCAATAGCTCAATCAAAAAATTGGCAAAAGACGTTAACAGAAACTTCAGCAAAGAGGATATCCAAGTGGCCAATAAATGCATGAAAACATGCTCAGTGTCATTAGTGCTTAAAAATATGCAAATCAAAGCTACAATGAGATGCTTCCTAACCTTATTAGAATGAATATGACCAAGAAACAGAAAATGCTGGGGAATAAAAAAGATCAAAACACACACACATACAAAATAGGAGATATTGGCTAGGATATGGGGATACTGAAACCTTTGTTCATTGCTGGTGAAAGTGTAAAATGGTACAAACCATTGTGGAAAACAGTATGGCTATTCCTCAAAAATATAAAAATAGAGTTAACTATGTGATTCAGCAATCCACTCCGTTATATATCCTAGGGACCTAAAAGTAGTGACATGAATAGTTATATAAATGCCTATATTCGTAGAAGCACTATTCACAATAGCAAAAATAAATAAATAATTGTAGTCCTGAGGTATGCTAAAACATGAACTCTGCTAAGTTGTTGCTATGAGCGGTCGAATCAGACCCGACTCATAGCAACCCCTCCTTGGGTTTCTGAGGCAGTATCACTACAGAAGTAGATTTCCAACCTTCCTTCTGAAACATGGACGAAACTCATAAAAATTATACTAAGAAAAATAAGTCAATTCCAAAAGGAAAAATACTATATGATCTCACTTATATAATATGTGAAAAATAAGTAAATATAAACAGAGCTGTGATAATTAGTGGTTGCTTGAGAGAGGAGCAAGGAGCCCTTGTGGCATAGTGTTTAAGCACTTGGCTGCTAATCAAAAGGCAGTTGTTTTTCATTTGTTTGTTAATGAAGTCATACCGGTGTAGGGTAGATTCTAAACCTAATCACTTCTGAGTTATAAAAAGACCAGTGCAGACAAAGATACACATGTGCACAAAGAGATGTCTAGGAATGCTAAGAAACACTAAGGAATTCAATGGAACTCCCAGGATTATGGACAGGTAAAGATCCTCCCTAGGGCCACACCTGAATTTAGATCCAGCCTTCTGAATTCTGAACCATCAGAATATACATTTTAGTTATTTAGTCACCCGCCTATTGTTTTTCCTTTATGACAGCATTAGATAAAGCAGGCATGCACTATCCCTTGGAACATTTCTGAACAGGCCATAAAATTAGGCTCAAGACCCTTTTTAGTAAAATATTTGCAGAGGGTTCCAGAAGAGAGGAAAAGTATGAGTTCTGGATAGATATGTCTGCTTGGTACTGCAAACTTCTTGCTTTATTGGTAGGGACATGATGAGCAGAGGGTCAGAATGTGTACCAGCAGAACAAGAGACCTAGGGCCTGCACTGATCTGTTTTGTTTGGCTCCAGATAGATATGTTGTTGCTGTTATGTGCCCTCGAGTCGGACGGACTCATAGCATCCCCTCCTCGGGTTTCCGAGGCAGTATCACTACGGAAATAGATTGCCTCATCTTCCTTCCAAGGAGTGGCTGGTGGGTTTGAACTGCCAGCCTTCTGATTAGCAGTCAACTGCCTTAGGCACTATGCTACCAGAGCTCCTATATATATATATATATATATATATATATATATATATATATGTCAGAATGAAGTATGTATGTATACCAGAATGATGCTTAAAAAATAAAGCATAAACTTTAATTTTGTTGATTAGGAACAAAAGCAGGGAAATGAAAACAAAAATGATGAATAGAATAACTGAGTACCCTAATTCTAAAGTCTGGGGACTTTTTTCTAAAACTTGTGTCTAAATAATAACACAATGAATGTGTCAGATATCATCAGAATGACACCAGTAGTTACCACCACTGAGGAGTCAAGAACATAATAGTGCTTCTTCGTACCATAAGCAGTAGCCCCAAGATGTCAGTCCACTCCACGGCTTGCAAATGTTTGGGTTTCCAACAAAATACAACTTTCACAGGCACTGGATAGAACAGTATTTACTCAAAGGACAGAATCAAAGTAAGAACAATTTCAATAGTATGTGTCAGTCCCCAATGGCCAATGGGTCACACTCCATATCTTACATGGAATGATGGCCACATACATACTTCTCAGTTGAAGGTGATGACCTTTTTCCTCTCTCCAGGAGACAGATATAGCAATGGGGTTGGTCAGGTGCCAGGTAAAGCACATATGTAAGCAGAATAAAGATGTGAACAACAAGACAGGGATAGGGAAATATAACCAAACAAGAAAAGGTGCTCAGTTCAGACTGCATACATTTTCATACAAAGACATGTTCCAGTCTAAGGCCCTGACTGGGCAGCCAAGAGAAGGCATAGAGAGTCACACTAGGGCTGTTTTCTCAAAGGATATGCTAGAGATTCTATTTCTCTCATATGAAGGTTGCATTATGTGAGTAATGTGAAGCTTTCCGTCGGTTAATTCATTACCCTTGTCTTTATGTACTACTCCACTTCAAGAATCCCTAATGCCTTTGTGGTTAAGTTCCCAGCTGCTAGCCTAAAGGTCAGTGGTTCCAAACCCCCAGCCACTCTCTATAAGAAAGAGGTGTCAGTCTGCAAAATGTACAGCCTTGAAAACATTGTGGGAAAATTCTACTGACCTATAAGGACACTGTGATTTGGGAACTGACTCTATGGCAATAGGTTTGGTTTTTTGAGGGGTTTGTCTTCACTTTATCTACTCAGAATTCACTTTGTCAACCCAATCAACCTGATATCAAACCTGCAGTCCCTCAGCCCCACAGGTCTCATGGGTTTATCCCAATGAGAGAAACTGCACAACGGAGGAACCATGAGATGTCTGAACAGTGGAAAAGAGAATGTTATTTGAGGATTTGAAGACAGGAAGAATTCAGGAGAAATCTAAATGATCATTGTTTTGATAAGCTAAACACAGAACAGGGTTTTACATAAAAGGATCACTATGAAGTCCAGACTGGAAAGAGTATCTAGGTTCCTGTTTTCATGGGAAATACAAAGTTAACATATATATATATATGTTACATGTTCTGTATTGTGTACAGAAAACCATTATCTGAATCTCTGCACCTGGAGTGAAAGTTGAGTCTGCTTGCTTTGCTTTATCAAAATGATGTAAAGACCTAGGCAAGAGTGGGATGTTTCATTCTTAATGAGATAATTTCAACAGCAATATTTCTGAGAGTGTGGTTTTAAGGCAACAAAGTTTTCCTGTGATTAAGAAATCAGTAGTCACTAAAGAAGGTTGTTGTAACACATTACAGTTGTAACATATCTTTGGAGACATATCATTTTAAGTTATCTTTGAGTTGGCCTTATCGTGTCTTTGTAACAAATAGAACTGCTGATTTTTAACTTTCTCAACATGTACTAATTTTTGTTTACTTATTTACTTAGTTAGTTAATTACTTATTCTATATCACAGTCATTTTCATTTACTCTTCCCAATCTGGAACGGTCTTCTTTCACATTTCCACACATCTCACACTCTCATTTACTGAAATACTACATTGTAAGTGCAGCTTTTTCCCTCCTGCTTAAAGTTTCACCTCTTTTTCCTAAAGCATATCATCTCTTATCCTACATTACTTTTTCTCCTTAGCCTTTTCTGGTTTTGATTTACTTACTATGGTAAACCGCACCTAAAATGGTCCCAGTGATACCTACTTCTGGGTATTTGTGCAGTTATATAATGCCTTCCCCTTAAAGTTGGAGTAGACTTACTAACTGACTTCTAAGAAATAGAATATGGCATAAGAGGTGGAATGCCACTTCTGAAATTAGGTTACAAAAAGACCATGTCTTCCACTTCTTGGTACCCTTATTTGGGAGAAGCAAACTGTTCTTTCTTGAGCAATTTGATGGTGAAGCTCAAATGACAAGCAACTAATTTTTTTTCCAAACAGTAGCCATTGGGAACCTAAGACCTGCCAATAGCCATGTGGGTGAATAGGATATCATGATGGCACCTCTACCTGGAGCCAAATGTACTATAAGTAGGTGAACGTAGATTCCCAGGTACAGAAACTGTGAGCTAATAAATGCGTAAGTATCTCATTTTTGGTACAATGGGTTATGCAATAATAGATAACTAATACACTTACTAAGCTTGTTTATCATTTCAGCAATTACAATACTAACTCCATGGAGGTAGTTATTTTTTCTGTTTTCATGGCTTTTTCCATTGTATTCAGAACTGGGAATGACACTATAGTTGTATATTAGTTTATAACCAAAAAATGCCCAGAATTTGATAAGGAAATAGTTTATGTAGTCTTAATATATTAAGCTTAAGCTTATCAGCTAATATCATTTTAATTATATGGACATAAAGGGGTTTATTTTCAAAGAAACATTATTTAAAAGAATAAGCTTTAAGTAACTCGTGGTAATTTTATAAAACATATATATGTGTGTGTGTGTGTATATATATATATATATATATATGTATATATGTAAAACAATTTAATAATTACTGTTCTGATTTACCATTGGCAGGTCCTGTTGGTTACAGAATTCCTGATTAATTATATCTACCACTTAACAGATCAAGTGGTTTCATAAGCTGATGTGCAGTATGAGAATTAGTGTAGACTTATGGCAAGATGGATGTGTGAACAGGTCTAAGATCCAGACACTTCTGACACAAACACTAAGAAAAGCAAATAGAAATCAGCCCTCAACTTTCTAAGAACCCTGAAAGAATAAGCAAAAGATGGCATAGAGGACCTACAAACGAAAATAAAAACAAACCTTAAATGGTGGTAAAATCTATTGTTTGCACTGTTTCGTCCCTCCCTCTTCCACTGCTCCAGCCAGATGGCTGTAGAGGAGCTCCAGCTGCAGCTCCAGCTGACCATGGCTCTCTGTGCACTAAGAAGAGCATGAAATGCTGGCTCTGAAGTGAATAGGATAGCTTGTGTTGGCAGATTGTTGAAGATGTATATTCTGATTGGTCTGCAAGTGATCTGAAGGACTGAAACTTCAGTATTGTTTGAATCAGAGTTTCACAGAGTGAAGGGAGCAGTGAACAGAGATGGAGGCTATGCCAGCTAGAGGGTAGACTGATCAGTTTGTCTGTTCTGATCCTTCTGGGAGCTAGCTGCCTGAAAACCTGAAACCTAGATCAGACCTGAATTAGAGCTTTCACAGAGTAAAGGAAAGATAGTAAGCTAAGACTGTTAGGCTGCATATACCTAAGAGTTTCTTAAAGAAATTAGTATAGTGTATGACTTGATTCTTGATATAGAAAATCCCAATACTGGAGTTAAAAAAAGAATGAAGCAAAGTCATAGGGTAAAAGATCAGAACACAAAAATCAGACAAGTTTCAATATATTGGCAATGAATATTCTAACAAAGTAATTAAGAAAATATTTCCAATAGAATCTAAAATAATTAATTGCCTATGAAAAAACATAACCAGTGAGATGAAAGACTTAGACACTGAAAATAATTTGAAAAAAAAAATGTGGAAAGGAAACCTAAATAAATGGAAGGATATTTTGTGCTCATTCATTAGAAGAGACTCATTATTGTTAAGATGCCAACACTATCCAAAATGATTTATACATTCAACACAATCCCCACTAAAATCCAAACAGCCTTCTTTGAAGAACTGAAAAAGTCAGTCCTTAAATGTATATGGAAAGTACAAGGGAACTCAAATAGCCAAAGCAATCTTGACACAGAAGAACAAAGAGGGAAAACTCATACTTTTATATTCCATTACATATTATAAAGCTACAGTAATTAAAATAGTCTGGTACTGGTATGATGTTGTTTGCTGTCATGTGCCATGGAGTCAGACCCGACTCATAGGGACCCCACCTTGGGTTTCCGAGGCAGTATCACTACGGAAGCAGATTGTCCTATATACTGGTATAATGACAGGCATATAGATGAATGGAATAGAATTGAGATCTCCGTTCAATTGATTTTTAATAAAGGTGCTATGTCCATTCAATTGAAAGTAATAGTCTTTTTTTTTTTTTAATTATTTTAGGAGTTTGTTTTACATTCAACATTATGTGTACCTTTAGTTTCATTCCCATTTACCATGCCCAACCCCAAGCCAGTCTCTCTCCTCCCTGCCCAGCCACCCTCTCCCTGCACCCTTCAAAGTTTCATAGTTAGGCACTCCTGTTTGTCCTGCATTTCCACCATGTGAACATTGCCCCTCTGGTGCCCCATGGTCGATTGCCCCAAGGGATGCTTTTCCATAGTGTATGTGGGTGTGTCACCCTGGGTTGAGTGGTCTGAATGTACATCTTGTTTACTATTGGACTGAGAGCCAGCCTCAGGGAGTGAGCTTTATTCCAGCCAGAATGTACCCCAGGACCATAATAGTCTTTTTAACAAATGGTGCTGAGATAATTGGCTTTCTAAGTGCAAAAAGTAAAGCTGGACCCATATTTCATACCATATGTGAAGACAATTAAAAATGGAGTAAGGATCTAAATGAAAGGACTAAACCCATAAAATTTAAGAAATAGAACACAGGGGCAGTGCTTGGGTTTCTAGTTTTTGACAATGAATTCTTATATATAAGGGGAAAAATGCACAAGAAAAGACAAAATAAATTAAGTGGTCTTCATCAAAATGTAAAAAAAAAAAAAAAATCTATGCTTCAAAGAGTTTATCAAGAAAGTGAAAAACAGCCTACAGATTAGGGGACATAATTGAAAACTATATATCATATAATAGATTAACATTTAGAATATACAAAGTACTTGTATGACTTAAAAACAAAAAGACAAATGACCTAATCAAAAAATTGGCAAAAGACTGAGTTTTTCACCAAAGAGTATACACAAATGGCCAATAATTACATAAAAAAGATACTCCACGTCATTAGTCATTAATGAAAAGCAAAATGTAAGTCAAAACCACAAAAGTTGTTCCCTCCCACTAAAGTGCCTTATGATCAGAAAAATAAAATGCATGTGTTGGGGAGAATATGGAGAAATTAGAACTTTCATCGGTTGCTGATATAATTTAAAATGGTACAGCCACTGTGGAAAATATTTTGGTAGTTTCTCAAAAAAATAAACGTAGATTAACTCATCAATTACATGCTTAGTTATGTATTCAAAATAATTGAAAGCAAGAATTCAAGCACATACCTACATAGCAATTTCCATTGAATAACTTTTGACAATACTCAAAATGTGGAAACAACCTAAATGTCAATCAACAGGTGAATGGATAAACAAAATGTAGTATATTCATACATTAAAATATTATATAGCTTAAAGAGAAATGATGACCTGATGTATGCCACAATAGGATGAAGCTTGAAAAACATTATACTAAGTGAAATAAGTCACAAAAGAACAAATACCGTATGATGCAACTCACAATTGTTGTTGTTGTAGTTATGTGCAGTCAAGTTAGAACTGACTCATAGAGATCCCTCCTTGGGTTTCCAAGGCGATATCACTACGGAAGTACATTGCTCAACCTTTTTTGCGAGGAGTGGCTGGGGGATTTGAAACTCCTGCCTTCTGGTTAGCTCATAATTAGCAGTGTAGAGTTAGACAGGTAGAGACTAAAGTTTAATAGTAGTTATAGTTGTTGTTAGATTCTGTCAAGTCAGTTTTGACACATAGCGACTGGAGTACAACAGATTAAAACACTGCCTGTTCCTGCTCCATCCTCACAATGGCTGCTATGCCTGAGTATATTGTTGCAGCCACAATGTAACTCCATCTCGATGAGCATATTATTCTTTTTTGCTAACCCTCTGCTTTACTAAGCATGATATCATTCTACAGGGAATGGTCCCTCATGATAATATGACCAAGGTATAAGACAAAATCTGACCATTCTTGCTTCCAAGAAGTATCTGACTGTACTCCTTCCAAGACACATTTGTTCATTTTTCTGGCAGTCCATAGTATACTCAATGCTCTTCACCAACACAATAATTCAAATGTATCAATTCTTCTGCAAATTTCCTTATTCATTGCCCAGCTTTCACATGCATATGAGGAGATTGAAAGCACCATGGCTTGGGTTAATCTTCCCTTAGTCGTCAAAGTAACGTTTTTCCTATTTAATACTTTAAAAAATCTTTTGCAGGAGATTTGTCCAGTGCAATATGAAGAATGATCTTTTGACTGCTGCTTCCAAGGGTGTTGATTGTGAAACCAAGTAAAATTAAATGTTTGATAATTTCAATCTTTTGTTCATTTGTCAAAATGTTGCTTATTGGTCCACTTGCGAGGATTTTGGTTTTCTTCATGTTGAGATGTAATCCACATTGAAAGCTGTACTCTTAAGTCATCATCAGTAAGTGCTTCAGATGTTCTTCACTGTCAGCAAGCAAGGTTTTGTCATCTGCATATTGCAGGTTCTTAATGAGTCTTACTCAAATCTTGAATATGCATTCTTCTTCATATGGTCCAAATACTTGGATTATTTATCAGCATATAGATTAAATAATTGTGAAAGCACACAACCCTGACACACATCTTTCCTGATTTTAAACCATGCAGTATTCTTATTGTGTTCTAACAACTGTCTCTTGGTCTATGTCCACGTTTCTCATGAGCACAATTATGTGTTCTGGAATTCCCATTTTTGCATTGATTTCCATAATTTATTATGATACACAGTTGAATGTCTTTGCATGGTCAATAAAAGAGAGGGAAATATGTTTCTGGTATTTTCTTCCTTCAACAAAGATTCACCTGACCTCAGTAATGATATCTGTTAGTCATGCTTTCTTCTGAATCTGGCTTTACTTCTGGAAATTCTCTTTTTATGTATTGCAGCAATCATTTTCTAATTCATCACAATTTTATTGGATATGATATTAATAAAGTTTTTCATTACTTTGCACATTCTATTGGATCACCTTTCTTCAGAATGGGCACAAATATGTATATCTTCCAATTGGTTGGCAAAGTAGCTGTCTTCTGATTTTCTTGGCGTAAATAAGTGAGAACTTCCAATGTTGCATCCATTTGTTGAACCAATTCAGTTGATGTTGATCAATTCCTGCTTTCTTGTATTTGCCAAATCTTTCAGTGCAGCTTGGAATTCTTCTTTAAATATCATTGGTTCCTAATCATATGCTATTTCCTAAAATAGTTGAAGATAGAACAACTTTTTTTCAGTAGAGAGACCATGTGTTCCTTCTATCTACTTTTGACTTTTGATGTTTCTCACATTGTTCAATATTTTCCCCGTAGAATATTTCCCAGTATTTTCCAATTACTTCAGTAATGCAACTCAATTCTTCATATTTTTTTCTTCAGTTCTTTCAGCTTGAGAAATGCAAAGCATTTTTTTTTTTTTTTTCATTTTGATTTTCTAACTCCAGGTCTTTGTACAATTCATAATACTTTGTCTTCTAGAGGCACCTTTTGAAATCTTATGTTCAGCCCTTTTCCTTCATCAGTTTTTCCATTCGCTTTAGCTACTTTCCATTCAAGAGCAAGTTTTAGAGTCTCTTCTGGAATACATTTTGGTCTTTTCTTGCTTTCTTGTCTTTTTTTAAATGATCTTTTCCTTTCTTCACGTATGATGTCCTGATGTCATCCCTCAACTCAACGGTGTTCAGTGCATCACATTTATCCTTCAGATGGTCTCTAAAGTCAGGTAGGATATATTCAAGTTTGTACTATGGTTCTCGAGGATTTGTTTTAATTTTCTTTAGCATGCAGATGAGCAATTAATGTTCTGTTCCACAGTTGGGCTGGGGCCTTATTCTGACTGATGATAGTGAATTTCTCCATTGTCTCTTACCACTGACATAGTTAATTTGATTCCTTTTTATTCTATCTGTCAAGGTCCATGTTATGCAATGTTTATTTCACTGAAATACAGTATTTAGAATGTGTAAGTAATTTGTCTTGCAAAATTATATCGTGATCCCTGGCATCATTTCTACCACCAGGGCCATATTTTCCATCTACAAATGCTTATTATTTGTTTCCAGGTATCACATTCTAATCACGTGTAATTATCCATGCATCTTAATTGCATATTTGGTCAATTTCAGACTTCAGAAGTTGGAAAATTCTCTTATTTCTTCTTTATTGTCTTTTTTATTGGTGTGCAAATTTGAATAAAAGTAGTATTAAATAGTCTTCCTAATAGATATATAGATATTAATCTATTATTAAGAGCAGTGTGACACAGCGCTTAAGGCATTTGACTGATAATAAGAAGGTTGGTGATTTGAACCGACCAGCCAGCCACTCCACAGAAGGAAGATGGGGCAATCTACTTCTGTAAAGATGTACCACCTTGGAAATCTAATCAATCAGAATTGACTTGATGACAATGGGTTTGTTTTTCTGTTGTTTTAAAAGCATTGTACTTCAGGATAGATCATGAAATGTTCTTTTTGACAATGAATGTGATGTTATTTCTCTTCAATATTTCCTTCTTGTCAATATAGACCATAAGATTGTCTGATTCAGAATGGTCAATACTGATCCATTTCAGCTCATTAATGCCTAGGATATTGATCTTTATGCATTTCACCATTTCATTTTTGACTACTTATTTCTCTAGATTTGTACTTCATACATTCCATGTTCTGATTTATTAATGAACGTTTGCTGCTGTTTCTTCTCCTTTTGAATCCTGACACGTCAGCATTAGAAGGTCCCAAACGGTTTATTCCATCAATTTCATTAAGTTCCACTCTACTTAGAGGAGACAGCTCTTGTCCAGTCATATTTTGAGTGCCCTTCAACTTGAGGGGCTCATCTTCTTGCACTACATTAGGCAATATTTCATGGCTATTCAAACTTTTCAGTAGCCAATTTTTTTCAGAACTGAACTTATACATACTTTTCTGAATATGTCTTAATCTGCAGGCTTTGCTGAAACATGTCCACCATGGGTGATGCTGATGGTATATGAAATACCAATGGCATACCTTACAGCATCATAGCAACAGGCAAGCCACCACACTATGACAAACTGACAAATGAGTGGGTTGTATATATATGTACAATAATAATATAAGAATATATATTTTTAAGTTATAGTGATTTTCCCATTGATGATGAATCACTCACTTCTTTCATAAATTAAATTTTTATATATGTGTACGTTTATCTCTGTGTTCTGTAATCAGTGGCATCAGGACCAGGCAGTGTTTTGCTCTGTTGTCCATAGGGCACGGTGAG
This sequence comes from Orycteropus afer afer, assembly GCF_000298275.1. Classification (NCBI taxonomy): domain Eukaryota; kingdom Metazoa; phylum Chordata; class Mammalia; order Tubulidentata; family Orycteropodidae; genus Orycteropus; species Orycteropus afer. The sequence goes on along the minus strand of NW_006921940.1, from coordinate 1,221,702 downwards.
TTGAAACTGACTCAAAAGCACTTAACCACAACAATAAAGTTGAGCTTATGAAAAATGTCTTTGCTGTTATAACTACCTGCAGGGATAATTTTGTAAGAAAAAAGGAAATTTCTGCTGAAACACTGCACAAAAACTTTAAGTCATGTTGATGCCATCCCCTTTGACAGCATCACCTAGTGTGGGTGTCTCTCTTGTGTCTCTCTAGTGACACTGTTGTATTCATTCTGCTTAATTAGTCAATTTTATTATACCTGTGCCAAAAAGTCTTTATTAAAAATCTTTGTAATTGTTGGTATACATCTCCATTCTTTATTGTTCTTCTTAACGAGGGCATTTACATATTCTTAGAGTATTCGTTGGAAATCACTTCTGAAAACGGCCCTCCCAAAAATGTGAATGTGATTGAAATGAATTTAGAGAGAGTTGGAAAAATCTGACATCTTCAAAGTATTGAGTTTATCCTCCTAAAAATGTGTAATAGGTATTTGGGGCTTCTGTATTGTCTCTCAGTTAAGTTTTTGTAATTTCTGTATGAACATCTTGTAAATCTTTAATTTATTTAAGACATTTCATATTTTTAATTTATATCACTTTTTTAAAGTCTTCTTTTTATTCCTTGCTGTTTTTATTCTTTGTTGGTAGCAAATAAAATTGTAACTGACAATATTATCCTTCATAAAGATAAATCCTTAATTTTGATGCAATTAAAGTTACCAATTTATGTCTTGCCATTTTTACTATAAAAGCTTTATGCAAGAAGTTCTTTCTTTGCCTGTAGGACACAATAACATTTTTTCTTAATTTTCTCTTATTAACTTTAAAAATTAAATATTAAATCCATCTAGCTTTCATTTTTATATGTTATGTTTGATTAAGTTCATTGTTCTTTATATGAGGAGCTAAGTTTTCTGATTCCCTCTGTTAAACTCCTCATCTTTCTGTAATGGTTCATGGTGATATTTTATTAAAATTGCCAGACATGCATGGTCTGCCTTCAGCTCTGTATTCTTTTATTTTGCCTTTCTGTATGTTCTTATTCATATTGCTGCTTTTAAAACATAATATTGGAATTTGTCTTACTTATATATATATATTCTACATATTTAAATTGACTCTGTGAACTTTTATAATTCTGTACACATTTAGAGCAATTGTCAGGTTCTTCAAAAAGAAACAAATTCTAAAATTGAGATTTCATGAAATTTATAAGAACTTTATACAGAGTTTATAGAATAGGGGATCTCTAATAGCAAAAAAAAATGGATTATTATATATTCAAACAAACAATAAAGCATTCAGCAGCTATAGTAGGAAGTGAATAAAAAAATATATTTATAGACATTTTTAAAAAGAGGAAACCCAAAGAGTCAACAAACATAAGCAGAAATGCTCAAAATCATCAGCATTTAAAGATACACATTAAAACAAAAGAGAGATATCAACTTATAAACTTAATATTGTCAAATGAAAACAGTTGATACATCCTAGTGATGAGGGGGAAGCTGGATGAAATTGTAAAAACCTCTGGTCCCGTAAAGTTTTTGAAACCTTCCTAGAAATCCTAATGTAATGTTTTGTGCCCAGCACAAAATAAGTGCTCAATAAATTGTATTGACTAACTACCTTAGGCTTTTAAGCTAAGGAACAAATTACATCATATGAAAATGTGTCATCTTGAGCAAAAACATGACTATTGCCCTACCTTGCTCAGTTAAGGTAATAATGTATGAAAATATCTTAGATGTTCTAACACACATACTGAAGAGGAATTACTGATGTATACCTAACACAAATTACAAAGGTTAATTTTGTGAATAACCCAAACCCACTGCCACCAAATTGATTAACTTTCGCAAATACAGTTTAACTTCTGTGATAATAGTGTATGTCTGATCTAACAAATTGAGTTGGTCTGAAGAATACACCAAACCAAATCAAACTCACTGCCATCGAGTGGAGTCCAACTCATAGCAACCCCCATTGTTGTCCCAGTGCAGGGAGTCTTTACAGAAGTAAAGACTACCATGCAGTAGGTGGTAGGTTTAAACCACCAAACTTTTGCTTAGCAGTCAAAAGCTGATATTAAAATATCAGCAAAGAATTCAGTGAATTATAAGCTTATTTGAATAAAATAATGTTGTTCCAGGGGAAAAATCAATCATTTGGTTAGTCAGCATAAAAGCAGCAAAGACAGGAAAGCATTTTGCACAGTTTTATAATCAGAGCAGCCAAAGAAAATGTCCCAAAGGCAGCCTGTGACACACGTTCACTCCAAGGAAGTAAAACTATTATGTGCATTTATATATGTGTGTATAATGTCATACACAAACTTTACCAAAAAGCCATGGGGTTAATGCTGAGACCCAATTGCTTCCTCTTAGGTCACCAAAGTACAAAGTCACAGCACTACAATGGCTGTGGATGAGAAAATAAAATCAAAATGGAGGATTTTTTCATTTCCTTATAAGACAACACACATATACAGTAACAAATTAAATAGCTGTAGTCCAGGATGCCAAACTTCCCAGCTTTCCTGTCCCCTCAGTGTAAGATGTAAGCTTTAGGATCTGTGCCACCAGAGCTCCTTAATTTTGTGTATAGACTTAAACAATTAAAGGCAACATTAAAGTTATAAGATTATGGAAATATTTTCTAAAAGCATTGAAGAAAACAGAACAAAATGCAGATTTAAATCTCTTCATAATGATGCTTTTTTAAAAAAAGTCCTATTTGTCTCTTATTTTCCCTTTGACAATTATTTATTATCTTTACATTTTCAACATTATTTTGTCTACCGAAAATGAATTTCACATTTTATAATGCACTACTTTTTTTTTTAATTGTGATTTGAAGGAAAGTTTACAGAGCAAATTCACTTTCCATACAGCAGCTCACACACACTGTCTCATGACATTGACTGCAGTCTCCCACAATGAACAGCTTCCCTCCCCTTCCTCCTCATACCTACCTTTTCCCTATGTCCTTCCCTCCCATGTGCTCCTGTCCCCAGAGCTGTCTCCCTGTGTATGCACACCCCTAATGTTCTCCCACAATTGTTCTCTCCAAGGAATGTATCTAACTAATGTAAATGTTCAGCTGATAAGCCTGTCTTTTGTTGAATGCACTTCTTTTTATATGCATCTTCAAAACGCTAAATTCACTTATTTTAAAGTAATAATTTTTTTTTTTTCTTCCTTCAATGTGATAGACATTCATGTCGTTCTGTAGTGTGCAAAAGGCAGTAAGAAATGAACAAAGAATCAAAGCACAGATCACAGTGATCTAGAGTATGGCAAATAAATGGACATGACATGAAGATGACAATTCAAACAGAGTTGAAAGGAACTATGTAAAAATCAAAGCAGAAATGAATTTCACTAGACACAACCAGCCCCTGGTTGTGTAGATGAATTGAAATCCCTGTTTTTCTTTCAGAGTAATGGTAGAAAAAAGAAATGACAAGAAACAGTGAAACTTATTTCAGTAATATAGGGGAAAAATATTACTCTCAGACAGTTTCTTCTTATGAATTCAATTTTATTTCATGAACTTCTTTGTGTTTTCTCACAGAAAAATTTAATAGCTCAAATTTCAATCTATTTACCACAACTGCCGCACCCAAAGGGGCCTTGTTGGCACAATGGTCAAGCACTTGGCTGCTAACTGAAAGGTTGGCAGTTAGAACTCACCAGCCTCTCCATCTAAGAAAAGACCTGAAAATATACTCTGGTAAAGATTACAGCCTAGAAATGCTATGGGAAGGTCTACGCCATTGTATAGAATCACCATGAGTAAGAATTGACTCAATGTCCCACAACAATAAGAATGATTATTTTTATAGTGATACTATGATTTCAAAGATATTTAGTCTATTCTTAAGACTAACTCAAGTTATATCAAACACATATTATTATCAGGAAACTTAAACTGTGTTTGAGAAAGGTAAGTAAGCTAGTAAAGATTTTCTAAATAATGAACAGAAAGGTGTGCACTAAAACCCAGTTCTCTGACTCCAATTCCTGTGTTGCTATCATTAACTAGTCTTGCTACAATGTTATCACAGAGCCAGTACTAGTTTTGTTAATTTAGTGGTAATAATATAAACTTTACTAGGTTTGCATGTTAAGGAAACTGAACAGCATGCAATTATAACATTAAATCCTTCACCCTTTAAGTATGGAAGTGATGCTCTTCTAAAGCAATTACAAAGGAAATACAATTATGTGTGTTTAATAAACTTATATTTGAATGTAGCCAGAAGAGTTCTTGAATAAACCTATTATTTGTAGTACATAGACAAAGTAACACAGTAACATGTAAAATTATATTGTTTATAAAAACAGAAGTAAAGTATGCTTTGTCTCATTTGCAGAATAAGTTAATAAAAATTAAATTGGTGAAGGGGTAGTTCTAATAAAATTGAAATAGGTTTAGAAACATACTTTAAAAATATAAGTAAATTAGTCTGTATAATAATCTGTAATAGAAATAAAAAAAATATTGAATTATGACTTTGTAAATGTTTCTGGGTGGCAAAATAGTTAAGCATTCAACTACTAACAAAAAGGTTGGCAGTACAAACCCAGTCAGATGCACCTCAGAAAATATTCTTGGTGATCTACTTCTGAAGGGTCACTACTTTCACAATCCTGTTGAGCAATCAATCATCTTACCCCAGCATTAATAGCTGTGGTAGTTAAGTTAGTGTGTCAACTTGGCTGGGCCTTGTTGAGTGGCTAGACAGCTGGATGTAGTATTCCTCATGATGAGACTGGTAATCAACTCCATGGGAGAATGTACTGTGGGCAGCTGAGTAGCTGCTTTGGGTATGTGGTCTGCTTTCCACATATAAGAAACAACTTTGGGAATGGTCTCTAGCTTATGGCATGTTTCAACCCTGTGTATAGCCGTGCCATCGCTCAGCAACTTGTCATGCTCTGCCAACCTTGGGACTTTCAATGGACTCGAGTTAATGACCTGCCATGTGGTTTGGTAACATCAGGTCTTTGCCTTTTTACTTATCAACTTAGGGCTTGTCAGCCTCAGCATCCAGCAGCTGAGTGAAGAAAAACCTCCAGCTTCAGGGGGCTGGGAGCAGGAGGCATCGCTGAAGCCCAAGCCCCTAGAGCCTGGCACTTTGAACTCAGACTTAAAGCCTCCAAACTGTAAGAGAATAAATTCCTGTTTCTTCAAGCCATCCCATATATGGTACATTCCTGTCAGAGTGGCACTAGGTAACCAAAAATACAGCAAAGTTCAAAAATACAGAAAACAACAAATGTTGACAAGGATGTGGGGAGACTGGAATACTCATACACTGCTGGTAAGCTGTAAAATGGTACAACCACTATGGACAGAGGTGTGGTATTTTCTTAAAAAGTTGGAAATAGAAATATTATATGATCCAGCAGTTGTACTACTAAGTATACATCCTAGAGAAACAGCCATGACATGAACAGAAATATGCATACCCACATTAATCGCAACATTATTCACAATAGCAAAAAAGATGGAAACAACCTAAGTGCTCATCAATGGATGAATAGATAACAAAACTATGGTACATATACACAATGGAATACTATACAATCTTGAAACAATAATGAAGAATCCGTGAACCCCCTTGTAAAATGGACGAACCTAGAAGAGTTTATGCTTAGTGGAATTAGTCAATCAGAAAAAGGTAAATATTATGTGATAAGAGGCCACTATTGTGAAAGTCAAGAAAAGGTTTATAAATAGAAAGAATCGTTCTTTGGAACTTATCAGACCTTATCTCCCTGGGAGGAAAAGGGAAAGCAAATTACTAACTAGATGGTACACACATAGTACTTTTGGTGAAGAGAAAGGCAATATGCAATAAAGGGGAGGTCAGCAAAATATCCTCAAGAGAAAGGGAGACACAGGAGTTAAAGGCAACAAAAGTGAATACTATTGCATACACAATTCTGCAGTAACAGTAATAGCAATAATCTATGAGTGTGTGTGTGTAGGTACACACTCCAGCTCCATGGGACTGGAAAGATGAATTGCAGTGCACCCACAAATATATATATATATATAGGTTAGAGAAAGGATATCTTTAACTATGTATTAAAAGGTGCTGCAAATATATTCATGAAGGTAGTTTAGCCTGCAGAGGGCAAAGTTATGAAAACTTCTTAGTAATAACCATACACCTTGAAGGAATAAGTTACTGGACCTGGGGACTCATGAACATAGTCTCAGGGGACACTAAGATCAATTGACACAACATAGTCCACAAAGACAATGTTGTATATCCTTCTTTGGTTTGTAGGACTGTGGTCTTAAAAGCTTGTCAGAGGCCATCTAAGGTATAACTACTGGTTTCTTCCTGTCTGGAGCAAAGAATGAAGAAAGTCAAATACACAAGGAAACAATCTGAAGAACTAATTGACTATGTGAACCCCAGCCTCCACAACCCTGAGAGCAGAAGAACTAGATGATGGCCAAGCACCACTGCTAACTACTCTGAAAAGGGTCACAATAGTAAGTTCCAGATAGAGTGGGAGAAAAATATCAAACAAATAAAAAGACCGGGTTTACTGGGCTGATGAAGACTAGTGGAATCCCGAGACTATGGCCCTTAGTTATTCTTTCATCTGGCAGCTAAACTCAACCGCCAAGGCTCATCTTTGAGTTAAACAATAGACAGGCCGGGAAGGTGAACAATAACCCTAGGAAGTTACGGACTCATTATAGCAAGCAACTGTATGAGATCACATGGGTAATATTTTCCCGGGGATAAATCTAAGAAGGTGTGAAAGGATAAAAAAGAGGGATGAAGGGAAATGGTCAACACAGAAGAGAAGTGGGAAGAGTGCAGTTATAGCATAGGGCTTGCAATGAGTGTCACAAACCAAATGTGTGTGAATTGTTGAAAGGAAAACTAATTTTACCCAGCAACTTTTACCCTAATCACAGTAAAAAACACAATAAGAACATTAAAAAAAAAAAAAAAAAGAATATCTTTACATAGCTTGTGGATGGTTCTTTGAATCCAGTAAGCCACAGCTTTATATATTATTTTTAAAAAAGAAGACTTGAAAAAATAGACTTATTGTACAAAATGTCTTAAAATATGTGATCTAAACAATAGGAAACTGTAAATATGCTTCTATAATTTCAAAGTAAAATATACCAAAATAATCTTAATTAAAGTATTTCTGAGAAATCTCCTTAGATACTCTGATTGTCTTAATTTTACCACAGAAGTGAAAAGCTTGCTGAATATAAACTAACATGCAATAATCATATGCATATGTTATTTGGACTACAATGTGAGAGAGTTCTGTCTTTGGACAATAAAATTGTCTTTTAATGATTGATTTTTTTCTCTTTTTTTTTTTAATGATTGATTTTTTTCCCTATAACTAAGTCCTATTCTTTTCTCTCCTACAAGCAACCATGACAGTATTCGATATGTACTGTTTTATATACATGGTCATCAATAATGCAATAATGGGATATTTATATGTTTTGCATTTTGATTCACTTTTCAGTAAGGATTAGTTGCTAAATGTCTATGTTAATATCAGTGTATCTAATATATTAACTATCCATACTTTTCAATTTATGGAGGTACAGTCTCCACTCTTGAAATGTTATAGATATAGATATATTTAAAAATCTAAAGAGAAGTTGAAAATAAATTTTAAAAAATCTGTTTAGAAGCTTAAAAACTTGATAAGATGGATAGTGCAATAGCCAGTACCATGACCATTTTCCAAAAGTGGGAACAAAAAATATTGAGAGGAAAATATATTAAATAACTATAAAAGTAGTTGTAGGTAAAGAACATGTATTTAAATTCAAAGGTCTCACTGAATGATCAAAATTAAAGGTAAAACAAAGCCAGAAAATTCTCATGAAATGTTATTAAGAATAAAAAGATCCTAAAAGTATCTTGATATTTGTTTAAAGTCATTTACAAAAGAAAGCAAATGGATTGACATCTGACTTTAAAACAACAGATGATGGTAGTAGAAAGTGAAGTAAAGTTTTTTAAATTGATATTTTTATTTCATTACATTTTAGCCCCAAAATATAATTTTTTTAGTGTAACTGTCAGAAAATGTTTTAATATTGGTTAAAAAAAATGTAGAACAATGTAAAATGATACAGCTGCTGGAGAAAGCAGCATAGTGTTTCCAAAAAAAGATAAACACTGAATTATATCACTCAGCAATTCTATATTTAGTTATACACCCAAAATGTTTGAAAGAAAAAATTCAAACATATACTTCTATGCCAATATTCATTGAGGCATTTTTCACAATAACCAAAAGGGGAAGGAAACAACACCATTAACAGATGAAAGGATAAAAAGCAAATTAGTGCTGATACATGCTATGGTATGTTGAAAGCATTATGTCAAGGAAAATAAACCACACATAAAATGGTATACATGATTCCACTTATAGGAAAATTAAAGTTATAGGAAAATGCTTAGGGAACAAAATGTATCAGGGCAGATGGGATGGGAAATGAAGAATTATTGCTTAAGGTACTGAGTTTCTGGTAAGGGTGATGAAAACGTTTATAAATAAATTGTGACGATGGTTGTATAACATGATAAAAGCAAGAAATGACACTGAATTGTACATATAAAATGGTTGAAATGACAAATATTTAGTTATATATATTTTTACCTTAAAACTCAATTATTTTGGGACCCAGTTTTAGAGTTATTATCATTGTTATTTGGGAGCTCTGGTGGCATAGTGCTTAAGGCATCTGACTGCTAACCAGAAGGCTGGTGCTTCAAAGCCACCAGCCACTCCTAGGAAGGAAGACTGGCCAATCTATTTCTGTAGTGATACTGCCTCAGAAACCCAAGGTGGGATCACTATGAGTTGGATCCAAATCCACGGCAGTGAGTTTGGCTTTGTATTACTTAATTTTTAGTCCAAACTCTAAAGAGAAAGTTGATATGATTATATATTCAATAACTGAAAGAACTGGCACAAAGGATCAAAATAATATTATGTGTTTTTGCCATATTTGTCAGAAGAAAAGTATTTTTGTTGTATGTTATCTAGTTGATTCCTATTCATAGTGACCACAGAGGATACAATAGAATTTCCACATAGGATTTTCACTGCTGTGATCTCCATGGGAGAAGATTGCCAGGTCTTTTCTACTGTGGAGCCTCTGGGGGGATTCAAACTGCTGACCTGTTGCTTAGCAGTCACTTGCTTACCCATTGCACCACCAGAAGAGAAGTAGAACACAGGAAAGAGTTCAATGGCTTTATATTTTATGAAGAATGCAAGCAGACTCATTACAAGATACTCACAAGACTTCTTTAAATTGTCAATATAAGAAATTGAGCAGGGAATAAATTCTATTGCTTTTATCTTTAGAGTTCTTAATAGTTTAGTTAATGCTAATATCAGTCCACAGATTAATACCTTGCAAAACATTAGCAACTATTTTCACTCTATTAAAAGTGAGTTTCTCCTGGAAGGACTTTACAATATGCTTCCAACAAAGAAAACGATTACTTCTGGTGATTTAGCTGAAAATTCTTCTCTAAATGTGCCCTCCAGTTCTACAACACACAATTTTCCAGTATGTTCCTCTGCTACTAAAGCTGAAAATAGCAGAACAACAGATTTTCATTTTACATTGTCACATTTGATTATTTCTATTTCCAGTCTTGACTGAAACTCTGACATAAACATCAATAATTATTTTTGTTCCTATTTTTAAAGAAACAAACTCCAAAAGGTTTATTTTCAGATTAAAAGTTATAGTACTCTTTTAGGTAGTGCTCATGAAGCACCAGTGCAACACTTTGTTTATTTGGAGAAAAACAGAAAACAATTCCTGGGATAAGAAGAGCAGAGACTTTCTAAAATATCCTGATTAAAAAGTTGACCCAATGTTTACAGAGGGATCCAGTGTGATTTACAAATCCTTGACTTGGGTTAATAACAAAGAAACCTACGTCATATCAGAAACAGTCAAAATGATGCAGACATGGATAGTACAACTGCAAATGAGTATAAAAAAATAGTTTATTCAACTTTATAAGCCTTTATTACCTCACTAGAATTTTTTTAAAGTATTATTCATTGTCATGTTGCAGCTCATGAAGTGTTACTGCAAATGAATTTATAATGGGTTTCATATAGGTCTCTTTTACTCATTACCTTCTTTTATTTGAGGTTAAACATGATTGTTAAACTAACATGCATGTCTTTAATTCACAGTTGTTGTAATGATTAAGTTATATCATTACCAGGTTAAGAATTACTTGCCTACAATTCTGAGGAAAATAAGGTCAATAAACATTGATGGAATAAAATTTTATCTTTGTTACATGTAACTAAGCCTATCTGGATTTGTCCAAAACAAATTGAATAGTAAGGTGAGCAAGATTAAAAGCAAAGCAGACTAACATATTAGATAATGATGTCTGTCTTTCCAGAACTCAGGGATTTGCACTAAGAATTCTCACTGTAATTCACATGGGGAAGCTGTGTTTCCACTGCTCGAATAGAACGTAGAAAATAAATAAATAAATAGATTGTAGCATTTTTTTTGTATATTTTTAATTGAGGCAACCAGTTTCTTTCTCTATTTGCACCAGCATTTTGTCTTTTGTTTTTAAATTTACAAAAAAAAAATACAGTTGGAGAGTTTTACTATTCCAAAAACAATTAAAAAAACAGTTGCCATCAAGTTGACTTAGACTCGTGGAGACTCCTTGTGTGTCAAGGTAGAACTGTACTCCATGAGGTTTTCCAAGGTAAGTGGGGTACCAATGATACTATCTCAGGTACCTATGGGTATACTCAAACTTTCAAACAGTCAGTTACAAGCTGAGACTATTAACTATTTCTATGACCCAGGAAATTTTTGAGGTCAGTAAGGATACTTTAACTTTAGATTAATAAATATGTGACTCCTCATAATTTCATATTGTTCATATTCTAATTCATTAGCTAGTTACACACATCAAAATTGTTATCCTATGGACATGAAGACTGTAGGAAGAAGTCATATGTACTGCTTTGAGAAAGTCTTAAAACATTAATAAACTTTTTTGAAAATGTTTCTGTAAAGAAAATGTCATAAGTTACTTTTTTGTTTGCTTAAGTTACAGTCATTTTATTTTAAGTAAAGACCGCATAGAAACTCAATCCTCAATGTCAATGTTAGGCTAGGAATCTCTGAATGTTAGCTTGGCTCAGTATCCAAGGAGACAAATCACAGATTTCACAATAGCTATAGAATGTTATCTGTATTCTTCCTACAGTGCATCACTTTGAAATTAACAATACTCTGTAACATACCAGAAAAAAAGCTGAAGTAACAAACTGTTCAAATTCATGTTTAAAGGAATGTAATTTAACTTATTCTGAAAATACAACAGAAACTCATTTCAAGATAACGTAACAAAAACAGCAGGCATTAGATAAGTTTATTGCTATTTGTATAAACTGTCAAAGAGAGAGAGAAAGAGAATTATTCAATTGAGCATACCAAGGTTTTTAATCCCATAAAAATCATGAAATTCATTAGATAAAACTGGTCAAAACCACATGGGAAAAAAATTCTAAAAGGAAACAAGATGCTTGAGATTTGTGAGACTATGTTAACAGTCCTTCATTTTTACACATTTATACACGTAACACTTATCCATGTCAACTATGCCAGTTTACTCATGTTTATGCACAACTGTCATCCTTTAACTTCCCTGCTCAGCATTTGTGCATGTGTGTATCTATCTCCTTTGCTTTTTAGATAAAAAAAAATAGTTATATCACTAAGACAAACCAGTTGCTGTTTAGTAGGTTCCAGCACATGGTGACCCAAGAAGTTATAGACTACATATGTTTTTCTTGGCTATAAATTTTAAGGATACAGATCGCCAAGACTTTCTTTCATGATGCCACTGGGTGGGTTCTAACAGCTAACATTTAGATTATCAACTGATTGCAAACCACTTGTAACACCCAGGGACTACTTATTGTATCATTAGATGCCTGCAAAATTCAGATTCACTTTCATATACATATTTTATATATATAGCTTTTCCTTTCAAAATGATTGATTCCTTAACTTGTATAGATCAGTTAATTTCTTGAAAGTTCTTGCAAAAAAAAAGCCAATAATTCAACTAAAATTGACATTTATTGAATACCAATTATGAACTGAGATTGGTATTTTAAAACATGATATATCTTTTAATTTCACAACACTCTTATGAAATCAGAATGAGTATTCAATCATTGAAATACTAAAGAAAAGAGAGTTGAAACTATTACTTGATTTTCTAAGTCATATTTTGCTGTGTCATTGCTTTGGTTTGGGTAATTTTTAGCCCCTTTGAATTTAACCTCATGTTACAACTAAATTTTAGAATATTTCAGAATTCATCAGAAATTTTCAATTAATTCTTGGAAAATTAGAAGAAAAGGTAATTTACTCCTTAAAGGCAAATATTTTAGGTGGCTTATTTTTCCTTTTTTTAAAATTAAATTTTTTATCTCCTATGTAGTGATACTGCCTCAGCAACCCAAAGAGGGGTGGCTATGAGTTGGGTCCAACTCGATGGCACATAACAACAAGAACAACACAGATCTTTCTCTGAGTGGTTGACAGTGATAGCCGGGCACCATCTAGTTTTTATGGTCTCATAGTCATATAGTCTGTGGATCACATGGTGTACCAGTCACTAGGACTAATTGTTTCCATGACTATTTGGTTTTCTTCATTCTTTGCTCTAGACCAGGAGAGACCCATTACTGCATCTAGATGGCTGCTTGCAAGCTCTTAAGATCCCAGTCACTACTCAGCGAAGTAGGAGGTTTGAGGCTTATTTTTTATTCTGAAAGAATTTATAATATTTTTATATTGTCTTTAATGTTCTTTTTCAATACTTATTTTATTTTTGATGAAAATATATATAGCAGATAATACACCCATTCAACCATATATACATGTACAGTTCAGTGGCTTTGGTTATATTCTTGATATTGTGTCACCATTCGTGCTGCATCTCTCCACCATGTTTCATCACCATTGGCTTAGACTCACATTCCCATAAACTTTTCATCTATGCTTTAAAGTTATAATTGTTGATTTGATTTGTTATAGATAATTCTTTTAAAAAAGTGCAATAGAGAATTCCAGCAAGATGCAAAATAGGCAGACAAGCTACACAGACCTTCTGCAACAAAATAATGAGAAACCAATTAAAACCAATACAGAAGACTCTCCTGGAACCCTGAGCTTTGAAGGCAAGGTTAAAGAACTTGACTAAATGGAAATAGTAGAAGAACTTGAGTGAAAACAATGAGTAAGGAGACAGACAGAACTGTAGATTGCCAGCTGCCCTGAGGGCACAGCCATTTTGATTATATCCTAGTAGTCACCTAAGAATTGGCTCTGCTCATTAAAGACTACGTGGGCAAGGATTGCATTGGTGCCTGACAACCAGAAAGAATAAACAGCAAAAAAGGAGACAAACAGACCTGAGAGTTGCAGTGGCTGTCCTGAGGGTGCAGCCATTCTGAATATTTGCAAGCAGTGGGTGTGAGTGACTATTTTGAATATATGTAAGTGGAATTCTTACCAGGAAGGAAACACAGGAGTTCACTTTGCTTTCTGAGGGTAGCACGGGCAACCACACTGAAGGCTGATAACTAGAAAAGTGAGATATTCCTGTTGTTGCTCTTATACACCACACTCGCTTGGTGAACAGAATGTGGCCATTTCCCACCTCCACACATCTTCTTTACCAGCAGGAATTCCATCCTGGTCTGTGCCCTGAAAGAGCCTGGATGTTATGCCATGCCCTCCACACTTTAGTTTTTGATTATTTGTTTTCAAATTACACATTTTATCTTCCTCATTCTTCCTCTTTTTTTTCCCTCTGTTTCCAAATCTTAGGGTTTTTTTTCCCCTCTTTCCTTTTCTTGGTTCTCTCTCTTTTTTTTTCTTTCTTTTAGTTCTTCCCATCCCTTGCTTTTTTTTCTTTTGCATTTTTCCCATTTTTTTCTTTATTATTATTTTAGTATTTCTCTTTTCTCTCATTCCTCTTTTCCCAAAGTGGCTTTTATTTTTCTCAGTATCTTTCTTTCATCCTTTTATAAAATATTTTGAAATTTTTTTTGCTTCTCATTCATTGCATTATTTTTTTCATTGAATTGTTCTTATCTGTTTATGTAGTTAGAGTTTTTTGTTCCCTTGCTTTTATTGATTTATATTTTATATTATTCTTTTGTCCAACTAAGTGGAAGACAGCAATTGTTCCCACACAACACAGCCATACGTGCATCTCCTGCAGCCCTACTCACTGAGTGAGGGTCACCACTTCCTTTAGCACCAACTGACAAATGATAGATGGCTTCCAATACCACCTCATCTCACCCATAGCTGCCCCTTATGAACAGCTAACAGAGATCTGTGCATACACTCTCATTCTCTTTCACACATTAAACATAAATACAACACTTCCACAATGTCTCTGAGACAATAGAGTATTATAGTCCACATAAAGAACCAAAGTAACATAGTAGAAACAAGGAAACATGATACAAAACCAGAAAACATCCCCAAGGAAAACACAGTATTGGAATTGATAAGGAATTCAAAAGAATTACATTTAGGTACCTGCAACAGATTGAGAGAAAGATCAAGGAAAACACTGACAAGATCAAGGGAAACAGCCAATATTAAAGAAATACAGACAAAACTTGGAAGAATTTAGGAAAACAATACAAGAACAAATTGACAAAATAAAAATAAATGTTAAAAGTGATACAAAAACAATAAACAGAAATCCAGAAGTTGAATACTAAGATTTCAGAAACAGATAACATATTGAAGGGGCCAAGGAGTAGATTTGAATCAATGGAAGATAGAATTAATGAGATTGAAGACAAATAGCTCAATACTATTCTGTTAAAGAATCAGTCAGACAAAACATCAAAAATAAAACATAGAAAGCCTAAGATTCATGTAGAGTACCATCAAGAGGAATAACCTATGTGTAATCCAATTCTGGTAGCATGGTGCCTAAGGCACTTGACTGCTAACCAGGAGGCTGGCAGTTCAAACCCACCAGCCACTCCTCGGAAGGAAGTTTGGGCAATCCTACTTCTGTGGTGATAACTGCCTCGAAAACCCAAGGAGGGGTCGCTATGAGTCGGGCCCGACTTGATGGTAAATAACAACAACAACAACAATCCAATTCCAGAGTAGGAAGAGATAGGAAAAAAAAAAAAAAACAGAAAATTACCAAAGATTCATTAGAAGAGAATTTCCCTAAAATGCTGGGAAAAAAAATAATGCAATAAATGAGAAGCAATAAATGAAAAACATGAATATATCCATACAAGTTCAATAAACCCCAAACAGGATAGACTCCAAGAGAAAATCACTAGGACATATCATCATCAAACTCACTAAAACCAAAGCCAGAGAAAAGAATCCCAAAAGTAGCATGGGATAAAATGGAAAGTTACCTAGAAAGGGCAACTGATAAGACTAAACTCTGATTTCATGGCAGAAAGCAGGCAGGCAAGAAGGTAATGGTATGATATCTCAAAAACTTAAAAGAAAAAAAATATATCCAATCAAGAATTATATACTCAACAAAATTGTCCCTCAAATATGACATTGAAAATAGGAGATTTCTACATAAGCAGAAATTAAGGGGATGTGTTAAAACCCGACCAACCTTATAAGAAATGCTAAAGGGAGGCCTTCCAATCAAGAACAAGCAACAGCAAAGAAACTAATGATTAACACACATAATGACACCAAGCCAATTATAGAAATATCCAAAGTAAAATAAACTTAAGAGATGGAGAGTTGCAGACTGGATAAGAAAAGATGACCCATCAATATGCTACCTACAAGAGACTCACCTTAGATTCAAAGACAAAAATAGACTGATAATCAAAGGTTGGGAGAAGATATATCAAGAAATGGCCACCATAAAAAGGATAGGAGTGGCAATACTAATCTCTGATAAAATAGATATTAAGAAAATAATGACCATAAGAGACAAGGAAGGGCATTATGTAATGATGAAAGGATCAATTTAACTAGAGGATAATAAATATCTCATACATAATAAATATCTGTGCACCCGATGAAAGACCCTCAAAATACATAAAACAGACTTTAACAGAACTGAAAAGACAAATAGATGACTCCGCAGTCATAGTAGGAGACTTCAATACATCATGTAAAATATGACATAGAAAGAACAAGAAAGAAACCCAACAAAAATGTAGAAGTAAACAACACAATCAACCAACTTGACCTTATAGACATCTACAGAGCACTCCACCCAACAACAACCAAAACATACATTCTTTTCCAACACACATGGAACATTCCCCAGGATAGACCATATGTTAGGCCACAAAGCAAGCATCAATAAATTTAAAAACATTGAAATACTGCAATGCATCTTCTTAGATCACAATGTTATAAAATTAGAAATCAACACTAGGAAGACTAATGGAAAAATAACAAATGCATGGTAACTGAATAAAACCCTCTTTGAAAATGATTAGGTAATAGGAGAAATTTTAAAATTAGATTAAAAATTTCCTTGAATCAAATGAAAATGAAAACACAACATACCAATATCTTTAGGACATTGCAAATCCAGTGATTAGAGGACTATTTATAGCAATAGATGCTCACATTGAAAATAAGTTGTTCTTCCTGTTAGGTGCCATCAAGTCAGCTCTGACTCATAGCAACTCTATGTATAACAGAACAACACACTGCCCAGTCTTAAGGCAGACTCACAATCCTTCCTATACCTGAGCCCATCATTGCAGCCACTTCATTTAGGACCTTTTTTTTTCCTGACCCTCCACTTTACCAAGAATGATATCCTTCTTCATATAATGATCCCTTCTGACAATAGGATCAAAGTAGATCAGACAAAATCTGGCCATTCTCACTTCCAAGGAGCATTCTGTTTGGACTTTTTCCAGGAGAGATTTGTTCATTCTTTTGGCAGTCCATGGTACTTTCAGTATTCTTCATCAACACCACAACTCAAAAGCATCAACTCTTCTTCAGTCTTCCTTTTTCATTGTCCACCTTTCACATGTATATGAGCAACTGAAAATACCATGACTTGAGTTAGGTGCACCTTAGTCTTCAAAGAGACATTTTTGCTCTTTAGCACTTGAAAGAGGTCTTTTGCAACAGATTTGCCCAGTGCAATATGTCATCTGATATCTTGACTGCTGCTTCCATTGGTGTTGATTGTGGAATCAAGTAATACGAAATCTTTCACAACTTCAATATTTTCTCCTTTTATTGTGATACTACTTATTGGTCCAATTGCATTTTCATTTTCTTTTTGTTGAGATGTAATCCATACTACAGACTGTAATCTTTAATCTTCACCAGTAAGTCCTTCAAGTCATCTTCACTTTCAGAAGGAAAGATGTGCCATCTGCATGTTGCAGGTTGTTACTGAGTTTTCCTCCAATCCTGATACCATGCTCTTCCTCATATAGTCCAGCTTCTTGGAACATTTGCTCTGTATACAGAGTGAATAAGTATGGTGAAAGGATACAAACCTGACTCACACCCTTCCTGCTTTTAAACCATGTGGTATCTCCTTGTTCTCGCTCGAATGACAACCTCCTGGTCTATGTATAAGTTCCTGATAAGCACAATTAACTGTTCTAGAATTTCCATTCTTCTTAATGTTATCCATAATTTGTTATGATCCACACAATCCAATGCTTTTGCATAGTCAACAAAATACAAGTAAATATCTTTCTGGTATTCTTTGCTTTTAGCCATGATTCATGTGACATCAGGAATGATATCCCTCATTCCACTTTATTTGTTAAATCCAGCTTCCATTTCTGGAACTTCTCTGTCAATATACTGCTGCAACCATTTTAAAATTATCTTCAGTGAGATTTTACTTGTGTGTGATATTAATGATACTTTTCTATAATTTCCACATTATGTGGAATCACCTTTCTTTGGAATGGGTACAAATATGGATCTCTTCCAGCCAGTTGGCCAGGTAGCTGTCTTTCAAATTTATTGGCATAGAGGAGTGAGTGCCTCCAGGGTAGCATCCATTTGTTGAAACATCTCAGTGGATATGACATCAATTTCTGGAGCCTTGTTTATTTTACAATTCCTTCAGTGCAGCTCCAATTTCTTCCTTCAGTGTCATTGGTTCTTGAGCATATGCCATCTTCTGAAATGGATGAATATCAGCCAATTATTTTTTGGTACTGCGATTCTGTGCATTACTTTCATCTTCTTCTGATATTTCCCACATTGTTCAATATTTTTCCCACAGAACTTTTCAATATTGCAATTCAAGGCTTGAATTTTTTCTTCAGTTCTTTCAGTTTGAGAAATGCCAAACATGTTCTTCCTTTTGGTTTTCTAACTCCAGGTCTTTGCACATTTCATTATAATAATTGATTTTGGATGTATTCCAGAACATAGAAAAGGATAGAATCCTCCCTAATTCATTTTATGAAGTAAGAATAACCCTGGTACCAAAACCAGGCAAAGAAACCATTAGGACAGAAAACTACAGACCAATATCCTTCATGTATGTTGATGCAAAAATCTCCAATGAAATTCTAGCCAATGGTCTTCAACAACACATCAAAAAGATACTACACCATGACCAAATGAGATTCATACCAGTTATGCAAGGATGGTTGAACATTAGGAAAAAAACAAACAAACAAACAAACAAAAAAAAAAGTCAGGATAATCCATGAACAAGTAAAATGAAAGAAAAGAATCCTGTGATTATATCAATAGAGCAGAAAAGGCATTTGATAAAATCCAAAAACCATTCCTGATAAAACTCTCAGAAAAATAAGAATAGAAGGATAATTCCTCAACAAAATAAAGGGTGTATATGAAAACCAACAGCCAACATTATTGTCGATGAGAGAGATTGAAACCATTCCCGTTTCAAACAGGAACTATACAATGATCCCTTTATTACCACTTCTATTCAACATTGTATTTTAAGTCCTAGCCAGGGCAATAAAGCAAGAAAGGGAAATCAAAGGCATCCAAATTGGTAAGTGTTCTGGTTACCTAGTGCCACTCTGACAAGAAAACACCACAAATGGGATGGCCTTAACAAACAGTCCAAAGTGCCAGGCACTTGTGTGAAAGCCCCTCAACCTTGGGCTTCAGCTCTGCCTCTTGCTCCCAGTCCACTGAAGCTAGAGGCATCTCTTCATTCAGGCAGCTACTAGCTACTGAGGCTTACAAGCCCAAGGTCAACAAATGAAATGACACAGTCCCAATGTTAGCAAACCACATGGCAGGCCATTAATTCAAGTCCATTGTAAGTCCCAAGGTTGGTAGAGTGTGGCAGGCTGCAGAACAATGACCCGGCTACGTGTAGGACCCAAGTGTGCCATAAGCTAGAGACTGTCCCCAATACTTCTCCTTATATACAGGAAGCAGACCACATCCCAAAAGGCAGCTACTCAGCTGCTTGTGGTAGATCCCACCATGGAGTTCATTGTCAGTCTCATCATGGGGAATAACTACTACCAGCTGCCCAGCCACTCAACCAGACCCAGCTAAATTAACATACAAATTTAACTACCACAGTAAGGAAGAAATAAAACTATCCCTATTTGCAGATGATATGATCCTATACATAGAAAAGAAGAGAGACTCAACAAGAAAACTAGTGGAAATCAATGAAGGTTGAGCATAGTGGCAGGATACAAGATCAACATAAAAAAAATCAGTTGGATTAAACTAACAAAGAGGTCTCTGCAAAGGAAATAAGGAAATGAATAGCATTTACAATAGCTACCAAAAAAAAGGTAAGATACTTGGGTATAAATCTTACCAGGGACACAAAAGACCTATACAAAGGAAACTATAAGAGATCTGTATAACCATATCATGCTTATGTATGGGAATACTGAACATTGCAAAAATGACAATACAACCCAAAGCAATCAGTACATTGAATGCAATCCTGATCAAGATTGCATCAACATTCTTTAAATACATGGAAAAACCAATCACTAATTTTATATGGAAAAGTTAGAGACCTTGGATAAGCAAAACACTACTGAAGAGGAGGAAGACAATAGGAGGTTTCATCCTTCCAGTCTCAAAACCTACCATACAGCCATAGTTATGAAAACAGTCTGGTATCAATATAACAAGAGACACATAGACCAGTGGAAGAGAATTGAGATCCCAGAAATCGATCCATTGGCCTATGGTCACCTGATCTTTGACAAAGGGCCAAAATTCATTAAATGGGGAAGAGATGGTCTCTTTCACAAATGTTGCTAGCAAAACTGGATATCTATGTTCAGAAAAATGAAACATGATCCATATTTCACACCATACACAAAAACTAATTTCAGATGAATCAATGACTCAGATGTGCAAGTTAAAACTATAAAGTTCCTCAAAGAAAAAATAGGGGTAAAGTTAAGTGGTCTAATTTATGGCATAAACAGACTATCAAGCATAACCCAAAATATACAAACAGTAGAAGATAAACTAGATGATTTAGAACATCTCAAAATTAAATTATTATGTGCATCAAAAGACTTCTTCAAAAGAGTAAAAAGAGAATGTATGCAATGGGAAAAAAATATTTGGCAAAGATATATCAGATGAAAGACTTATCTCTAAAATTTATTTAAAAAACTCCAATATCTCATTGTCAAAAAGTCAAACAATCATATTAAAAAATGGGCAGAAGACATGAACAGACACTTCACCAAAGAAGATATTCAGGCAGCCAACAAACACATTAAGACATGTTCTTGATTGTTAGCCATTAAAAAGATGAAAATCAGAACAACGAGATACCATCTTACCCCAGGATTAATAGCAGAGTTCAACAAGACAGAAAATAACAAGCGCTGGTGAGGAAGTGGAGAGATTGGGACTCTCATACACTGCTGGTGAGACTGTAAAATGATACACCCACTGTGTAAATTGATATGATGTCCTTAAAAAGTTGGAAATAGATATATCATTTGACCCAGAAATCCCATTATGAGGTATATATCCTAAAGAAGTGAGTGATAAGACATGAATAGATATATGCACACCCATGTTCGTTGCAGCACTGTTCACAATGGCAAAGATAGGGAAACAACCTAAGTGTTCATCAATGGAGGAATAGGTAAACTATAGTACACATACAGAATGCAATACTATGTAAACCCATAAGAATAATGTAGATTCTGCAAAACACTGCATAATGTGGATGAACTTGGAGGACATTATGCTGAATAAAATAAGTTGATCACAAAAAGACAAATATTGTATTAGTCCACTATTGTAAAAAGCCAAGAAAAGGTTTAAAATAGAAGGGAACTTTCTTTGTTGGTTACCAGGGATGAGAGAGGAGGAGAAGGAAAATTTCTAGATAGGTTGAAAAAAAAAGAAATGAAAAAAAAAAGGAAACACATATATATATGTATATATGCATATAAAGATTAGTAGTAGTAGTTACCAGAGGTAGGAGGGAGGGGAAAAGGGGAAGCTTTTGTTTAGGGCCATTGAGTTTATGTTATTAGGTAGTTGAATATTTTGGAAAAGGATGCCAATAATGGTGGCATATTATGAGAAATGTTAGCAGTGTCCCTGAGCTGTAAATGTGGAAGTTGTTATGTTGGCAAATGTCTTGTGTTTATTTTCACCACAATTAAAGTAAAAAAAAAAAAAAAAAATGAGTGCAATGCTTAAGTGAACATTCCTTACTAATTCAGCATCTTTAGTTTGAAGATGCCTTCAGTGCTTAGGTTTGGTTCAAAGTTAAAATTATTTTTTTCTGTAAGAATTTAAAGTTCTATTTCACATTTTTCCCCTTTTGATAAGTCAAATGTATTGAGTCTTTGATCCAAATATTCAGTAATAGTACCAGGTACCACCCAGTCCTTCTAGTATCATGGCAAAGGAGGCAGCAATCCATGGGAGCAACTAGATCTATGTTACAGTTTCTTCTCTGGTTCTTGTATCTCCGTTTCCCTTTGCACTTGACTGCTAACCATAAGGTCAGTGGTTCAAACCCACCAGCCACTCTACTGAAGGAATATGGGGTGATCTACTTCTGTAAAGATTTAGAAATGCAATGGGGGTCACTATATGTTGGAAACAACTCAATGGTAGTGAGTTTGGTTTTTGGCTTGTTTTAATCCCATGAGGTGTTTGGTTGTACCTAAGTAGTATCAGCAACTGTACATTCTTTTTTTAAAAATTTTTGTTGCATTTGTTGCAAAATTATATATAACACATTTGTCATTTCACATTTATTCTACTGTTAACTTAAAAATAGTAGTTACATTAGTCAAATTTTGTAGCAATTATCCTTAACTGATGCCAATCTTTCCATGACCTTGATACAAACTCCCTACATCTTAGAAAACTGCCATATTTCTATGCAAATAACATGCACATTATGCTTTTTTTGACCAACCACACCCTCCCCCATGAGGTAATTTTGCAAGCAGTTATGATCATTTTTTACATATTGCTGTAAAAAATTAGTATGTTGGGCTTACAAAAATATCTTGGAGGGAGAAGGTATAGTTGGCAGAAAACCCATAACATGCATTGTTTGTGTAAATATATGGTGTTTCCTCTCTTCTTTCCTGCTACCCCCTCCCATCTCATTGTCCTTGAATCAATTCCAACTCAACAACTTTGTAAAACAGTAAAACTGCCCCAGTATTTCCCAGGCTGTAGTCTCCATGGAAGCAGACTGCCACATCTTTCTCCCTTGGAGCAGCTGCTATGTTCAAACTGCCTATCTTTCAGTTACCTAGTTACCTATTATATATATTTGTATAAATGATGTCATACATTATTTGTCTATTTGGAACTGATTTATTTTACTTAGCATGATATCTATTGGTTTCATCCATGTTTTAACATGCCTCAAAATTTTTTTTTCCTTTTTAAAGTTGAACATGATTCTGTTCTATTAGGTACCACTTTTTTTTTTTTTTTTTTTAAATCTGTTCATGTATTGAATAGCTCTTAGGTTGTTTCCAATTTTTGCTTGTGTGAATAATGCTTCTATGAATACAGGCTTACACATATATATTTGTCTCAGTACATTTGGGTCCTTAGGGTACGTCTCTTGCAATGGATTGCTGGATCATGTGATCGTACCATTTTTAAATTTTTGATGAATTGGATACTGTTTTCCACAATAGTTTGTAACATTTTGTATTCCCATCAGAAATGGATAAGGGTTTTAATCTCCTTACATCCTCTCCAACATCTGTTATTTTCTGTTTTTTTTTTTTTTTTGACCATTGTCTTTCTAGTATGGTGAGGCAGTATCTCATTGTAGTTTTTATTTGCATCTCTCTAATGACTAATGAAGGAGCTCTGGTACCATAGTGCCTAAGGCACTTGACTGCTAAACAGAAGACTGGAGGTTCAAACCCACCAGCCACTCCTCAGAAGGAAGATGGGGCAATCTACTTCCGTAGTGATACTGCCTTGGAAACGCAAGGAGGGGTCGCTATGAGTCGGGACTGACTCCATGGCACATAACAACAACAACATTGACTAATGATGATGAGCATGTTTTTATGTTTTTTGGCCACTGGGATATTCTCTTTGGCAAAGTGCTTATTGATGTCCTTTACTCATTTTTCTTAATTGGGTTATTTGTCTTTTCATTGTTAAATTATAGCAGTTTTATAAGTATTTTTAATATTAGACCCTTATAAGATATATGGCTACCAAAGATTTATTTTCCCTATGTCTTTTCACACTTTTGATAATGTCTTTTGAAGAATGTAAGTATTTTTTTGACATCTCAATTATCTATTATTTTTCTGTTGTTCATGAATTTATTGTATTTGATAATCTATCATTAAAGGGAAAAAAAATTAGGTCACATAATTTCACCTTATTTACTTCCAATAACTTTATGATTTTGGATTTAGCATTTAGGTTTTTGATTCATTTAATTTAGTTTTTGTGTGAGGTGTAAGGTATTGATCATGATTTTTCTGCACATGGAAATCCAGTTTTCCAGTACCATGTGTTGTTTATCAGGGTTGTTGGTCATCTTTGCTAAAAATCAGTTGACAGTAGTCATGTACTTCCTTTTTTTTTTTTTTCCTATTCTATTAATATACCTCTCATTAAGCCAGTACCAAGTAGTTTTCATTGCTGTAGCTGTTTGTAAATCAGGAAGTATGACCTACTGTTTTGTTCCTCTTGAAAATTGATTTGGCAATTTGAGGATTCTTGCCTCTCTAAATACTGATGAAGTTTACTTTTCCATTTCTGTGAGGTAAAGAAGCAAAATAAAATAAAAAACACTGTTGTAATTCTGGTCCATATTGCCTTGAATCTATAGTTCACTTTGAATCTATGAGCACAAAATATCTTTCCATTCATCTAGGTCAGTTTTAGTCTCTTTCAGAAGTTTTATAGTATTCTTTGTATAAGTCCTTTACAACTCTGGTTAGTTTTACTCCTGCATATTTTATTCTGTTAGATGCTATTGTAAGTGGAGAGGTTTTCTTAATTTACTTTTCAGCTTTCTCCTGTTGATGCATAGATATCCAAATTATTTTTGTTTGCTTACCTTGCATTCTACAACTCTGCTGAGTTCTTCTGTTATTTCTAGTAGATTTCTTGTGATTCCTTGGGTTTTCTAGATATAAGATCATGCCATCTATAAAATAAAATGTTTTTATTTCTTCCTTTCCAATTTCAATACATTTTACTTCTTTTTCTTATCTTGTTGCTCTGGATAGGACTTCCAGTGCAGTACTGACTAGAAGAGATAACACATATTTCTTCCCATCCCCATTCTTAAGGGAAAGCTCTAAGACTTTTTCCATTGGATATAACATTGGCTGTTGGATTTTTAAAGATGATCTTAATCATGGTGAGGGGTTTCCCTACTATTCTTAAATTATTGAGATTTTCTTCTTCTTTCTTTCTTTCTTTTTTAAATCAGAAATGAGTGTTGAATTCCATCAAATGACTTTTATGCATCTGGAGATGATCACCTGCTTCTTGTATTTTGTCCTTTTAAAGTGATATATTACATTAACAGATTATCTAATGTTGAAACTTTATTTCATTCATGGAATAAATCACACTTAGTCATGGTGTAAAATTAATTTAGTAGATTATTGGATTCTGTTTGCTAGTATTTTGTTGAGAATTTTTGAATATATATTTATGAAGAACATAACTGCAGTTTTGTGTGTATGTGTGTGATATTTTTGTCTGGATTACGTATCAAATTAATTTTGGCTTTCTAGAATGAATCAGAGAATTTTGTACCTTCAATGTTTTGGAAGAGTTTGAGCAGAATTCATGTCACTTCTTCTCTAGATGTTTGGTAAAATTTCCCAATGCAGCTGTCTGGTCCATGGCTTTTTTCTTGGAAGATTTTTGATTTACTGATTTAATCTCTATTCTCGTTATGGTTCCATTGATATATTCAAACTCTTTTTGTGCTGGTTTTGAAAATTTATGTTTTCTCACTATTTGTCCATTTAATTTTAGTTTTCAAATATATCGGAGTATAATTTCTCAAAGTATTTTATTATGATCTTGTCTATTGGATCTATTGTAATGTCTCTATTTTAATTTCTCACTTTGATTATTTGCTTTCTCTTATATTTTTCTTTGCCAGTCTAGCTACAAGTATGTCAACTTAATTGGGATTGTCAAAGAAAAACTTATGATTTTGTTGATTATCTCTATTGTCTTTCTATTCATTATGTCATTTACTGCTGTTTTGTTCTTTATTATTTCATTTCTTCAGGCTTAATTTGTCTTCTTTTTTAAATACCATTATTATTTTGGTGAGACTATGCACAGCCAAAGATACACCATTTCAATAATTTCTACATGTAAAATTCAGTGATACTGGTAACAGTCTTCAAGTTGTGCTAACTTCTCACTATCTTTTTTTCAAATTTCTCCACTGCCATTATCTTAAATTACTCCCCTAACCCTCACATCTAACCTTTCAAGTTACCATTGTTAATTTGATCTCACATGGATGCTTCTTTGAAAGAGCACAATAGTTGAAGCAGATGTACTGTACTAAATAAGATAAGATATATTTTGGTTCAAAGAAGACTTCAGCGGATAGTTATGGTTTAAAGTTTACAATTTACAGATTATCTCAGGACAATAGAGTGAAGGTGTTCTGGTTACCTAATGCTGCTCTGACAAGAATATACACAAATGAGATGGCTTTAACAAGCAGGAGTTTATTCTTACAATTTGGAGGCGTTAAGTCTGAGTTCAAAGTGCCAGGCTCTAGGGGCTGTGTGAAAGCCCCTCAACCTCAGCCTTCAGCTCTGCCTCCAGCTCCCGACCCACTGAATCTAGAGGTATCTCTTCACTCAGGCAGCTACTGGCTGCGGAGGCTAACAAGCCCAAGGTCAACAAA
Organism: Orycteropus afer afer; assembly: GCF_000298275.1. Classification (NCBI taxonomy): domain Eukaryota; kingdom Metazoa; phylum Chordata; class Mammalia; order Tubulidentata; family Orycteropodidae; genus Orycteropus; species Orycteropus afer. Next base: position 1,195,253 of record NW_006921940.1, on the reverse strand, counting down.
TAAAATGGCACAGTCCCAATGTTACCAAACCACATGGGAGGCCATTAACTCAAGTCCATTGAAAGTGCCAAGATTGGCAGCGCATGGCAAGCTGCTGAACAATGACATAGCTACATGCAGGTTCCAAGCATGCCATAAGCTAGAAACCATTCCCAAAGCTGTTTCTTATATATGGGAAACAGACCACATACCCAAAGGCAGCTACTCAGCTGCTTGCAGTAGATTCCACCATGGAGTTGATTATCAGTCTCATCATGGGGAATACTACATCCAGCTGCCCACACACTAAACCAGGCCTAGCCAAGTTGACACACAAACTTAACCACCACAATTCCACCCCTTGTCAACTTGGCACCTGTACATATCTCTTCACTGGATTACACCAGTTCCTTAGTTCCTGAGTGGTGACCTCACCCCCTTGGCCTGATGGGCCCCACTCCTCTCCATCTTGGGCATAGCAGCCCCGTCCCCTCACACTTGGGCAGTGACTTTACTCCATCCCACTGGCTCACATGAACGAGCAGCCCCACACTCCAGAACCAAGTTGGTGAAGGTATGGCTCTTAGAAACCTAGGGAGCTGTGGTGGTTCCACCCCCAAAAGCCATGGTCCTGCCCTTGAGGCTGAGGCTTCTCTGCTTCCCATTTCCTTGGTCTGTCCACTTCTGCTGATTAATGCCAAATGCCATCCACTCCACCAGCAATCTTTCTGCCCAAAGGACACTTAGCTTTCTTGCTCCGTGGGTCAGCCAACCTGCTACTCCATTTTATGCCAGTTTCTTCTACCAATTAATGACTGAAGGCAACCCACTCCACCAAGAAGCCACCTACCCAATGGCACCCGGCTTTCTCCTCTGTGGGCTGGTAAGCCTGTTGCTGTTTACTGCCGGTTTCTAGGCTCTGCTACTGCTGTCTCTCATGTTGGTCTCTCGTGCTGGTCTCTCTGCCATCTCTCATGCCGGTCTCTTGGCTCTGCTTCTGCTGTCTCTCATGCCTCATACCAGGGACTCTCTGCCAGTGTCTTGGCAGAGACCATTCCCAAAGCTGTTTCTTACATACAGGAAGCAGACCACATACTCAAAGGCACCTACTCAGCTGCTCACAGTAGATTCCACCATGGAAGTGATTACCAGTCTCACCATGGGGAATACTACATCCAGTTGCCCAGCCACTCAACCAGGCCTAGCCAAGTTGACACACAAGCTTAACCACCACACAAGGGTTCATCTGGATTCCACTGAGAATTTGACATTCCTTTTCACAATTTCCTCCTTTTGATCAGTATTCTTCTATAGGGTCTTTGATCAAGATATTCAATAATGGTTTCATGACATAGAAGACAATTACTCATGGAAGTAAGCATACACACATTTGAGAATGAAGACCAAATGTTGTGCTTTGGATGACTACTTTCTAGCTTTTAAGATCCTTGTCTGTATGCAAAATATTGAAAGGTAGAAGAGAAGTAATGATAAATAATATTAGGAAAATGGATGCACCTGAAACCATGATCCTAAACTCCAAGCAAATAAAACAAATTCTATGAGGTGTTTGGTTTGTGCATAAGAAGCCTCAACAGTTTATTAAAAAAATACAACAAAAACTTTGCCCATTCAACACATTTCAGATCTAAAACTTCACTCACTGACATCAAGTCAATTTCAACTCATAATGACCTCCACTGGGTTCCCAAAGATGTAAATCTTTATGAAAGAAGATGGACCTAAAACCTAGTGAAGTCAGTTACGTTAATTGATTGTGCAAATATTATTCTTAATTTATGCTAATTTTCCCATCATTATAAAAGAAACTCACTGATTCCCAACAACTCCTCCTGTTCCCCTTCTTTCCATTCCTGGTAACCACTAATCAGTTTTGGCTCTATGCATTTATCTATTCTTGTCAGTTTATATAAGTGAGATCATAGAATATTTATGTTTTTATGATTGAATAATTTCACTCAACATGATGTCAAAGTTCATTCATGATGTAGTATGTGTTCTTAGATGCCATTGAATTGGCTCTGACTCATAGTGGCTCTATATACAACAGAAAGAAACACTGCCCAGGTCCTGTGTCAGCCCCATGATTTTTGCTATAGTGAGCCCATTGTTGCACTCACTGAGTCAATCCATCCCGTTGAGGGCCTTTCCTTTCTTTGCTGACCCTCCACTTTATGAAGTATGATATCCTTCTTCAGGAAATGGTCCCTTCTGACAACATGACCAAAGAAAGTGAGACAAAGTCTGGCCATTCTCGCTTCCAAGGAGCATTCTGACTGCACTTCTTCCAGGAGAGATTTATTCATTCTTTTGGCAATCCATGGTACTAACAGTATTCTTCACCAATACCACAACTCAGAAACATAAACTCTTCTACAGTCTTCCTTGATTATTGTCCAGCTCTCCCATACATATAAGGCAATTAAAAATACCATGACTTGGATTAAGTACAACTTAGTCTTCAAGGAGATATCTTTGCTCTCCAGCACTTGAAAGAGGTCTTTTGCAGCAGATTTTCCCAGCACAATATGTTGTGTGATTTGTTGACTGCTGCTTCCATTGGCGATGATTGTGGAACCATGTAATATGAAATATTTAACAACTTCAATCTTTTTCTCCATTTATTGTGATGTTGCTTATTGATCCAGTTGTGAGAATTTTTATTTTCTTTATGTTTATATGTAATCCATACTGCAGACAGAAGTCTTTAATCTTCATCAGTAAGTGCTTCAAGTCATTCTCACTTTCAGCATGCAAACTTGTGTTGTCAGTGTGTCATAGGTTGTTAATGAGTCTCCCTCCAATCCTAATGCCACATTCTTCTTCATATAGTCCAGTTTCTCAGATTATTTGTTCAGCATACAGATTGAATAAGAATGGATACAACCCTGATTCACATCCTTCCTGATTTTAGACCGTACAATATTCCCTTGTTCTGTTTGAACACCAGCCTCCTGGTCTATATACAGATTCCTCCGAATGAGCACAATCAAGTGTCTGGAATTTCCGTTCTTCTCAATGTTATCCATAATTTGTTATGATCCACACAATCAAATGCTTTTCATAGTCAATAAAACACATGTAAACATCTTTCTGATATTCATTGCTTTCAGTCAAGATCCATCTGACATCAGCAATGATATTCCTTGTTTCACATCCTCTTCTAAATCCAGTTTGCAGTTCTGGAAATTCTCTGTCAATATACTGCCACAACTATTTTTTAAATTATCTTTAGCAATATTTTACTTGCATGTATATTAATGACATTGTTCAATAATTTCCACATTCTGTGGGATCATCTTTCTTTGGAATGGGTACACATATGGATCTTTTCAGTCAGTTTGCCAGATAGCTATCTTCCAAATTTCTTGGCATAGACAAGTGAGTACCTCCAATGTCAAGACTTTATTTCTCCTTCTCAATGAGTAGTATTCCATTTTTATGTTTGTATCAAATTTTATTCAACCATTAGTCCATTGATAAACATGCTGGTTGCTTCCACCTATACACTCCTTCGGGAGACATAAGGGCTGTGATAAACATTTTTGTATTTTTGTCTGTTGGCATCACTACCCTCAAGTCTCAATGTCAATACACAAAAATTGGTGATATTTTTACACATAAAAAATGCACAAGGTGAAAGAAATTAAGATTTAAAAAATCCCATTTACAGTAGCACCTAAAAGAATAATATAAACTCAAACTCACTGCTGTTGAGTCAGATCTGACCCATAGCAACCCCTCCTTTGGTTTCTAAGGCAGTATCTCTATGGAAGTAGATTGCCCAGTCTTCCTTCAGAGGAGTGGCTGGTGGGTTTGAACCACCAGCCTTCTGGTTAGCCATCAAATGTCTTAGGCACTACACCACCAGAGTTCCCAAAGAATAATATACTCAGAAGTAAATCTAACCAAGGAAGCACAAAACTTGTACACTGAAAACTATAATATTTCTTTAAAAAGTAAATTTAAAATGACTTAATAAGGGAAAGACATTTCATTCTCATAGACGAGAAAACTTAACATTGTTAGGATCTCAATAGTATCTAAAGGAACCTATGATTCCAATGCAATCCTCATCAAAATTCCAACAGTATTTTTTACAGGAATGCAAAAATAATAATACTTAAATTTGTATGGAACTGGAAAGGACCTCAAAAAATTTTGAAAGCAGCTCCTAGAATTATCAGAAGAAGAAGAAAACAGGAGGACTCTCAATTCCCAATATCCAAAGATACTACAAAACTTCAGGGATCAATACTGATACTGCTGTAATGGTAGACATAAAATATCTTGTATGCTTTACTATTTTTTGTTGCACCTGAGTCATTTGAATGTTTTTTTGCAGTAATTCCATATTTCAATTTCTTTTTTGTCCCTTACATTCATCTCTCTGTGTACTTCTCTTATGAACTGATTCATTTCTCCATCAGTATGCAGATTATTGCTTTCATTTTGGGGTGGATTTCCAAGGATTTACATTCATTTTTCTCTCTCTTTGTGCTATTTGGCTTGTATTTCCTATATTTTTTCAGGATTTTAGCCACAATTCTTCTTATACCTCTATCTTGGGAAGCAAGTTACCAAGGTGATTCTTTTTTTTTTGTCTGTACCCACCAGCCACTCCTCAGAAGGAAGATGGGGCAATCTACTTCTGTAGTGATGTTGTTGTTGTTGCTATGTGCCGTCAAGTTGGCCCCGACTCATAGTGACCCCTCCTTGGGTTTCCGAGGCAGTATCACTACGGAAGTAGGATTGCCCAATCTCCCTTCCGAGGAGTGGCTGGTGGGTTTGAACCGCCAGCCGTCTGGTTAGCAGGCAAGTGTCTTAGCCACTATGCTACCAGAGCTCCCGTAGTGATACTGCCTCGGAAACCCAAGGAGGGGTCGCTAAAGCCGGGTCTGACTCCATGGCACATAACAAAAACAGCAACATGCTCAGGCTTTCCTGCCTACAATGTTTTCATCAGCACCTGACTATTCACAAAGTCTTGTCCTCATAGGGGTCCACACAATATACCCTCACAAGACCCACACATGCATGCAAAAAAACCACTCTTCTTTACGTCTGTGTACAGAAGCTTATCTGCTCTCAGTGCATTCACTACGGCCAGGTTCTTTGCAAAGTTCACTTTGCATGCCACATGCTACTCCCTCAGGGACCTATGTAGCTTCAGATCTGGGGTATCACACAGCACATTTTTTTAAGTCTGCATTTTCAGATTTCTTTGCCAGCTGTGCCTTCACTGGGGCCTGGCTGTTTGCAAACTTCAGTTTTCACTCTGTGCCTCATGCTCCTTCTTTCCGGGACTCCCATGGCTTATGCTTGCAGTGTGCCAACGAGTCATTTTTAGGTCAATGTTTTCTTCCATAGTGGTTTTGTGAGCTTGGGGCATGGTCCTTTTAATGTTGCCATCTTTTTGTGCCTCTTTTTTGGATATTCTCTGGTAGATAGGTATAGGTTGCTCCATGTTTTCTATTTTCTACTTGACAAAATTTCATCTCATTCTACAATTAACATAAAAAACATCTCATCTACACCTAAAACAATTCATATTTTTAACCATTTTCTTAGGTAAAACAAAATTTGGCTTTAATCAGTATCTATTTGAAATACTGATTTATACATAAATATAAACACACTTAAGTAATTATTACAGAATTCTCTAAAGTAATTTTTTAAGGAAGATATTTTTATCTTTCAATTAAAAAAACGTAGGCTTATTATATTAAAAACTAAAATCTTCATCTTTTCTGGGAGACCTAAGCACTGACAATTTGCTGAGTGAAATGCAACATGTTGTAGCATAGAATTGCCATTCATCTCAGTTAGAATATGTAGTTTGAAATGAATCCCCTGGATTTCAAATGGTGCTGAAAAAAGTAAATAAAGATAAATAAATGAATAAAAGGCATGGAAAATCATCATATAGTTTTCATGTTTTAGCCTCGGATTAGTCACATTTAAGTTGTTAGCTTCTCATTACTCCTTAGTTTAATAGATATAAAATATATGTTACAAAAATCTGGGGACACTATTGATAAAGAGAAATGTTATGTTCCAAAACCAAGAATCAGAAATAACTGGCATTTGCATAGCAAAATAAGAACTTCTAAATTATGTATATGATCTATTAATGACCTCCAAATGTAAGTGCAATGGCATAATGTGTCCCATAATTACTTCTGTATTCCCACTAGACTTTATTTGAATATTCCCATGCTGCCTTAAAATATGTCCTGAGCTGACACACTGCATTTTTTTTCCAATCCCAGTCCTTTCTACATTACCTGAACATTTGGTGTTTACAGCATTAAATAATCTACTGCATAACTTAAAATATCCATATTTTGCTCAATAAATACTCTAAATTTAACTCTTAAATATTTGAGACACTTGGTTTGACATGGCCTATTTATTTTAAAATCATGATAACATCTTTAGGGATAAAATTTCTTTTAGAATTAGCACAATGAATTTAGCTTTCAGGTACATTTTTTTATATGTTATTAATTATGGACTTTTTTGGATTATAACATTAATCTAGCATAATCCATTAAACAATAAGATGGCTATTTGCCATGAAGTGTCTTACTCGGTTACAACAAATACTTCACTATATTTACATTATCTTTAAAGTTCTGGTGAAGAGTGAAAATACCGTGTCTGGAAACAAAGTTTTCAAGTACATTTAGTACAGGTTGTTATGTAAAGTCAATTGACACAGATCTCTCATTTCTTTAGGTCTGAAATATGTCCTGTTGAGTGATTGTTCTATCTGCTACTATGCACTTGCTTTGTGTTACTTACAACTATTTATTGACATCCTTTCCTTGAGTAAATTCTAAACCTACAGAAGATCTTTTGTCCCAAACTTAAGTTAATGAATTATCTTGAAGGTTTTTTTTTTTTTTCTCTTTTGGTTTAATGAAGCGTTTTATAAAGCCTTAATTCTGAAGATTAAAATAAATGTGTAAATGTTTAGGTCATGTAAGATGCAAATTTGAGAAATTTTGCTGACATAGGCATTATAAAAAATGTGCCTGGTATCCAAACTTCATTCAATATTATATTTTATAGTGAATTTTATCTTAGTTTACTATTCTTTTACCCAAAATAATAAGCAGAGATGAATAATTACATAAATGAAGCATCAGATTACATTTATATGTGTATGATTTACCATGAGATATTAAAAGGATATAGAAAAGAACAGTTCATTGTGTAAGTGGTATAGGTCCTTTTACTAATTTCTATACATTTTACATGGAATTGCAATTGTACTTGTTTCAGTAAGAGACAAATTCATTATAGCCATGTATTTTGCTTAAATGTGGAATCTGCACCTATTTTTTGTGTGTGAGAACTTGTAGCAATTATGTTAAAAAAAAAATAGCTTCTTACAAATAGTAAAATCTTGCCAAAAATATTCTATAAAATATTCCGGTGGCATTGTTGTTGTTATGTGCCATCAAGTTGGACCCGACTCAAAGCGACCCCTCTTTCGGCTTCCGAGGCAGTATCACTACGGAAGTAGATTGCCCCATCTTCCTTCTGAGGGGTGGCTGGTGGGTTTGAACTGCTAGCCTTCTAGATAGCAGTCAAGTGCCTTAGGCACTAGTGCCAAAGGTATAACCAGAAGGCTGGTGGTTCAATTCCACCAGCCCCTCCTCAGAAGGAAGGTTGGGCTATCAACTTGCATAGAGATTCTGCCTTGGAAACCCAAGGAGGGGTCACTATGAGTCACAATCGAATCAAGGGCAGTGAGTACTGGCAATTTTTTAAATCACTGTGCTATACTAATGTGCATAATTAGAAGTTAACTGAACAAAATGAATAAGGGTAAGGACAATAACAATAAAGATTCCAGGAGAAAATACCATTTTATGTTTAAGTATACAAGAAGAAATAGCAAGACTCACATTAAAAAAAAATGTGATACAAAGCTAGATTTCTAGACCAACAATAAACCAATTATTGTTTTGGGGAGTATAATATTGTGGGTTGAGAAACTATAACAAAAACAGGTTTAGTGAAAAATTCTCTATGTATCATGAGAAATGGAGAGTCATAGATGATTTTAGTTTCTTAAAAGTATTTTAAATTATTTTTTCACTAATTTCAATGAGGAAAATGAACATATGTATAGAGTAGAATATATAAAAACACAGGACAGTGCCTAAAATTTATAATATGGTAACAAGGCATAAAAAATAATAATAATAAAACAACTTATGTGATATTAATATCATCTCTTCCTCTGGAAAGAAAACATCATGCTATCTTAATAAAAATCTCTTAACAGCTTGTTGTTGTTGCTATTTGCTGTCAAGTCAGACCCAACTCATAGCAATCCTTCCTTGGGTTTCCGAGACAGTATCACTACGGAAGGAGATTGACCACTCTTCTGATTTAATATTAGCAATATACTTTACCGGATTTTTGTTTCAAATATTAATGGTAAATTAAAAAAAAAACTCATTACACATTAACTTCAGAATTACTGTGAAAAAGAAACCTTTGATATAAACTCATTGGTATCTAGACAACAAGAAAACAAAACAAAAGCAGTTTATATAGTCATAATTTTCTTTCTTGTTATTTATTTATTTATTTAAATTGTGATTTAGGTGAAGATTTACAGAGCAAATTCACTTTTCATACAGCAGTTCACATATGCTTTGTCTCATGACATTGACCACAGTTTACGACAATGCAACAGCTCCCCTCCCACTTCCTCCCCATAGTTACCTCTTCCCAACATCCATCCCTCCATGCACTCCTGTCCCCTGAGCTATCTTCCTCTGCATAAGTAGCCCTTCTTTTTCCCATGATTGTTCTCTCCAAGGAGTGTATCTACCTGAGGTAAATGTTCAACTCATATGCCTGTCTTTTGTTTGGCTGGAAGCCACGGCTGTGGGTTCA